>NC_139463.1:113517500-114020000 GCF_057233095.1 Heloderma suspectum | reverse complement strand
GTGAGGTTTGTACACCCCTGCTTTTGACCCACCCATAACAGACAGCATTAAATGCCCACTATACGTGCTCAGCTCTCATTGAGCTGCATGGGGGATGGTGCCCCCTGAGTTTTCCCACAACATGTTTAAACAACAACAACAACTTCTGAACACCTTGAGGTTCTCCCAAGCCTGCTGAAACCTCCCTGTGTTGCCCCGGCCATGGGAGTTGAACTCTTAATTTACAAGTGCCAAGATAGTGATAAATCAGATTCAAAGGCTTACTTACAAGGAGACTTTATTGGGTAACTTACAGCACACAGATGTACCCAAAGATTGGATCATACAGCTTCTCTGAACCCAGAGCCATCGGTTACAATGGGTTTTATACAATACATGCTAGCAATAAAGCAGCATAACAGCAGCAAGCACCCCCTAGTGTTCATTCCCAGCGTAAAATAACAGCACTTGGTTCTCAGCACAACCACCTGTAAACAAACTTTGCTTCCCAGGCAGAGTGCTTGATAACACTCTCGCTCATTAGTATGGAATGTGCTATCTGTAGGGATGGCAGAGAATTCCGCCATGGATCTCGGGGAGGCCGAATGCCAGTGCTTTCACCCCCCCAAAATTGGTGGCAGAAGGGCCTGCCACCCCCCTGCCACCCCCTGGGACGGGACTTACCTTGGGCGGATCTTCCTGGCGGTGGCGGCTCCGGCAGCGGTTCCGGTGGCAGTTCGGCGGTGGCGGCTGCGGCGGCCGGTCTTCCGACCAGCTGCCGCCACTGCCATTTCCAGTAAAAAAAAAAACAAAACACGATAGGCTACGTAAAGATTTATGTAGCCTATCACGGCTAGATTTTTAAAAAACACCGTGATAGGCTAAGTAAAAAGTAAAATGTAGCCTATCATGGCTGACATAAAAAAAACCCAAAACAAAACCGCGCCATGGACGTAGCCATTTGCGTTCCTTATTTTGGCACATCTTAGTCTACATAAACATTTACGTAGACTAAGATGGCAAAAATAAGGGGAATGCAAATAGCGTAGATGCTATTTGCGTATGGGCATTTTTGTTTTTTGTTTAAAATCAGCCGTGATAGGCTACATAAACATTTACGTAGCCTATCATGGCTGACTGCAGGGATGCAAATGGCGGCGGCTATGGCTGCCACCATTTGCGTCCCTGCTAGCCAGCGGCCAGATGTCTGGCTGCTGACGGAGCCAGCTGGAGGCTCCGCAGAATCACTGCGCAGCACAGCCGGCTGGCCAGGATTCCGGGGAGAGGGACAGAACGCCTCCCCCCAGCATCAACATAATCTGCGGAAAGGTAAGTCACTTTCGTACATCCCTAGCTATCAGCCCTTTGAATCATCTTCACATGCTCAGAGGCTTACTAGCAAGGGAATTGCAATGATAATGAACTTAAGCAAGCATTATGGATCTCTAGGCCTCTCTAACACTATAAATGACTTGGCTATGCCCCTGGGGCCAATACACTCCTTCTTGTGTGTGCATGGTGCCATTTTGCCTCCACATAGATCCAGACTTGGAGAATGACTTCGCTATCAGTATACAGCAGGGGTGGAGAACGTCTTTCCCTGAGGACTGAATGCCATTTCAGAGAATTTGGGGGGGGGATTTTGGGGGGGTAAAGGCAAACTGGGCAGGGGCAAAAAACCCAAAATACCATGGTAATTTAGCTTAAAGCTCCTACTGCCAGTATATAAGCCTTAGGAGAGGCGTTTCAACCTTTGAGAAGGGGAAGAAATTGCTGAAAAGCCGGGAATTATTATTGGTCAGGCAAAAAGAAAGTGACCACCTAGGAAAGCCCAGAGGGCTAGATTTGACCCCTGGGCCTGAGGTTCTCCTCCCCTGCTATACAAAATATCCAGCTGTCATGTTCATCTGCCCTCTCCCTTCGTAAACAACACACTCCAGGAAACAAGGCTCCAGGCTAACACTCCTTTATTGGTGAATGACTACTTTCATTACAAATGCAAATTCTAGGAAACTCTCAGACTGCAATGAACCAGATACTCCACACATCTATGAATATCAAGAGAGGAGCCGAAGTGGAAATTAGAGAAGCTGCCAGCAATCTGGGCATGAACTTCTCAGCCAGACTTGCTTTGCAGGGATGCCCCTCCCTTAGGGTGTCTCTGTCCTACATTGGCTTCCACGACTGGCCAACCTGGCAGAGTGTCTGAGCCCTACCCCTAACCTTTCCCGCTTTGCTCTGCGATGGACCCCAGCATCCCTCAAGTCATACCCCCCGCCTTCCTCCTCCTCCTCCTCCTCCAAAACTTGAGTTCTCAGGGTGGAGGAATGGGGGAGCCATTCAGGTTGGGCCATCTGTGTGCCAAGGTCTTGGGAAGAAAGTCTTGCTGTATCTGGGCTCATTAAGGAGGGTGCCTCCCTCTGTTCTTGCTGTTCCCCATCTGAATCTGAGCTGCCAGACATCTCCACACACTCCGATTCATTTCTGACATCAGCCCACTAAATTACTAGTGTCAATGTGATTTTTTTTAAAGTTGAGGTTATTCAGAGGAGGCCTAGTTTAAATTAACATTATGGAGTTTAAAAATTAACTTCAAATATATCAAATTAATTAAAAGTAATAATATTAAAAATAAATAAATTCCAGGTGCTTAAATGCCTCTGTGTTTGTTCCATTAATTGGTCAGAACACTGGAAGCCAGGACCTGGGTTACTTCAGTTGGACTATTCCTTCCCTTGTCCTTGCAATCGTTCTGGAAGTAAAATGACTAAAGACTAGGGATGTACGAAAGTCACTTACCTGTGACGAAATCTGATTTGCGGTGGGAGGGAGGCACTCCGTCACTCCCCCCCAAATTCTGGTGGTGGGGAGGCACCCCATCCCTCCCCCCTGAAATTCTGGCCGGGTGGGAAGCGCCTTGTCCCTCCCGCCGCGAATCCTGGCCGGCCGGGTCTGCAAATGGCGGCAGCTGTAACCGCCGCCATTTGCGTCCCTGCAGTCAGCTGTGATAGGCTACATGAATGTTTACGTAGCCTATCACGGCTGAGTTAAAAAACAAAACAAAACCACGCAGAAGCAAATGGCTGCCCCCATAGGGAGCCGCCATTCGCGTTCCTTATTTGGTTGCTGTAGTCTACGTAAATCTTTACATAGACTACGGCGAAAATAAGGGCAACACAAATAGCGTTGCCCTTATTTTCACCGTAGTCTACGTAATCTTTACATAGACTACAGCGACCAAATAAGGAACGTGAATGGCAGCTCCCTATGGGGGCCACCATTAGCTGTACGCGCTTTTTTTAAAAAAAGTCACCCTCGATAGGCTACGTGACGATTTACGTAGCCTATCACGGCTGATTTTGCAGATCTAGCCATGATAGGCTACGTTAATCGTCACGTAGCCTATCACGGGGGTGGGTTTTTTTTTTTTACTTTTATTGGAATGGCGGCTGCTGCTCCTGCCCCTGACGAAGACCCGACGAACCGCTGCCGGGACCCACCGCCGGGAGGGACATTCGGGAAAGGTAAGTCCCGTCCCGGGGGGGGGGTGCGGGGGACAGGGGGGTGCGGAGAATTTCTCCCCGAAACATCTTCGGGGGGCCGAACACATTGGCGCTCGGCCCCCCAAAGTTTCGGGGAGAAATTCTTCGCCATCCCTAGCGGTGGCGGCAGCCGGTCGGAAGACCGGCCTCTGCAGCCGCTGCTGCTGAACCGCCGCCGAACCGCTGCCGGAGCTGCCGCTGCCAGGGAGATTCGCCCAAGGTAAGTCCCGTTCCGGGGGGGGGGCGGTGGGGCAGACCGTTTCACCACCAATTTTGGGGGGCCAAATGCGCCGGCATTCAGCCACCCCGAGATTCGTGGCGAAATTCTCTGACATCCCTACTAAAGACTGAAAACTCAGAGGAAGCCCCTGGAATATCTTTTTCCAGACCATTTTCAAGGACAGACCCATGTACAACGCATCACAGTAATCCATATGAGAGGTTAGCAGAGCCTGGATAACTCCAGGTAGGCTATCTCTGTCCAGATAAGGGCATGGTATATCAGCTTAAGCTTTAAGAAGAACAGCTGAGAAAGAAACTACATCCAAAATGGAATGGGGAAAGGTACCTACAATCTGATTTCTCTATAAGCAGATTGAATTTGGTTTATTTTTTGAAAATATTATAAGTCGAATTTGGTGATCTCGGAGGAAAACATTTCAGCTACTCTGAAGGAAATTCTCAGGTCTATTCTTCTGTTCAGAATCATCTGCAGATTACAAATGATAGGGAAGGCCATAGTCACTGAAATCCTTCACTTTTTTCTTCTTATTAGCTCCTCCCTGTTGTTCAGCTCAGGCTTCAACACAATAATGTAACATTTTGGGGAAAAGATGCAAATCAGCAACCCAGCACTGGAAGCTAGGATAGAGAAGATCTTCACAGCCACCATGTATTTTCCCTTGGTGCTTAGGTAGGCTGGAACAAAGGATAACCAAACACTGCAAAAGACCAACATGCTGAACGTGATGAACTTGGCTTCATTGAAGCTGTCTGGTAACTTCCGAGCAAGGAAAGCCATTATGAAGCTGACCATGGCCAGCACTCCCAGGTAGCCCAATACAGAGTAAAACAGACTCAGTGACCCGTCATTACATTCCAGTATGATTTGTTCAGCCACTGAATGCATGTCAACATCTGCGTATGGTGGAGAGGTTGCCAGCCATGCAGTACAGATGCTTGCTTGGATCAGGGTGCAGGAGACAACAACCATGTTGGCCAGTCTTGTCCCCACCCACTTCTTCATCGTGGAGCCTGGTTTGGTGGCCATGAAGGCCAGAACCACTGTGATGGTTTTTGCCAGCACACAGGAAACAGCCACTGAGAAGATGATGCCAAAAGCAGTTTGTTGGAGAAGACAGGTCACGTTCTGAGGACGGCCGATGAATAGCAATGCACAAAGGGAACACAGCAGGAGGGAAATGAGGAGAGTGTAGGTGAGGTTGCGGTTATTGGCTATGACTATGGGAGTGTTGTGGTGCTTCAAAAATGTTCCTAGCACCAGAGCGGTGATCAAAGAAAAGGAAAGAGCAAAGAGGGTTAAACTGATCCCCAAAGGTTCTTCAGTAGACAAGAAACTTACAATCTTGGGAATACATGCATCCTGGTTCTTGTTGGGATAGCTCTGATCTCCACATGTAATGCAGTCTTTCATGTCTGAAAAAGTATACTTGATCTCAGAAATATGCCATAAATTTCAACTACATGCTGTCATGTTTCTTCCACATACAAAGGGTTCTCCATTCAAAATATGGGATCCATTCAGGGCTGAGACTGTGTAATGTGGCAAAGGATGTTTTAGGGGTTTGAGTGTTGCATTTCTAAAATGGCATCTTAGGTTTATAGGCTCAAGGATGGGGTAAGCCAAATGAAATCACAGAACCCTGGAAAATGGAGAGCCAGTGTGGTGTAGTGGCAAGAGTGTTGGACTGGGAGCTGGGAGATCCGGGTTCTAGTCCCCACTTGGCCATGGAAGCTCACTGGGTGACTTTGGGCCAGTCACACACTCTCAGCCCAACCCACCTCACAGGGTTGTTGTTGTGAGGATAAAATGGAGAGGAGGAGGATAATGTAAGCCGCCTTGGGTTCCTTGCAAGAGGTAAAAAGGTGGGATATAAATGCAATAATAATAATAATAATAATAATAATAATAATAATAATAATAATAATAATTTTAGCTAGTGCTCCACGCTTATCAAGGAGTGAACACTTTATTGTGTGTCACTTGAAGTTCTAACCATTGGGGGTGAGCACAGAAGGAATATTCCTCCTGGAAGGGACCTCAGTGGTTTGTATTGTGCCTTGGGTAACTTTTTTGAAGAGAAAAGAAAGGTTAACTGCTATATCTTCTGTATCAGTAGTTTTTGACAGAACTGGACAAAAGTTGAAGGAATTATTTATAAGGATGGACGAAAGTCCCTTACCTGGTCCCGCAGCTTGCTTCACGGTGGGGGGGAGGCGCTTCGGTTCTCCCCCCGAAGTTCAGGCTGGGGGGGAGGCACCCCGCCTCTCCAGGCCGAAATTCAGGCCGGGGGAGGGCGCCCCATCCCTCGCCGCCAAAATTCAGGCCGGGGAGAAGCGCCCTGTCTCCCCGGCTGCGAAATAAAAAAGTAAAGGTAAAAAAACGCCCCACACACACATGATACGCTACGTAACGATTTATGTAGCCTATCACGGCTAGATTTCCAAAGTCAACCATGATAGGCTACGTTAATCGTTACGTAGCCTATCACGGGTGACTTTGAAAAAAAAAAAAGCATGTACGTAAAGATTTACATAGACTACGGCGAAAATAAGGGCAACGCAAATAGCGTTACCCTTATTTTCGCCGTAGTCTACGTAAATTTTATGTAGACTACCCGGGCCCAAATAAGGAATGCAAATGGCGGCGCCCATGGGCGCCGCCATTTGCGTATGTCGCTTTTTTTTTTTCAAGGTCACCCATGATAGGCTACATAACGATTTATGTAGCCTATCATGGCTGACTTTGGAAATCTAGCCGTGATAGGCTACGTAAATCGTTACGTAGCCTATCATGTGTGTGTTTTTTTTCTTTACATTTACTTTGTAATGGCGGCAGCGACAGCCGGTCAGAAGGCCGGCTGCCGCCTCCAACCCCGCCGAAACGCCGCCGAAATGCCGCCGGGACCCACCGCCGAGAGGAACATTCGCATGAGGTAAGTCCCATCGTGGGGGGGGGGCGAGGGGGCGGAGAATTTCACCGCCAATTTCAGGGAGCCGAATGCATTGGCATTTGACCTCCCAAGATTCATGGCGAAATTCTCTGCCATCCCTAATTATTTATCACACCTTCTCATGGGATAAAGCCCATCACATATCAGACAAATAGCTGCTGGAGGCTTTGTGCTATGTACCATTTAAAGTAGATTTTGTTGTTGCTGGTAACTTGAGAATGGCCTGCCAGTCCCCCGCCCCCTGTGGATCCCTACCGGGATGAGACTTATCTGGGGTGGATGTTCCGGATGGCGGCAGCTCCAGCACCATTTGCAGTCTGGTCGTGTGTGTGTGGGGTGTTTTTTTACATAGATGTGAAAGGCTATGTAAAGACTTACGTAGCCTATCACGTCTACAGCTGCCGCCATTTGCGTTCCTTATTTTTTGCCATCTTAGTCTATGGAAATATTTATGTAGAATAAGACAGCGAAAAGAAAGGGGAACACAAATAGCATAGTGGGTGCTATTTGCGTTCCTTTTTGATTTGCCGTTTTAGCCTACGTAAATATTTATACCGGCTTTGATTCGCTGGCTCCGCTCAGCTGGCGATATGGCTGGCCGCCATTGCTGTGCTGTATTGCTGGGGTAGGGTAAGTGAGTCTCTGGAGGCAAATGGCATAGTGGGCCCCATTTGCGGCCATAAAGGTGGTAGATTAGCCTAAATGCAGCCATTTACAGCTGCAATTAGGCTAATCTACCAGCTTTAAGGCTGCAAATGGCGCACACTACGCTATTTGCATCCGGAGACTCACTTACCCTACCCCAGCAATACAGCACAGCAATGGCGGCCGGCCATATCACCAGTTGAGCAGAGCCAGCAGCCGGCTCCACAGGATTGCCACAGAGCAGAGCGGGTCCGGACAGATTCCCGGGGGAGGGACAGATAGCCTCCTCTTGCTGTGGACCACCGGCCAGACCCGCAGGTAAGGGATTTGTACATCCCTAGCTTGAAGAAGATGGATCCTTGTCCCTCATGGCTTTTTAAATCTGGTAAGGAGGGAACAGATGGCTGAGCCAGGGAGGTGATAAATGCCTCAACCAAAAAAAGGCAGCTGCACCAATTATAATTTCCTGATGCATTTGAAGAAAACTCTTTAGCAAGGGAATCTCCTTGAGAGTATCCAGTCTTCCTTAGATGGGTCTTCCTTGGATGAGGAAAAGGAGAGAGAATGCTCCTGAGCAGTGTTTAACAGTTTGAGATTCCCCTCTACAGAGTTTTCTCAAAACATGTAGAGAACCTATAATTGGTGCAGCTGTCTTTTTTGGTTTTGGTCTTCAGAACTACAGTTTTTGTTTTGTTTTTTAAATCCCTATTGGTGTTGTTAGGGATGTTAAAGAATTCCGCCCTGGACTCAAATGAGGCTGGATTCTTTGGAATCTGGCCTCTGGAATCTGCAGCGGAAGGGATCACTTACCTCCACTCCAGGAGGATTTCAGGTGGAACAGCACACTGGCTCCGTACTGCTGGCAATACAGTAATGGCGACCGTCATTACTGTATCGCCAGCAGTACGGAGCCAGTGTGCGGCTCTGCAGAATCCTCTTGGAGCAGAGCCGCTCCGGAAGATTCTGGGGGAGAGGAATGGATCACCTCCCCCCCCCAGCGGAAAACAGAACAGAATGGAAGGTAAGTGTTCTGTCCATCCCTAGCTGTTGTTAGGTGATTAATGCCTCCTTGCAAGAGGGAGTGGTCCCAGGATGCCTGAAAGAGAGACCACTCCTGAAGAAAGCCTCCCTTTTTATGCTGGTTGCAAATGTTCCTTTCCTGGCCAAAGTCCTTGGGTGAGCGGTTGCCAACCAGATGATCTTGGATGAGATGGATTATCTGGATCCATTTCAGTCAGGGATCAAGCCAGGTTTTGGCATGAAAACAACCTTAGTGGCCCTGTACAATGATGTATGTTTGGAAAGAGACAGGGGGCATGCGACCCTGTTGATTCTCCTTGATTTCTCAGCAGTTTTTGTTACTATCAACCATGGTATCCTTCTGGGGTGTCTCTCAGAGATGGTAGTAGGGAGTATTGCATTGCAGTGGTTTCAATCCTACTTGAAACCACTGCAATGCTTTCAATACCTACTCCAAATAAATTTGCTTGGAGGATATTGCTCAGCCTTTCTCCAGCAAGGGTAGGGATGTACAAATCCCTTACCTTGCTGCCTGCGGGGGGTCCACTGGGGGGGAGGTGATCCATTCCTCCTCCCCCAGAATCCTCACTGGCAGGCACCATTCCATGTTGACTCCGCTGGGCTGCCGGCCACGTCCAAAGCCCCAGTGATACGGCCGC
Organism: Heloderma suspectum; assembly: GCF_057233095.1. Lineage (NCBI taxonomy): Eukaryota > Metazoa > Chordata > Lepidosauria > Squamata > Helodermatidae > Heloderma > Heloderma suspectum. Next base: position 114,010,961 of record NC_139463.1, on the reverse strand, counting down.
CATTGCCCTACCGCTGGCTGGACTGATGTACTGCAGACGCAAATGGTGTCTGGCATAGCGGACGCCATTTGCGTCCCTGTTTTTTCACACAATAGGCTATGTAAAGATTTACGTAACCTATCACATCAAATAGCAGAGACACAAATGGTGTAGCAGACGTCATTTGTGTCCACAGTCTGTCAGTCCAGCCAGCAATACGGCAATGGCGGCCATATCGCTGAGGCTTCAGAGCCGGCAGCAGGCAGGATCCAGCCAGTGAGGGACTTCATGAGGAGGTGGAGGTCGGAGATATGATCCTCCACAGAATTCAGGGGGGCAGATTCAATAGAAAACTTGCATTGCTTCCTATACATTTCCAAGACCAAGTCAAGGTGCAAGTTTTAACTAGGGATGTGTGAACATCACTTACCTTTTTGAAGGGGTGATTCGTGGGGGGGGGGGAGGCGCTCCACACCTCCCCCTGAAATCCTAACCCGTCCGGCTCCGCTCCACAGTAACTCCGGAGAGCCGCCGCCAGGTACATTCGCAGGTGTATGGAGCCTGCGGATGCAAATGGGGGCAGCTACGGCAGCCGCCATTTGCGTTCCTGTTCTTTTGCCGTGATAGGCTACGTAAATGTATTCCAAGTGCCTCTGAGGAAGGTTCAGAGGGTGGTAACAAGGGAGAGTGCCTTCTTGTTGGCCGCCCACCAAACGTGGAATGCTCTGTGGGATCTGTACTGGGACCAATGCTTTTCAACTTGTTAATAAATGATCTGCTATTAGGAGTGATCAGTGAAGTCGCCAAGTTTGCCATGACACCAAATTATTTAAGGTGCTTGGGGTTTAAAAAGGAAAGAAAAGGGATTATGAGGAGCCCCAAAAGGATCTCTCCAAACTTGGAGAATGGCATTGAAATGCCAAATGCGGTTCAGCGGTAAGCAAGTGTAAAGTGATGCATGTTGGGGCAAGAAATCCTAACTTCAAGTATAACCTTATGGAATCTAAGCTAGTAGTGACTGACCAAAAAAGAGATCTTGGGGTTATGGTGGACACTCAATGAAAATGCTGACACAGTGTGCGGCCGCTGTAGAAAAGGCCAACTCCATGTTAGGCATATTGTCGAGTTGGAAGTAGGGATGTACGAAAGTCACTTACCTTTTCACAGGGGTGATTCGCGGTGGGGGGGAGGCGCTTCACTTCTCCCCCCGAAGTTCAGGCGAGGGGGGGGAGGCGCCCCGCCCCGCCTCGCCCGGCTGAAATTCAGGCCGGTGGGGGAGGCGCCCCGCCTCGCTCGGCCGAAATTCAGGCTGGGGAGAAGTGCCCCGTCTCCCCAGCCGCGAAAGAAAAAGTGAAAAAAAAACACGTGATAGGCTACATAATGATTAACATAGCCTATCACGGCTAGATTTCCAAAGTCAGCCGTGATAGGCTACGTTAATCATCACGTAGCCTATCACGGGTGACTTTGGGAAAAAAAAAGCGCGTACGCAAATGGCGGCGGCCCATGGGCACCGCCATTTGCGTTCCTTATTTTGGCACGTCTAGTCTACGTAAAGATTTACGTAGACTACGGCGAAAATAAGGGAACACCATTTGCGTACGTGCTTTTTTTTTTCCAAAATCACCCGTGATAGGCTACGTGATGATTTACGTAGCCTATCATGGCTGACTTTGGAAATCTAGCCGTGATAGGCTACGTAAATCACCCCATAGCCTATCACGGGTGTTTTTTGTTTATTTTTTGTTTATTTTTTTATTTTGTAATGGCAGTGGCAGCAGCCAGTCGGGAGACTGGCCGCCGCCCCCACCCCCGACGAAACGCCACCAAACCGCCGCCGGGACCCGCCGCCGAGAGGGACATTCGGGCACGGTAAGTCCCATCCCGGGGGGGGCGGGGGGCCAGCGGAGAATTTCCCCAATACTTTCGGGGGGCCGAATGCCTCAGCGCTCGGCCTCCCGAAGTTTTGTGGAGAAATTCTCCGCCATCCCTAGTTTGGAAGAAGTGCAGAAAAGGGCAACTAAAATGATCAATGGGCTGGAGCATCCCCCCTATGAGGAAGGTTACAGTGGCTGGGATTGTTTAGCTTAGAAAAAAGGAGGGTAAGGTGAGACATTATAGAAGTCTACAAAATTATGCATGGTGTAGATAATGTGGATCGAGAGACATTTTGATCCCTCTCTCCTAATAGTAGAACCTGGGGTCATCCCATGAAGTTGATTGGTGGGAGATTCAAGACATATAAAAGGAAGGCCTTCTTCACACAGTGCATAGTTAGACTGTGCAACTTGCTACCAAAAGATGCAGTGATGGGCACCAATGGGCTTAGACACATTCCTGGAGGAGAAGGCTGTAAATAGCTACTAGTCCTGATAGCTATGTCCTACCTACCCCCAGTAGGAGAGGGAGTATGCCTGTGTACACCAGTTGCTGGAGAACAAGGGGGAGAGGGCGCAGTTGCACTCATGTCCCCCTTCTGGGTTCCTGATCAACAGGAGTTTGGCCACTCTGTGAACAGATTGCTGGACTAGATAGACCCTTGGTCTGATCCTGCATGGCTCTTCTTATGTGCTTTCCTCCCTGAGGTCCACCTGGCCCCAGCATTGTCATATTTTTGGTGCCAGGTTAAGGCTTGCCTCTACTCCAACGCATCTGATGGCATATGACGAGGCTTTCAATGTCAGATGTTTACTGGGAGAGGTACAACAATGTAATAAACTTGGGGAGGTGGTGAAGACACCTTTCTGAGGCACTTCTGAAGCCTTGGGACCAGCGAGGACCCAAGTTCCTTCCCATGCTGAATTTCTGAACTGCCTTGTATTCAAATTTGCCTTGAATTTGTTCCTTATCCAAAGTGAATGCAAAGCCCTGCTAAGCATTTTTCAAAGCCAGACTCAAATAAACTGCACTGCAGTAGTCAAGAGTGAACTTGACAAAGGCATGAATGATGGCAACTGAACTATGTCTACAAGAAAGCTTCTCACCTTTATTTTTAATGATTGTTAATCAGGCAATATCTATTCACTCAGTTTGAAGGAGCAAGCCACGTTTGAACTTTTCACTAAGCAGGATATTTAAGCCTCATCTTGGGAAGGTGTCTTTCTATTTAGATCCTGACACAACCACCCTGAATGGCTATCCAGAATGCATTTTAAGCTGTACTTGCTGAATGTGTTTAGAATTATCTGGGGCAAATCATCTCTCTCTCTCTCTCTCTCTCTCTCTCTCTCTGTGTCACACACACGACGTACCAAATTCTTTCTTCTTCAGCAGCTTCCTCTCACACACGATTTACCAAACCATTCAATCACATTAGAAATATTGAAGGAAATTAATCTTGATTTATGTCGGATTGTATATCCATATTGCAACATTTTGGACTTTTGTAGATGAGACTTTTAACACACCACTTTACCACTGCTTCTGTTGCTGTATTCTTTGTAGGATAAAGACTGAATCTGTACACATAAGTTTTTGTTTTCTTTTGTTTCCTTCTCTGACATTTTTACACGTTCCACTAGATAATCCCTAGGTGGCTCTGTATTTTAGCAGAATTTCACAACTACACTAGCATTTTATGCTCTCATTCCCGCAAGTGCTGGATTTTTCCTGGTTAAAACAAAGCCAAACCCTGTGAAAATGCTTGGAAGCACAAGAGAGCCCCTGGAGGAGGATGACTTCATCTAAAGCACCGGAAAACGACCGTGAGTGAGGAATGGCAAGGGATGTATAAGAATTGCATTCCTCTTCACAAACCATGCAAACATATCCTGTTAGCAACCCTGGACGTGAATACAAGCAGAACACAATTTTCGGAAAATTTCTGCAATTTCCTAAACTTGCATTCATGTCCAAAATTGTGCACTTGTGAAAATGCACACTTCCAAAACTGTGCATTTGTGCACTTGCTCACTTGTGCTTGTGTGAACTTGTGCAAATGCACATTTATGCAAATCTCTCCAAATCCACATTTTCACACTTTAGGCTATATTGCGGGAAAGGCAAATTTTTGGTTGGGAAAAATACACATTTATAAAAATGCATATCTTTTAATTGGGAAAATTTGTGCACTTTGAAAAATGCACATTTTTACCAGTCAAAGATGTGCATTTTTCCTGATCAGGGGCGGGGGGGGGGAAGACATTTGTGTTTGGGAATGCACACGAGTCAATACAACCTTTGAGGAAGAATTTGCAAACTTCAAGAGAGAGTTCAGAGAGCCTCAGCAGTCATAAATATTGCATGCTTGTCCATCCCTAGGAATGGGGACCGCTCAAAAAAGCCTCACTGAGAAAAGCCGTCTACGTTTGATGAATCTGAAGATTATGTTTCTTCTTACCTTCTTGATCTGAAATCTTCCCTTCTGGACATTGTACACAATCATAGCAGCAAAATGGCTCCCCCTCTTTCACTTTCTTGCTAGAACCAGGCTGACAGCGCTTGGTACACAGAGAAACAGGCTGCACCTAATCCAAGAATGAAAGAAGACTGTCATCCTGTCCAGGCATTCCAGAAAGGGTAACAGAGGGAGAAGGGGTGCTTCAGCCCCACCCCTCTTGTCCATCATTCAGTCCTCACTGGGGTGGGGACAGTGACTGTCTGCAGTGGGGAGCCTCCTTTCTCTCTGGGGGTTCTCGAGGGATGCACGAACTCCCCATGTCCCGTTCCACACCTCAGATGGTCCACAGGCGCACACTGAGTGGCACACAGCCTCCCGACTCCGGTTGTGCTGCCATTTTATGTGAAGATGGGAGGCAGCATGGCCTTTTTCGTAAATCCTCATTTGTGCAAATGGCAGCTGTAAAGCAGCCATTCACACAAGATTACAGGTGTAAATGGACCATTGATGCCTGTAATCAGGCGTAAATGGCCACCTTGTGGCCGCCATTTGCACAAATGGGAATTGATGAAAAAGACTAACCGGCCATTTTGTGGCTTGGCGAGGGATCATGTATCCCTCTGCTTGCCTGGCTTGGCCACACTGAGCTGGACAAGCACGGCGATCCACAGACTTGTCTCCAGGGCACCAAGCCCATGATTTCTCACCAGGCCTCGAGTCCCAGCCGGACTCCCGCAACATCCCTAGGGTTCCGCATATAAGCCAGAATGCTGAAGAATCATGAGGTAACTACACATGTGGGGCTTTTCCAGATCAGAAAGCATGAGAAGCCAAGGAGACTGCAGAGCAATGGAGAGATGTATAATAGAATAGAAAAGAAAAAAACACACCTTAGGCACCCTCATAACAAATAGGTAAGCTCAGAAACACCAACTAAAGACATTCTAATGTGCCCTGAGGCTGACAGAAAAATGGAAGCCTCTTTTGTGGGGAAGAAAGATTTTAGAAAATTGGAGGACAGATTTTGGCACAACACTACCATCCATTTTGTCCCATTTGATGCAGGGACAGGGAACGGAAAGCCAGTGTGGTGCAGTGGCTGGAGTGTTGGGCCAGGACTTGGGAGATCTGGGTTCTAGTCCCCACTCAGGCATGAAGCTCACTGGGTAACTTTGAGCGAGTCACAGACTCTCAGCTTAGCCGACCTCACAGGGATGTTGTGAGGATAAAATAGGGAGAAGGAGGACCATGTGAGGTGCCTTGTAAGGGGACTGTAGGGTGGGATAAAAAAATAACAATCATAAGAAATAACATCCTCCTTCCCATGAGCCAGTTGTGGCCCCGGGAAGCTTGGCATGCAGCCCCGGGGATCCCTCCTTTCTCCTCCTGGGATTCTGTGCTGGCTGTGGACGTAGGTGCTTTGCACTCTCCCCAGCTGGCATAAAAAAGGAGCAAATTGCAGGTGCTGGGATTATGATCTGGATCAGGGCCACAGCATGATAGGGCAGGATGGTTTTCTTGCTTTGTCCCCTGCTGTGGTCCCAATCTGGATCAGATCAGCCATGCCTGCAATTTGTATGAGAAATTTGAGCAAATGGGTTTATTTTCCTAATGCAAAGAGCTGGTGCTGGGGACCCAACCTGGATCAGTACTGCAGTGGGGACCAAAACGATAAAGTTCCTCTAACGCCCCTCCCCCCAGGGTACACATGCAGTTCTGGACCCAAGTGCTTGACATTTTCATTAGGAGAAACAACCCACAAAAATACCTTGGTTAGAATCAATTGGGCATTTCTGCCCCCACTGATTCCTTCACGCTCTGCCGATTCCCTTCTGCAAGGGATGGGTCCTGCCAATTCCACTGCGCATGCAGGACCCACCACTTACACCAGGGAGATTTAGCGCTTCCTAGGGGAAGACCTGAAGCAAGCAGAAATGCTCGTTATTACAAAGAGGCCTCCTTCCAGAAACAACATTTTCCCCTCATTTCCAATGCATGTGAATTGCTCGGCGTTACCTATAAGAATTACAAAACAACAACAACAACAACAATGCCATAAAAAAAAATAAAACAGCCACATAAAAACATAATCGGTTGAGCATAAGACAGTTGGGAGTGGGGGTGGCAAAAGTACCGCATTGGAGTCTGCCCCAAGTTATCCAACAGGATTTTTTTTTCTAATGCAAATTGCAGGCATGGGGTGGGGCGGGATGATCCGGATCAGGACTTCAATCAAGATAGCAGTGTTAAAGCCTGCCTACCCCACTCATCAGACCCCTATCTGGATCAGGACACCAGCACCTGCAGTGTGTGTGTGTGTGTGTGAGAGAGAGAGAGAGAGAGAGGGAGGGAGGGAGGGACGGAGAGTGAGAGAGTGTGTGCGTGTGTGAGAGAGAGACAGAGACAGACACACACACACACAGAGGGGGGGATATGTGGAAAGTATGTGGATGTGTGGATGCTACCACCAAAGGAGGAAGGGAGACAGGGAGGGGAAGGAAGGGGAGGAATAGGAAACTACTAAAGGCTACAGAGATCCTAAGGCTAGCTATGGCCATGTGTTAACTAACTGCAACGCTGCCCCCTTCCTGTAACTCGCAGATGAGGTTGCAATATTCCCAACATAACCAGAACCAAAGAATAACCAAGGATGCAGTAACACACCTGAGCTCAGGAAGACCTTGTCAGTTTAGCAAGGCTGAACTTGAGCAGGAAGGCCTTCGTAGTCCTTTCTGCCCAGAGGGATCCAGTGGCCAGCCCACATGGTTTTCACTGAGAAGGCTGTCACAGGAAGTTCAGTGGTTCATGGTATAGGCCAGTCAGCCACTCATGGGTTCCAGCAGCTACTGAGAATGTGGTAGTGGGCGCTTGCGCATGGGAACATTCTACACTGATTCTACAACAGCTGTACTTGTTGCCAATTTTTTGCCAGACACAGTTCAAATGTTGACAATTTCCTTGGAAGCCGTAAGTGGTCCAGCAGACATGAGGGACTGTCTCCTCTTGTTCCAACCTGACCACTGCCTAAGAACAATGAGAGTGGCCCTTCTTTGTGTCCCCATCTGTGGCTGAGGCATGACTGGATTGGATATGAGAAATGGATTTCTCAGTGGCTGCATCCAGATCGTGGAATAACTTTGTGACTGAGACATGTTTGCCCCCTTCTCCTACTGTATTTCTCTCCAAACGGTTAAAACTTTCCTCTTTTGGCAAGCAGTTGTCTAACTGGGCAGATTATTTTTGCATGGAAGTTCCTCATTTTGAAATGTTTTTAGCTTCTGACCCTCCTTCCCTTTTTATGTGGATGTTTTCTGGGGGGGGGGAGTTATTCTGTTTTTACGTCTTGTGAGTAACCCTGGGTGATATAAATGCATTGGAAGAGTGAGTTATGCATTTTCTGACTGGACAAAGGAAAGATCGATTGTATTTAATTTATATTTTAGATTTATTCCAACCAGTTGTAAGGAATGAAATTGCAAGCACAGGAACCAGGCCAGAAATGCGTGGAGATTCAGTCATATCCATCTACTCTTTGTCTTTTAGTTAACAGTCATTTTTTTTAAAAAAAAAAAATTGCTTCATCATTGTCCAGTGAAATCAATTTTACACAAGTTTGCATAATTTGAGAATTAACTAAGAAAATTGGCTATATAGTTCCTGACGAAGACTATCCTTAGTTAAAATGGAAACAGGACCCTACCTGGTTAAACCAAGTGTGCCATATTATGGCATCCCCACTCAAGGTGAAAACTTGGTCTGGAGGAGCCTGGGGGTCCACGCTCCCAACTTGCACACGATGAAAGGATTGGTTGGAGAAAACAATCCAGTTAATGATATCAAATCCAGCTACTGACCTCCCATCCTGGTCAAATGAAATTTTGTCCCCAGAACTGTTGTTAAATGAGACACCTCTCAGAAAGTGATGGAGCTAGATGGAGAAGGAAAAGGTAAGAGTTTAGAAAAGGCTTCCGTTGGATCTTTCAGACTAAGTCCTAATGGCAGCAGCAGAAAGATTATTTGGTTTTTGATATACTGAGGAAAGATGTGCCAACTCTTAATGACTCAGAAATATCAGGTGAAACTAGGTTAGCCATGAACATTAAAACAGTGCGCGCTGTTCATATAATAAATTCACAGATCAAGAAGGAAAACGGAGAACCAAGATTGAAGTGTGGACTATTCTTCCATTTCTAGCTGCTGCGCACAGGAAGTATGATGACAACGTGAGCACTGGAAGAGCTGGGGAAGCAGTTCATTGTCCAGATTGAGGGCTGATGTTACGGAGCTCTGCCACAGGAGGATGTTGAGCCCATTACCTGCCACATCTGTGGATTCTGCAGCGTCAGCTCCACTGTTCCTCTGTGTTTCAGTCTAGATGAGAACATGGCTTGTAGAGCATGGGCCACAACATAGACAGCATTGTAGATGGTGTAACTGTGGGCAGTCATGCTCATTTCAAAAAACGATCCAGGAAGGCTTTCCAACCTCTCCTCTCCAGTGCAAATGTCCCCAGTCACCGAGCCCACAGCTAGATTTGGGAACACACATCCAAAGGCCTGTTGCCAGAAATTCATGATAAAACCATCTCCTGTTGTTCTGGAAATGGTTGTGCTCTCAACAAATGTCTTGAATCCTGGTGGGTCATTGGAGTGAGTTGCAAAGGACAAGGCACCATGGAGCATATCTGTATCCCAATCCCTTTGATAAACTACCGAAACAAGTTCTATCTGGGATGTCAATATCCACACTTTTCCATTAGATGAATTTGTCATGAATTCCTGCTCTGATAAATATGGAAACCATCTCAAAAATAATATTGAATTAGAATCCCCATAGAAAATAATTACGTTAGCTTTGCTGTTTATCACTTTATCCCGTATTTTTGCCCCCTGTTGTATCATATCTTTAAGTCCAGTGACAAAACCATATCTGGGCATTCTTTCTATTAAGGCAAAACAGACACCACTCTTGGAAAACAGTGGAACTACAATTTGGAGAAACCTTTCTCCATTGTCATTAGCCATAATACCTACTGCAATCCATATCCACCTGAAATGGAGAAGCAAAGATAGAATCCCTGTATACTGAAGGCTTTCATTAGGGGTCATCTGGTAGAAGGAAAGGCGTGAGGTTTGATCATTCAGCACTGGAGGAGAACCATATATGAGCTAAAGAGAGATTCAAGTGGAAGAGAGACAGTAAGTGCATTCACCCAGTAGTTTCAAATCAGTTAATTCATTATGACAAAAGGCTTACAACTAGGGATGGGCATACAAGCAAAAATTGGAGCTCAAAGCTGGTTCCCTCTCATATACGCATAAGACTGTGATCGTTATTTTTTTTTCTTTTTGCATGAAAATTCTGGATATTTTTGCCTGTATTTTCCCTAACGTATGGATCAAGTGTGTTCATCCTTGAAATGTACACATTCTTCTCCCATGGATTAAACCATGCAATGTTGTCGATCACAAGCTGAATATGAGCCAACAATGTGATGTGGCTGCAAAAAAGGTAAATGCCATTTTGGGCTGCATTTATAGAAGCATAGCTTCCAAATCCCGGAAAGTACTAGTTCCCCTCTACTCAGCACTGGTTAGGCCTCATCTGGAGTACTTTGTCCAGTTCTGGGCACCACACTTTAAGAAGGATGCAGACAAACTGGAGAGGGTTCAGAGGAGGGCAACAAAGATGATCAGGGGGCTGGAAACAAAGCCCTATGAGGAGAGACTGAAATAACTGGGCATGTTTAGCCTTGAGAAGAGAAGGCTGAGGGGAGATAGGATAGTGCTCTTCAAGTACTTGAAAGGTTGTCACAAAGAGGAAGGCCAGGATCTCTTGTCCATCATCCCAGAGTGCAGGACATGGAATCATGGGCTCAGGTTACAGGAAGCAAGATTCCGGCTGAACTTCAGGAAAAGTTCCTGACTGTTAGTAGGGATGTACGAAAGTCACTTACCGGGTCTCGCAGCTTGCTTCGCGGTGGGGGGGAGGTGCTTCGCTTCTCCCCCCGAAGTTCAGGCCGGGGGGGGGGGAGGCTTCCCGTCTCGCCCAGTCAAAATTCAGGCCGGGGAGAAGTGCCCCGTCTCTCCGGCCGCGAACTTCAAAAGAAAAGTAAAAAAAAAAAAAAGCCCCATGATAGGCTACGTAACGATTTACGTAGCCTATCACGGCTAGGTCTGCAAAGTCAGCCGTGATAGGCTATGTTAATCGTCACGTAGCCTATCACAGGTGACTTTGAAAAAAAAAAAAGCGCGTATGCAAATGGCGGCCCCCATAGGGAGCCGCCATTCGTGCTCCTTATTTGGTCCCTGTAGTCTACATAAATCTTTATGTAGACTACAGGGACCAAAAAAGGAACGCGAATAGCGGTTCCCTATGGGGGCCGCCATTAGCCGTACACGTTTTTTTTTTTTTAAGTCATCCGTGATAGGCTACGTGACGATTAACGTAGCCTATCACGGCTGACTTTGCAAATCTAGCCGTGATAGGCTACGTTAATCGTTACGAAGCCTATCACAGGGGCATTTTTTTTTTTTTACTTTTCTTGTAATGGCGGCGGTGGTGGCAGCCGGTCGAAAGACCGGCTGCTGCCCCCACCCCTGACGAAGGCCTGCCGAACCGCCGCTGGGACCTGCCGCTGGGAGGGACATTCGTGAAAGGTAAGTCCCATCCTGGGCGGGGGGACGGGGTGGCGGGGGGGTGGCGGAGAATTTCTCCCTGAACAACCTTCGGAGGACCGAATGCGTTGGCGCTCGCCCCCCCGAAGTTTCGGGGAGAAATTCTCCCCCATTCCTACTGTTAGAGCAATACGACAATGGAACCAATGACCTAGGGAGGTGGTGGGCTCTCCCACACTGGAGGCATTCAAGATGAGGCTGGATAGCCACCTGTCAGGGATGCTCTGACTTGGATTCCTGCATTGAGGAGGAAGTTGGACTTGATGGCCTTATAGGCCCCTTCCAACCCTTCTATTCTATGATTTCATGATTCTATGTTTATGTGTATTTGTAGAAAATACTCATTTCTTCATACGCATTTTTCAAATGTATGCATGGAGTCGAAAACATTTTTTTGGTTCACAAATCACATTGCAGACATGCCAATGTATGGAGTTCGACCACAGAATGTGCTTTAGTCCAGGAGTTCAGTCCAGGAGGTGCAAAATGGATGAATCCTGATTTTAAAAGCAAGCTAAATGGAACTGAATTGAATTTCTCAAATATACCTACTTTATGGCAACCGCATATGGTAAGTTTATCTTATTCCCATACTAAATATATGTATTTCATTTATACTGCACCTTTCCTCCAGCCTACTTGGAATGGAGGAGGTGCTGTGGAAATGTCCTGGGGTCTATTTCACTCCAAACATACAATATGGGCAAATAGAGGCCCCCACAGTGCTCAGTAGAGCCCCCCTCCCGCCACCCCATCCACTCAGTGTTGGCATTTGCGTTTCCTGGCTTCTGTGCAGTTTTCTTCCCCATTCTAAACAGTTGAAATTCCTCTCCAAAGGATTTGTTCCTGGTAGGCATGTCAGAGAATTCCACGACAGATCTCGGTGAGGCCGAATGCCAGTGCATTTGGCCCCCCGACAACCATTGTGGAACTGGTCCCGCTCCCCTCAACCCACAAAAGGCATGTGGGACGAAGAGCCCACTGCCCCCACCCCATGAAAGGTGTGCGAAACGGAGCACTTACCTGCTCCCGTCCGCACTGCTGTGCGAATTGCGGCCGTCCTGTAAATACTTACATATGTAAATACTTACATAGCCTATCACAGCTAACGCAGGGATGCCATTTGCGCCATTTGCATCCCTGCGGAGGCTGTGATAGGCTATGTAAGTATTTGCGTAGCCTATCATGGCGGGGGGGGGGGAAACCCCAGCGTACGCAAATGGCGGCGGCTACCGCCATTTGCGTATGCTGGGGTTTTCCCCCTGCCATGATAGGCTACATAAATTTTTACGTAGCCTATCACGGTGAAAGAAAGGGATGCAAATGACGGCAGCTACGACAGCCGCCATTTGCATCCCTGCAGGGCTGCCCAGCGGCCGGATGTCTGGCTGCGGGTGGCCGGAGTCGGCTGGTGGCTCCGCGGCTTGGCCGCGGAGCGGAGCTGGCCAGCCAGGATTCCAGGAAGAGGCACAAAGCGCCTCCCCCCTTGGCAAAGATTCCGGGGGGAGGGACGGAGTGCCTTCCCCCCCAGTGGAACCCGGCGAAGCCAGGTAAGCGCGGTTTCGTACACCCCTAGAGTAAAAACATTAAGCTACGGTCTGCTGTTTTTTGCATGACTGGACCCTTCCCTTTTGCCTTTGGCCCAAGACATCATTGGAATGTGGCCTCTGGGAGCTTCTCCGAGACTGCATTTCTCTTTGGGTTGAAAGAGATTCCTGACCCCTGCTTGAACACATTGTGATGAAGCCATCCAAGCAATCATGTTTTGTAGCAGCTAGACAATCAGGAGCAGGGAGAGACAGATTAAAGAAAACCTGCCCCCCTTTCCCCAAAGAGCTGCTGCTTTCCATTCAACTGTCTGGGGTTCTGCTGTGGCATATCCAAGAGTTGACTGGTTAATTAACTCCAGTTGTCTCTTCCATCCTGTGGACTTCATTTCTCAGTGAAGGAGAGGATAAAAGCAGAGCTGGTCAGGTCAGTGGGAGGACCCCGGTAGAGATGACCTTGAGGGGGCGACTGCCTCTTTGGAATGCCATTTTGGAGAACCATGAGTACAGGGGCACCCTCCTGGGGGCTGGAAGTGTAGCTGGGGGTTCTAGTGCCTTGGACGCGAGGGAGAGGCTGAGTGACGGACCCAACCACAGTGAGAGTGTGGGTAGGTGGGGGATACTGCCGATCACCACTAGAACTGCAAGGTGGGAGTTCGGGGTGGGAGGGGAAAAGAAGTGCGGTACTAAGCTAACTGCTGAGTGCCTCTGGTAGGGCACTGGATGAATGTCCTTGCCATATACTGACCTGTTAAACCGCTTTCTCAAAAGACTGGATAAACAACCAGGTTTTCCCTGGTTGTTGCTATGTCTATCGGGGGTGGGCAGAAGTAAGATTTCCAGATGTTTTAGACTACAACTCCCAGAATCTCCTGCCAACATGGCCAATGCTCAGAAATGCTTGGAGTTGAAGTCCAAAACATCTGGAACTCTACTTTCTACCAACCCCCGATAGACATAGCAACAACCAGGGAAAACCTGACATCTAGTATTTGAGACTGCCCCTTATGCGGGAGTGTTTCCTCACAGGAGCACTGTTGTCCCCAGAAGGACCTGCAGGCAACTGTGGCCTTAAGAAGGCTGGCAGGCCCAGAACTTTCAGAGGCTCCACTCCTCATGGTTGCTAGATAGAGCTCTTTGTCATGGACCACCAGTTCTCTGTGTGGACGGGAAAACAGGCAAAAGAGTATGCTCACATTTCATTTTGCCCTTCCCTTCTCGTGGCCTTCTGTACTGTCACCCAGTGGGAGTATGGGACCCACCCCCTGCCCCCTGCTTTCTTCTTCAAATGAGCCTTCATAATCTTTGGGCTAGTTTGTGGGGTAAGTTATTAGCAGTGGGGTGGGTATCCCCAAAAGAAAAGTGACAGCGAACAAGGTTTAAAGTTTTACTGAAGAAAAATGCAGATGGGAAAATAACTTGGAATACATGCATACACAAACAACAAACAAGAAACCATATTAGCAATAGGGTAATAAAACAAGCAGGAATACATGTATCCAGCTACCCTAACTAGATAGTGCTTCTGTTTTACCAGGTTGCTTAGCAAAGCAATATCTTTCAGCATGGGTGGATTCCCTACCTGTCATTCCATGGGGGAATCTGCCCATGGGGGGAAAGCAATCCATCCCTCCCCCCAGAATCCCTCCAGACCAGATCCACTCTGCATCGATTCTGTGGAGCCGGCTGCCAGCTCCGCATTGCTGGCAAATGTCGATACTGCAGGCAGCCATTGCCGTGCCATATCATTGTCTAAATAAGTCTCCGGATGCAAATGGCATAGTGGGCACCCTTTGGGGCCATAAAGCTGGTAGATCAGCCTAAATGCAGCCATTTACAGCTTCATTTAGGTTAATCTACAAGCTTTACAGCTGCAAATGATGTCCACTACGCCATTTGCATCCCTGTTTTTGATGTGATAGGCTGTGCAAATATTTCCTCTCTTCCCCTGACCTTCTGTTGAACCTTCTGCTCTCTAATATAGTCCTAATCACTATATTCTAAATTAACTTTTGGCCTATAAACTATTACCCTTTTGGCTGAAAATGACTAGCGCACGTGCACACACCCACACACGCACACACACACAAACAAACCTCATAGTATCCTAAAACCAACAAAATACAAAAATTGGGGGACAGTTCTGTTCCTTCACATCCCCTCCTTCATCTCACCAACTGAGAAATAGAGTTCACCATAGTCTGGGTCCCTTCGGTCCATGGTGATCAGTCCCTCGTGTAAATTCCTGTCCTTTTATATATGGTGTGAATTTATCTACCCTTACCCTTAAAGGGTCCGTTGTTATTTCAGTAGCCTCGTGCTCTCTATACAACAAATAGAAACCATGTTACACCCACTTTAAAGGAACTGCACTGACTGCCAATACGCTTCTGGTTTGAGTTCAAGGCATTAGAGATGGCATTTCAGTCATTAAATGGCTTAGGATCTTGTAGGGATGGACAGAAGTCCCTTACCTAGTCCCGCAGCTTTTTTCGGGGGTGGGGGGAGGCGCTCCATTTCTCCCCCCGAAAATCTTTATGTAGACTACCCGTGCCCAAATAAGGAATGCAAATGGCGGCGCCCATGGACGCCGCCATTTGCGTACGTGCTTTTTTTTTTTTTTTCAAAGTCAGCCGTGATAGGCTACGTAAAGATTTACGTAGCCTATCACGTGTTTTTTTTTTTTACTTTACTTGGGAATGGCGGCAGCGGCAGCCGGCCGGAAGACCGGCCGCCACCGCCACGGAAACGCCACCGCAACACTGCCAGGACCCCCACTGCAAGGAACATTCGTGCGAGGTATGTCCCATCCCGGGTGGGGTGGGGGTGTTGGAGAATTTCCCAACCAATTTCAGGGGGCCGAATGCATTGGCATTCGGCCTCCTGGAGATTCGTGGAGAAATTCTCCGACATCCCTAGGATCTTGACACTTGAGGGAGTGCCTCTCCCTGTATTTGTTGTTGTTGTTCAGTCGTTAAGTCGTGTCCAACTCTTCGTGATCCCATGGACCATAGCACGCCAGGCCTCCCTGTCCTCCGCTCTCCCAGAGTGTCCTCAAGTTCATATTCTTTGCATCGGTGATGCTATCTAGCCATCTCATCCTCTGCCATCCCCTTCTCCTTTTGCCTTCAATACTTCCCAGCATCGGGGTCTTTTGCAGTGATTTTCTCTTTGCATTTAGTGGCCAAAATATTTGAGCTTCAGCTTCAGTATCTGTCCTTCCAATGAGCAGTCACAGTTGATTTCCTTTAAGATTGACTGATTTGAATAGGGATGTACGAAAATTCCACCACAGATCTTGGGGAAGCTGAATGCCAGCACATTCAGCCCCCCTGAAATCGGTGGTGGAACGGCCTGCCCCCCCCACCCCCCCGGGACGAGACTTACCTTGGGTGGAACTTCCTGGCAGCCGCGGCTCCGGCGGTGGCTCCGGCGGCAGCTCTGGCGGCAGTGTGGCAGCGGTGACAGCACCAGCAGCCGCCCCCGCCATTTCCAGTAAAAAAGAAAAAAAAACTCGTGATAGGCTATGTAAAGATTTATGTAGCCTATCAAGGCTAGTTTTTTTTTTAAAAAAAAAAAACGTGATAGGCTACCTAAATGTTTACGTAGCCTATCACAGCTGACTTTTTAAAAAAACAAACAAACCACGCGTACCCAAATGGCGGCGGCCATGGCTGCCGCCATTTGCATATGCGCGTATTTTTTTTTTAAGTCAGCCGTGATAGGCTACATAAACATTTAGGTAGCCTATCACGGCTGACTGCAGGGATGCAAATGGCGATGGTTACAGCTGCTGCCATTTGCGTCCCTGCTAGCCAGCAGCAGGATGTCTGGCTACTGGCGGAGCCAGCCGGCAGCTCCGTAGAATCCCTGCAAAGCACAGCCAGCCATCCAGGATTCCGGGGGCGGGGGGAGGAACGGAGCACCTCCCCTCCCGGCAAGGATTCCGGGGGGAGGGACAGAACGCCTCTCCCCCAACCATAAAAATAATCCGCGAAAGGTAAGTGCCTTTTGTACATCCCTAGATTTGAACTCCTTGCAGTCCAGGGGACTCGTAAGAGACTTCTCCAGCACCACAGTTTGAAAGCATCAGTTCTTCAGTGCTCAGCCTTCCTTATAGTCCAGCTCTCACAGCCATACGTTACTACAGGGAAAACCATAGCTTTGATTAGACGGACCTTTATCGGCAAGGTGATGTCTCTACTTCTTAATATGCTGTCTCGGTGTGCCATAGCTTTCCTCCCAAGGAGCAAGCGTCTTTTAATTTCAAGGTTACAGTCACCGTCTGCGGTGATCTTGGAGCCCAAGAAAGTAAAATCTGTCACTGCTTCCATTTGTTCCCTTTCTATATGCCAGGAAGTAATGGAGCCAGATGCCATGATCTTCGTTTTTTTAATGTTGAGTTTCAAACCAGCTTTGGCACTCTCCACTTTCACCCTCAACAAGAGGCTCTTTAGATCTTCTTCGCTTTCTGCCATTAGGGTGGTATCGTCTGCATATCGAAGGTTGTTGATAATTCTCCCAGCAATCTTAATTCCGACCTGACTCATCCAACCTGGCATTTCTCATGATGTACTCTGCATATAAATTAAATAAGCAGGGCAATAATATGCAGCCTTGTCATACTTCTTTCCCAATTTTGAACCAATCGGTTGTTCCATGTCCGGTTCTTACTGTTGCTTCTTGACCCTCGTACAGGTTTCTCAGGAGACAGGTAACGTGGTCTAGTACTCCCATCTCTTTCAGAATTTGCCAGAGTTTTTGTGATCCACACAATCAAAGGCTTTCACGTAGTCAATGAAGCAGAAATAGATGTTTTTCTGGAATTCTCTTGCTTTCTCCATGATCCAGCGAATGTTGGCGATTTGATCTCTAGTTCCTCTCCCTCTTCGAAACCCCGCTTGTACTTCCAGTAGTTCTCGGTTCACATGCTGCTGAAGCCTAGCTTGTAGGATTTTGAGCATAACCTTGCGGGCATGTGAAATGAGCGCAATTGTGCAGTAGTTTGAACCCTCTTTGGCATTCCCAAATTCCCTTAATTGGCTTTGGAATGTAAACTGACCTTTTCCAGTCTTGTGGCCACTGTTGAGTCTTCCAAATTGGTTGGCATATTGAGTGCAGCACTTTAACAGTATCATCTTTTAGGATCTTAAATCGCTCAGCTGGAATACTGTCATCTCCACTAGCTTTGTTGTTAGTAATGCTTCCTAAGGCCCACTTGACTTCACTCTCGAGGATGTCTGGCTCAAGTTCAGTGACCTCACTATCATGGCTATCAGGGACATTCAGATCTTTCCTGTATAGTTCTTCTGTGTATTCTTTCCACCTCTTCTTAATCTCATTCTTTCTTTTTCAAAGTCACCCGTGATAGGCTACGTGATGATTTACGTAGCCTATCATGGCTGACTTTGAAAATCTAGCCGTGATAGGCTGCGTAAATCATTACGTAGCCTATCACAGGGCTTTTTTTTTTTCCTTTTGAAATTCACAGCCGGGGAGACGGGGTGCTTCTCCCCGGCCTGAATTTCGGCCGGGCAAGGTGGGAAGCCTCCCCCCTGGCCTGAATTTCGGGGGGAGAAGCGAAGCGCCTCCCCCCCCACCACGAAGCAAGCTGCGAGACCAGGTAAGTGACTTTCGTACATCCCTAAATTCTCATCTGCTTCTGTTAGGTCCCTGCCTTCTTTGTCCTTTATCATGCCCGTCTTTGCACAAAACATCTTCAGCTGAGTGTCCTTTCAGTAGGGATGTCAGATAATTTCTCCACGAATCTCGGGGAGGCCGAATGCCAGTGCATTCGGCCGCCCGAAATTGGTGGAGAAATGGTCTGCCACCCCAACACCCATCCCCCCAGGATGGGACTTACCTTGTTCGAATGTCCCTGGCGGCAGCGGCTCCAGCAGCAGTGGTTCAGTGGCAGTGGTGGTGGTGGTGGCAGCCGGTCTTCTGACCAGCTGCCGCCGCCGCCATTTCCAAGTAAATAAAAACACTCACACAAACAAACGTGATAGGCTACGTAAATCTTTACGTAGCCTATCACGGCTAGATTTTAAAAAACACCGTGATAGGCTACGTAAATGTTTACGTAGCCTATCACGGCTGACTTTGGAAAAAACAAAGGCGCGTACGCAAATGGTACATTTTTTGTACATTTGCAAAAATTTTGTACATTTGTACATTTTTGTACATTTTGTACAAATTGTACATTTGCAAATGTACGCAAATGGCCCATGGGCGCCGCCATTTGCGTTCCTTATTTTGGCATGTGTAGTCTACGTAAACATTTATGTAGACTACGGCGAAAATAAGGGGAATGCTATTTGCGTTCCCCTTATATTTGCCGTAGTCTACGTAAATGTTTACGCAGACTAGACATGCCAAAATAAGGAACGCAAGTGGCGGTGCCCATGGGCGCCGCCATTTGCGTATGTGCTTTTTTTTCTTTTTTCAAAGTCAGCCGTGATAGGCTACGTAAACATTTATGTAGCCTATCATGGCTGACTGCAGGGACGCAAACGGCGGCATCTACGGCCGCTGCCATTTGCGTCCCAGGAGGAGAGGAGGTTTCGTGGCCGGAGGGACGGGGCGCCTCCCCCCCACCCATAATTTTGGCAGGGAGGGACGGGACTCCTCCCCCCCAGCCAGAATTTCAGGGGGAGGGACGGAGCGCCTCCCCCCCACCGCGAAGCAAGCTTCGGGATCAGGTAAGGGACTTTCGTCCATCCCTACCTTTCAGCTTTGGCCCAGCTGCTTCACTCTTTCTGGTGCTAATTGGAAATACTCTCTGCTCTTCCCCAGTAGTATATTGCACATCTTCCAAGCTGACGGGCTTATCTTCCGGCGTCATCGCTTTTAGCTTAGTGATACGGTCCATGAGGTGTTCTTGGCAAGAATACTGGAGTGGGTTGCCATTTCCTTCTCCAGTGGACCACATTTTGTCAGAACTCTCCTCCATGACCGGTCTGTCTTGGGTGGCCCTGCACGGCACAACTTATGGCTTCACTGAGTTACACAAGCCCCCTCACCACAACAAGGCAGTGATCGATGAAGGGGAGGCAGTGATCCATGAAGGGGTCTCCCTGTATACATGTGCCCAAATATTAAGATCTGCTGAGGGGATCGCCTCTGCATCTCATTATTGGGATCTGTACACTCTGAAGAGATGCAGGAGGTCGCCTTCTAGGCTGTGGCACCCGAGTTGTGGAATGCCCTCACTGCAGACCCCCTGCTGGTGCTGACATTGGTGTCATTTTGTGACCAGGTTAAGACCTGGATCTTCATGTAGGCTATGGGGGCTTTATGAACTGTAGCTTAGTTTATATTTATTTTCTTGCGTTACTAATGTCGGACTTTGGAATTTTACTTTTGTTCTGCACAGCTACATTTGCTATACGTCCCTTTGATTCCAGTGGATCTCTCTCGAAATATGACAAAGTTTGGATCCAGCACATTATCTCCAGTTCACCTGTTGCTGTCTCTGAGGCACAATATAAAAACTGAAGAAACAAGGAAATACGAAAGTTTTGCGAAATGCTCATGGTCCACATTCACACTGGTACACACATCCTACCTGTGGAATCTTATAGCTTTCCAAGATAGTTGCCACGTGGAGCAAGATCTGTGAGTCCAGACCCCCAATAACTGCAATGGTGTTATTCTGGTCACATTTATAGTTGGGAACATATCTCTTCAGTGTGGATATGAGTTGCATTGTGGCATAATAAGTCCAGCGTTCACTGAAATAGCTGTCATCGATGTGGAAGCCCAAGGTGAGATTGGGCAAGAGCTGAGGGTTTTCATTGATCTCCTTTACTGCAAATGCCAAGGCCAGGATGTGCTGGTAATTCTTAGGCACCACACTAGAATAAAAGTTGCATTCTATATCAGAAGGATATCTAACACTTTGAAATCATTATGACTGTAACTGTTATTTATTACTGTTGCTGAGAATAATAATAGTCTTTATTTATGCAGTATCTTGTATAAATATTACAAACAAACAAATAAATAAATAATGAACTGTCATCCTTGATAGTATATGCATATACTTCATATGTATATTCTCATTGCATCTGATGAAGTGGACAATGTTCACGGAAGTTTATGGCAGAAAAAATGTGTAAGTCTTTAAGATTCCTTGTTGTTTTTGCTGCAACACAACTTCCCCTCTAGATATCATTCTTGAAGTACTCTTCAGCATAAGGTTGACTAAAGTAAGAAATAAAACTACCAAAAATATTGGTGCCCATCCTCAAAATACAACATTTTCTATACTTTATGTGTAAGGTTAGTAATGGACGCGTTACTCACCTGGTTCCAGTCCGGGGCATCCATGGTGGGGGGAAGCGATCTGTCCCTCCCCCCGAAATCTTCCCCAGCTGGCTCCGCTCCATGGCAAGGCTGCGGAGCCGATGGCCGGGGCCGGCCGCAGATGGATGTCTGGCTGTTGCCAGGCTGCTACGGCTGCAAATGGTGGCCGTCGTAGCAACCGCCATTTGTGTCCTTTCATTAGGCCATGATAGGCTACGTAAGTATTTACTTAGCCTATCACGGCAAAAGGCAGGGACCCAAATGGCGGTTGCTACGCCATTTGCATCTCTGCCTTTTCCCTTGGTAGGCTAGGTAAATACTTATGTAGCCTCTCACGGCAAAGAGCAGGGGCGCAAATGGCGTAGCGGCCACCATTTGTGCCCCTGCTCTTTGCCGTGATAGGCTACGTAAGTATTTATGTAGCCTATCATGGCCTAATGCAGGCATGCAAATGGTGGCCGCTATGACGGCTGCCATTTGCGGCTGCAGAAGCCCGACGGCGGCTGAAAGATGAGCTATCGCTGCATCTGCTGCCACCACTGCATCCGCCACCACATCTGCTGCCAGGTAGGTCCATCCCGGGGGGATTTCAGGGGGTGGCGCAGGGGGAAGGCCATTCTGCCATGGACTCCAGGGGGCTGAATTCCAAAGAATCCAGCCTCACTGGAGTCCATGGTGGATTTCTGCAGTATCCCTAGGTGAGGTACCAATTTAGTGAAAGCTTACTGATATCCGTCAACTTCATTCAAAGGTCCTTCTTCACATATACAAATATACAGGCTCATTCCAATACATTCTACTTCTGTATTTTAAGCGTTTATCACCAGCTGTCTTATGAATAAACTTCCAAGAAAGTCAAATCAAGCAGAGTAAGCAGGAAATTATCTGTTTTATTATCATGAATCATGATAGTAAAGATTCCAGATAAAATCATTATACTCAGGTGAAACCACATAAAAATCAATATACACAATTTATTATTTCCTGAAATAATAAATCAGCATTTCAAATTAAAATACATGCAACATATTATATGTTAATGTGCCTCTTTCCATGACATAAAGGTGCCCTTTGGGGGCCAAACCCCTCCCAGCAAAACATGATCCTGTGCTTCCTCCTTGCTAAGGATGCTGAGTTCTCAAAGCCCTCATCCATTTCAGGCTCTGGAGTTCCACAGTCCTCTGAGCATGCCTAAAAATGACACCCCCTTTGCAAAATGTGAACTGCTGGCAGAATTCAGTTGTAGGTCTGGCCTGAAGTGCCATCAATGTGTGGGTGACACTCAGCTTTATTCTCATTTCCCTCTAATGGTCCTTGGGAGGCTGTTGAATGCCTGAACCGGTGTCTGGGGTGGGGAAACCACATGTTGTGATAAGTAAGGGTTTTCCAAGGAAGGGATCTTGAAGTTAATCTAGTCCAGGGGTGCAGAACCTCAGGCTCAGGCAAACCCATCTCTCCAGGGTTCCCCAGAAAGTTAGCTTCTTTTCTTCAGTATTCCCTTAATTGCATTCACTTTTTCAACAGCCTAAGACAACAGCAGCACAAGCCTATGAATGTCTAGTCCCATTGCATTTAATGTGACATTTCCGAGTAAACATGCATGGGTCTGCAGCCTCAACTGCTGTTTTGAGGCGGCCACTCCAGGACTGATCATACCAGCGATTTAAAAAAAGGAAATAAAGACAAACCCCCACCCCCCAAAAAGACCTCCTTACACAAGTTCTTCAAATGACACCGGAGGAGGGGTTTCAATGAAGGCTGTTGGATAGAAGATTAAGCCAGCATAAGAAGCAACACCACCAATAATGACGTCTCCTGGCCGATGATACATGTGAAGCAGAGGCCGAGGATCAGAGACCCTGCATTTAGCAATACCAGCTTTGCATATCATATGAGGACAGAGCGCTAGTAGAAAGATTAGTAATATGACCATCTTCAGTACAATTTTTCCATCTATGCACAGATTCCTCTATTTTCCTATACAACACTATTGTCCTTAGAGTGATTAAAATTGTGATTTAGTTTGCTAATACACTCCAGCATCACACTGGAGGATCCTTGCTATTCCCCGTTTCTCTAAATGGTGCTGGGAATATTTCTCACATCCTTCACAGTCTTGCTATTAGTTTTGCTAGTGGCCACTGTGATGCTATTTTAGAAGCAGCAGAAGCAACTACCATGATTATGATAATTACAGAGGAAGGTGATCACCTGTTCAGACTTGCAGGTTCCCTGAATAGCTGCTGAGGGAAAACTTGTTTGTCACATCTGAAGTTTTCTCTCTCTTTTTTACTGGGAGGCATTTGTAACAAGCCTAAGTGCTCCATGGTATCTAACTAGACATGAGAGGAATCTTCTGTTCAGATGGGGCAATAGGGATGTACGAAAGTGACTTACCTTTCACGGATTATGTTGATGGTGGGGGGGGAGGCGTTCCATCCCTCCCCCCGGAATCCTGGCTTGGGGGGGGAGGCGCTCCGTTCCTCCCCCTGGAATCCTCGAATGGCCGGCTGTGCTCCACGGCAGCTCCGCAGAGTAGCCGGCCAGGCCCGGCCCAGCCAGGCCAGAGCCGTCCGCAGCCGGATTTCCGGCCGCCGTGGGCTCTGGGTAAAAAAAAAAAAAAGCGTATGCAAATGGTGGCGACTACGGCCACCGCCATTTGCGTTCCTTAGTTTTGGCCATCTTAATCTACGTAAATATTTACGTAGACTATGACGGCAAAAATCAAGGGGAACGCAAATAGCGTAGCGGGCGCTATTTGCATCCCTTTTTCATTCACCATTTTAGCCTACGTAATTCTTTACGTAGGCTAAAACGGCGAATCAAAAGGGGACGCAAATAGTGCCCACTACGCTATTTGCGTTCCCCTTTATTTTTGCCATCATACTCTACATAAATATTTACGTAGATTAAGACGGTAAAAAGAAGGAACGCAAATGGTGGCGGCCATAGCTGCCGCCATTTGCATATGCGGCTGTTGTTTTTTTAAAACCTTCCCAACCATGATAGGCTAGGTCAAGATTTACAAAGCCTATCACGTCTTTTTTTTTTTTTTACACAAGAGGGAAATGGCGGCGGTGGCAGCCAGTCAGAGGCAGCCGGTCAGAGCCGGTCAGAGGCCTGGAAGATCAGCCCCAGGTGAGTCTCGTCCCAGGGGGGATCCGCAGGGGGGCGGAGAGTGGCAGGCCGTTCTGCCACAGAGTTTGGGGGCCGAATTCACTGGCATTCGGCCTCACCAAGATCCATGGTGGAATTCTGTGACATCCCTATGGGTCAAACAAGTTTTCCCCCAGCCATATTCTTTTGCAACTAGAGATGACATGAGCCTGTTTAATGATAGAGTTGGTCTTCTTCAGAATGTAAGAATACTAGGGGTGGACAAAAGTCACTTACCTTTCGTCGAAGGTTGTTCGCGGTGGGGGGGAGGCGCTTCGCTGCTCCCCCCGTGAAGTTCAGGGTGGGGGGGAGGCTTCCTGCCTCACCCCGGCTGAAATTCAGGCCGGGGGGAGGCTTCCCGCCTCACCCCGGCTGCGAACTCGGAAGTTTTTTTTTAAAAAAAAAACGCCCCCGTGATAGGCTGCGTGACGATTAACGTAGCCTATCACGGCTAGATTTGCAAAGTCAGCCATGACAGGCTACGTTAATCATCACGTAGCCTATCACGGGTGACTTAAAAAAAAAAAGCGCGTACGCTAATGGTGGCCCCCATGGGGAGCCGCCGTTCGCGTTCCTTATTTGGTCGCTGTAGTCTACGTAAATGTTTACATAGACTACAGCGACCAAATAAGGAACGGGAATGGCGGCTCCCTATGGGGGCCGCCATTATCCGTACACGCTTTTTTTTTTTTTTAAGTCACCCGTGATAGGCTACGTGACTATTGACGTAGCCTATCACAGCTGACTTTGCAAATCTAGCCGTGATAGGCTATGTTAATCGTCACATAGCCTATCACGGGGGTGTTTTTTTTTCTTCTTTCATTGGAATGGCGGCAGCGGCAGCCAGTCGAAAGACCGGCTACCGCTCCCGCCCTGCTCGAACACCCGCCGAACCGCCAGCCGGACCTGCCGCTGGGAGGGACATTTGGCGAAGGTAAGTCCCGTCCCGGGGGGGGTGCGGGGTGCGGGGTGTGTGGAGGATTTCTCCCCAAAACTTTTTCGGGGGGGCTGAACACATTGGCACTCGGCCCCCCGACGTTTCGGGGAGAAATTCTCCGCCATTCCTAAAGAATACAACTTGACAGATGTAATCTGGGGGACAAAAAGGTGCTACCTTCCATGAGGTCCCAGTGAGGACCCTATCTTAAAAAAGAAAAGAAAAGAAACAGTGACCCAGTTTGCATGTCACAACAACCCAGGGTTTGTTTGTTTTTCAACCCTTGAGTTGTTGTGAACAAAGCAGGAGTGGGTGGGCATGCTGGTTCCCGCTACCCAATCGTCCCTGCTGCCAGTGAGCAGAGCAGAGCATCAAAAGGGCAAATAGCCCAAGCCCGTCTTAGTTGGCAGCAAGACAGATGCTGCTGTTGCTACTCCTCCGATGGCTCCTCTGAATAACCCTGTGGCTGGTGCGAGCGGTGGCCCACCTGCTGGCCTCCTGGTCCCGAGACCCCCAATCTCTCCTGCTGAGAAGATCCAGCAGACCTGAGCTCCCCCATCATCCTTTCCAGCCAGGTGCCTCCAGCTCCCAAGAAGGCCAAGGAAAAGAAGGTACAGGTCCAGCTATTCCCTGACAAGGCCCTGAATGCTGAAGAGGCCATCCAGGCTTTCACCCACGGGCACCGCCATTTGCGTACGTGCTTTTTTTTTTTTTTCAAAGTCAGCCGTGATAGGCTACGTAAATATTTACGTAGCCTATCACGGCTGACTGCAGGCCAGGGACGCAAATGGTGGCGGCTACGGCCGCCGCCATTTGCATCCCAGCAGGACAACAGGATTTGTGGCCGGAGGGACGGGGCACTCCCCCCCCTGGACAGAATTTTGGTGGGGAGTAGGGATGGGGGAGAATTTCTCCCCAAAATTTCGGGGGGCCGAGTGCCAACACATTCGGTCCTCCGAAGGTTGCTCGGGGAGAAATTCTCCACCCCCCGGCCCCCCCAGGATGGGACTTACCTTTCACGAATGTCCCTCCTGGTGGCGGGTCCCAGCGGCGGTTCGGCAGGTCTTCGTCAGGGGCCGGGGCAGCAGCCGGTCTTTCGACCGGCTGCCGCTGCCGCCATTACAAGAAAAGTAAAAAAAAAAAAACGCCCCTGTGATAGGCTACGTAATGATTAATGTAGTCTATCACGGCTAGATTTGCAAAGTCAGCCGTGATAGGCTACGTTAATTGTCATGTAGCCTATCATGGGTGACTGAAAAAAAAAAAAAAAAGTGCGTACGGCTAATGGTGGCCCCCATAGGGAGCTGCCATTCGCGTTCCTTATTCGGTCCCTGTAGTCTACGTAAAGATTTACGTATACTACGGCAAAAATAAGGACAACGCAAATAGCGTTGCCCTTATTTTCGCCGTAGTCTACATAAATCTTTATGTAGACTACAGGGACCAAATAAGGAACGCGAATGGTGGCTCCCTATGGGGGCCGCCATTTGCGTACGTGCTTTTTTTTTTTTCAAAGTCACCCGTGATAGGCTACGTGATGATTAACGTAGCCTATCACGGCTGACTTTGCAGATCTAGCCATGATAGGCTACGTTAATCGTTACGTAGCCTATCACAGGAGCGTTCTTTTTTTCCTTTGAAGTTCATGGCCGGGGAGACAGGGCACTTCTCCCCGGCCTGAATTTCGGCCGGGCGAGGCGGAAAGCCTCCCCCCCCGGCCTGAACTTCGGGGGGAGCAGCGAAGCGCCTCCCCCCCACCGCGAAGCAAGCTGCGAGACCAGGTAAGTGACTTTCGTGCATCCCTAGCAGGGAGGGACGGGGCGCCTCCCCCCCTGCCCAGAATTTCGGGGGGAGAAACGGAGCGCCTCCCCCCCACTGCGAAGCAAGCTTCGGGATCAGGTAAGTGACTTTCATCCATCCCTAAATGTGGCCCAGGGAGGCAATCCACTGCAGTGGCTGGCAGGTTCCACCTTCTCTGGCAACACTATTACAATGCTGCAAATTTGAATCGTGTGCATTAAAAATTGGGACCCAACTCAGTCTTGTATGCGAATGAGCGTGGACCTGGCCAAGACCGGGGACTAGGAGGGCAGCATTGACTGGGGCTGCGCCTCGGCCAAGGGCAATGCCAATCTATGCATGGACCACTGGTTGGTCTGTCAGGTGGGCAACACCTTCCTGGGCTTCGCCACCCCCTGGTCTTACTTTGACGTGAACCAGTGGGACACCCACTTCACCCCAGCTGAGTTCCAGAACCTGTTCAACAACTACAAGTCTTACCATCTACATCATAGATGTGCAGTGCAAATTGCTCACCACCACTGACCATGGCACCCACCCACATGGATGAGAACGGCATGGGGTCCATCCACATCCTGGTGGACAAGCTGAACCAGTTTCCCTATGTGATGGGAAACTTGTATCCCAGCACCCTCACTTCCCAGTCCTGGGAGGTGAACATGCTGCCCTGCTACGCCTACACCATGGATCATTGGACCACTGCTGACAAGAACCCCACAGAACCCTTTTACGTGCTGGAGATGCAGAGCCACCAGCTGCTCCAGCCTGGGGGCACCTTCAGCTTCCAGTACGAGTTCCCCCAGCACAAGGGCTGGAAGCTGGCCAGGCCTGCCAACTACATCAGCAGGGAGGGGAACCTGCTTCTGGGCCAGTACACCCTCCGGTGGTCGGGGAGCACCTACACGGGGAACCGGGGCTTCGACCAGGCCTTTTCATGGAGATCTGGCCCTGAGACTGGAAGCACCAATACAGGCATTACTTTCCCTCAGGGCTGGGCCCGTCAGGCATCGACTCATGGCATCACACCCACATCTCAGCAGAGTCCAAGCAGATGGATGATGATACAGACATGGAGGGGGCCATGGAAGCCAACCTGGAGACCACCATGCCCAATGTCATGCAGGAGACCTACATGGGCATGATGGATGTCTGTCCCGGGCCCCCTATGTTCAACTCTGACTCTGGCCACTACTATCCCAACAAGTCTCTCATCTTGGACCCTGAGAAGAACATGTCCAGGGAAGATCATGGCAACCCCATCCACCATGACAACTGGACGTGCATCGGGGTGGGCAACAAGCTGCCCTCCGACAAGGTCATCCTCAACAATGAGCTCAACACCCACAACAAGTACCAGACCGAGCTGCACTGCACTTTTGAGGGTGCCATGCCCCTCATGCCCAGGATGTGTTGGAATGACACCACCATCTGCTACACCAGACCCATCTGGTCCAAAAGTACCCACGTCGAGGAGCATCAGCACTGAGACATCAGTCACATGGGTGCCATGGCCTTCAGTCAGCCTCCCTTGCCAGATCTTCATCAAGATCCACCCTCAGCCCACCATGGTCAGCACCAACACTGCCATCGATGCCAAGGCCAGCCTTGAGGATTTCATGGTCGATGCCGACCTCAAGCAGGAGGTCCACTGTATGGTCACCTACTCCATTGAGTGGGAGATCAAGCCCACCAACAAGTACACCTACAACCCCTGCCTCAGCACCAGCCCAACCTCTCCAGGCCCCACTACTTCACCCCCACCAAGAAGGGAGAGTTTCTCGAGACCAGGTTTAGATTCGGATGGAATTACGAGATCATACATTATAGTGTGCTTATGCTTTTCTCAGTCTTGCCAATCAATCAATAAACACATAGTTTATGCATCCAATACAGTTCATGACTTTTCCTTCAACTCAAGGGGTGTCAGAGAATTTCTCGCTGAAACTTCGGGGGGCCGAGTGCCAACGTATTCAGCCGCCTGAAGTAGTTTCGGGGAGAAATTCTCCGCACCCCCTGCCCCCCGCACCCCCCCCCAGGATGGGACTTACCTTTCCCGAATGTCTCTCCTGGTGACGGGTCGCAGCAGCGGTCCGGCAGGGCTTCGACAGGGGCGGGGGCGGCAGCCGGTCTTTCGACCGGCTGCTGCCGCTGCCATTCCAAGAAAAGTAAAAAAAAAAAACGCCCCTGTGATAGGCTACGTGACGATTAACGTAGCCTATCACGGCTAGATTTGCAAAGTCAGCCGTGATAGGCTACGTAAATCGTCACATAGCCTATCACGGGTGACTTAAAAAAAAAAAAAAAAGCACGTACGGCTAATGGCGGCCCCCATAGGGAGCCGCCATTCGCGTTCCTTATTTGGTCGCTGTAGTCTACGTAATCTACGGCGAAAATAAGGGCAACGCTATTAGTGAAGCGCCTCCCCCCCACCGCGAAGCAAGCTGCGAGACCAGGTAAGTGACTTTCGTACATCCCTACTTAATCAACTCTCATATTTTGATTATATCACACACAGTTACCACTCCTTTTGATGCAAATGATTCCAGACTGTGACCACTTCCTCCTTCCAGACGCTCCCTCTTTTTTAAAAAAATAATATATATGGGTTGTTAACTGTGACATGCAAACTGGGATTTGGGGGTTGGTTGCGGGGAGAAAAAAGCCATATGTTTTTATCCCTCTACCACTTGATCAGGTGGTAGGGAACAGCACACTTGTATTCACAAGAATCCAGCTTTTAAAAAACCCTTGATTCTTGTAACGTCCAAACTGGGCAACTGAATCCGGAATGAAGGAATATCAGGAAAAAAAGTATTATTCAAAGTATGGTATTATGTGTGAACATGGCAGCCTGGGCTCAGTGAAGGAAGCTGCACAACATCAGCCAAATTAAATATTTAAAAAGGACAGGAAGGGGAAAATTATCTTTCTGGTTTTCTCCCCACCCCCCACCCCCTGCCGAGCTTTGGTGAAAACCTCTAAATCTAGAACTTGGGCTCAGGCCCATTTCTAACTTAAGGAAGAGAGGTCTGCTCTGCTTTAACATCTAATGAACAAATAACCTGAGTGGAAGACGATGCATTGAATATAACATCTTCCAATTAAACTTTTTAAAGGGTGTGTACTATGGAAAGGTTTTTCTCCATTATCTCATTGGTTTTATATCTAATAATATACTATGCAAAATTATATTAAGGATGGCCAAACTCACCCCTTCCTGCACCACATGCTTCTTGCTGGACCCCTGGAGGCCACCTGATCCAGTTTGTGGCATGCGCTGAACTACCAGGCAGTCTGTGGATGCCCCATGGGTGGTGCATGGCCCTACGCTGCTCTGCTGAGCCACCATTTTGTGCAAAATGGTGACTTGCAATTTCCATAAATTGCGACTCTGCATGAAAAGGCCCATTTATGCAAAATTATGGCATAAATGGTCAAATTAGATCATCTGTGCCTGCAATTTTGTGTAAATGGACCTCTTTGGTGTTGCCGTTTGCACAGAATCATGATTTATGGATTTGCGCAAAATGGTGGCTGGGTGGAGCGGTGGGGACTGCCACGCTTGACCATCTCACATCTGGGGGGCTGAGCTGGCAGGAACCCACTGAGCTCAAGACCCAAACTGGATGCTCACAACATCTCTAAAATATATTCTTATTTGAAATAAAACCCAATCAGTGTGATTTTTCTAGGGATGTACGAAAGTCACTTTTCGCAGCTTGCCTTCGCGGTGGGGGGGAGGCACTTCGCTTTTCCCCCTGAAGTTCAGGCAAAGGGGGGGAGGCTTCCCGCCTCGCCCGGCTGAAATTCAGGCCGGGGAGAAGCGCCCCGTCTCCCCGGCCATGAAACAAAAAGTAAAAAAAAAAAAAGACCCCGTGATAGGCTACGTGACGATTTACGTAGCCTATCACGGATAGATTTCCAAAGTCAGCCATGATAGGCTACGTAAATCATCACGTAGCCTATCGCGGGTGACTTTGAAAAAAAAAAGCGCGTACGCAAATGGCGGCTGCCCATGGGTGCCGCCATTTGCGTTCCTTATTTTGGCATGTCTAGTCTATGTAAACATTTATGTAGACTACGGTGAAAATAAGGGCAACGCAAATAGCGTTCCCTTATTTTTGCCGTAGTCTACGTAAATCTTTACGTAGACTAGACGTGCCAAAATAAGGAACGCAAATGGCGGTGCTCATGGGCCGCCGCCATTTGCTTACGCGCTTTTTTTTTCCAAAGTCACCCGTGATAGGCTACGTGACGATTTACGTAGCCTATCATGGCTGACTTTGGGAATCTAGCCATGATAGGCTACGTAAATCGTT
The DNA here is from genome assembly GCF_057233095.1 of Heloderma suspectum. Taxonomy (NCBI): domain Eukaryota; kingdom Metazoa; phylum Chordata; class Lepidosauria; order Squamata; family Helodermatidae; genus Heloderma; species Heloderma suspectum. Next base: position 113,979,900 of record NC_139463.1, on the reverse strand, counting down.
ACGTAGCCTATGCACGGGTGTGTGTTTTTTTTTTACTTTAGGTTTTTTTTTTGCAATGGCAGTGGCGGCAGCCGGTCGGGAGACCAGCCGCCACCCCCGCCTGCGCCGAACCGCCACCGAACCGCTGCTGGGACCCGCCGCTGGGAGGGACATTCGCCAAAGGTAAGTCCTGTCCCGGGGGGGAGCGGGGGGGTGGCAGAGAATTTCACCGTCTATTTCGGGGGGCCGAATGCGTTGGCGCTCGGCTCCCCGAAGATTCGGGGAGAAATTCTCTGCCATCCCTAGATTTTTCATTTCTGCAGTCTGATGTGCCTGTACAGAGTTTACCTGCGTTGCTTGCATCAAGTGCACTGCCATGGGCACATCTTGATGGTGTTTACTGGCCAGCTCAGAATATGACTGGCAATGGAAAGAGGATTATAAAGTTGCTGGGGAGTTGCTGAGGAGAAGAAAATACTCAGGGACAGTGGGAGAGGTGCAGTACCATCAGAGAAAGATTATACCTATGAAGGAAAGAAGAGTTCAAGTGAACACATTATGGGTTAACAGTGAGATATTTCTTTTTAATATATTTTTTAATGTAGCAATAAGAGGGGCTGAAACAGACTGAGACCATGGCACTGGTGGAAAGCTTAATTCTTTCCCCCATGCCATTATCCCTAATAAAATACCTCACACACGCACACAAACACACTGTCATCAATTGGGGTAACATTAAAATATCCATAAAGGTACAAAAAGCAGCAACACATACATTCTACATCTCTAGATTACAAACTGTAGCAAAGCAGGTAATTAAATTTGTCTGCTTATTACTATTATTATTATTATTATTATTATTATTATTTGTTCCTTGTTGTTCAGTTTAGGAAAAGATACAACCTAGCAATCCAGCACTCGAGGATAAGATAGAGAAGACCTCCACAGCTACCATGTATTTCCCCTTGGTGCTCAGGTAGGTTGGCACAAAAGACATCCAAACACTGCAGAAGTCCAACATGCTGAAAATGTTCAGCTTGGCTTCATTGAAACTGTCAGGCAACTTCCTGGCAAAGGAGGCCACAGTGACGCTGGCAATGGCCAGGAATCCCACGTAGCCCAGAACACAGTAAAAGACAGACACCGAGTTTTCATTTTATTTATTTATTTTATTTATTAAATTTATTAATCGCCCATCTGGCTGGTCACCCAGCTACTCTGGATGATGTACAACATATAATAAAACAGTTTAAAACAAAAAATTTCTACAATAAACACATTTTCTAAAATACCCTAACCCACCCCAAATGCCTGCTTGAACAACCATGTTTTTAATGCATGGCAGAAGCTCATTAAAGAGGGGGCATGATGGAGTTCCTTAGGGAGGGAGTTCCACAGAGTGGGGGCCACCACAGAAAAGGCCCTCTCCCTTGACCCCACCAGTCTAACTGTCCTGGCTGATGGGACAGAGAGAAAGCCATACGAGGCTGACCTTGTTAAGCGGCCAGTCTGGTGTTGCTGGAGGCACTCCTTAAGATAGGCTGGGCCGGAACCATATAGGGTTTTAAAAGTCAAAACTAGGGATGGACAAAAGGGACTTACCTTGTTCCGCAGCTTGCTTCGCGGTGGGGGGGAGGCGCTTCGCTTCTCCCCCCGAAGTTCATGTGAGGTGGGGGAGGCGCCCCGCCTCGCCTGGCCAAAATTCAGGCTGGGGGGAGGCGCCCCATCCCTCGCCGCTGAAATTCAGGCCGGGGAGGAGCGCCCCGTCTACCCAGCCGCGAAAAAAAAAGTAAAGTAAAAACACACACACCCGTGATAGGCTACATAACGATTTACGTAGCCTATCATGGCTAGATTTCCAAAGTCAGCTGTGATAGGCTATGTAAATCGTCACGTAGCCTATCACAGGTGACTTTGAAAAAAAAAAAAAGCGCGTACGCAAATGGCGGCGCCCATGGGGCACCGCCATTTGCGTTCCTTAGTTTGGCACATCTAGTCTATGTAAAGATTTACCTAGACTACGGCGAAAATAAGGGAATGCTATTTGCATTGCCCTTATTTTCGCCGTAGTCTACGTAAATCTTTACGTAGACTACCCGGGCCCAAATAAGGAACACAAATGGCGGTGCCCATGGGCGCCGCCATTTGCGTACGCGCTTTTTTTTTTTCAAAGTCACCCGTGATAGGCTACGTAACGATTAACGTAGCCTATCACGGCTGACTTTGGAAATCTAGCCATGATAGGCTACGTTAATCGTTACGTAGTCTATCACGGGTGGATTTTTTCCCCCATTCACTTTGTATTTCGCGGCCGGGGAGACGGGGCGCTTTTCCCCGGCCTGAATTTCGGCCGGGCGAGGCAGGGCGCCTCCCCCCCCAGCCTGAATTTCAGCCGGGCGAGGTGGGGAGCCTCCCCCCCGGCCTGAACTTCGGGGGGAGAACCGAAGCGCCTCCCCCCCACCGCGAAGCAAGCTGCGGGACCAGGTAAGTGACTTTCGTACATCACTACAAGAAACAGCCACTGAGAAGGTGATGCCGAAAGCAGTTTGTTGGAGAAGATGCGTCACATTCTCAAGTTGGCTAATAAACAAGGCACAAAGGAAGCAGAGCAGGAGGGAGATGAGGAGAGTGTAGGTGAAGCTCCGGTTGTTGGCTTTGATGATGGGGGTGTTGTGGTGCTGCATGAATGTTCCTAGCACCAGAGCAGTGTTCAAAGAAAAGGAAAGAGCAAAACAGGCTAAAGGGATCCCTAAAGGTTCTTCACAAGACAGGAAGGTAACCAACTTCTGAATACACAAATTCCGATCCTTGCTTGAATACATCCCTTCTGCACATTTCTTGCAGTCATTCATGTCTGAAATAGAAAAGTCTTGAGACTGATTTCACAAACATGTCAGAAAACTCAGTACTGTTCCTTTCTGTCATGTGTGGAAACAGGGAGAAGTTACAGCTCTTTGGTTTCAGTTCCTGTGGAAAACATCCGATTTTAACTCCGCATAGCACAAAAACCACTCAGCCAAACTGTCTGAAATTTTTAGGGATATCAGAGAATTCCGCCACGGATCTCAGTGAGGCCAAATGCCCGTGCATTTGGTCCCCCGAACTCCGTGGTGGAACAGCCTGCCACCCCCTCACCACCCCGCAGATCCCCCCCGGGACAAGACTTAACTGGGGTGGATCTTCCGGGCGGTGTTGCCTCTGGTGGCAGCGGCGGCAGCAGCGGCAGCTGGTCTTCTGACTGGCTGCTGCCGCCACCATTTGCAGTCTTGTAAAAAAAAAAAAACACGACTTGATAGGCTACATAAAGATTTACGTAGCCTATCATGGCTGGGTTTTAAAAAAAACACAAAAAAACGCATACGCAAATGGCAGCGGCTACGGCCACCGCCATTTGCGTTCCTTATTTTTGACTGTCTTAGTTTATGTAAATATTTACGTAGACTATGACGGCGAAAATAAAGGGGAACTCAAATAGCGTAGTGGGAGCTATTTCCGTCCCTTTTTGATTCGCTGTTTTAGCCTACGTAAATATTTGAATTATAGCGGATAGGGGATGGATCACCTCAGTTCAGTTCAGAGGAACTGAAGCAGCATCCAAAGCAGATAGGGGGGTCCATACACAGCACTAGTTTTAAGTCCCTTAATGGTCAGTGATCAAGTTGACAGCCATCTCTTTTATTAGAGAATTTTACTGGGAAATGGTGCAGGGATGCCTAAGAAACCCAGTCGATTTGTGTAGCTGTGTGGCTAAACTGTATATCTGTAAATGAACCCAAATATTTAGGGATGTACAAAAGTCACTTACCTTTTCGACGAGGCAATTTGTGGGGAGGGGGAGGCGCTCCGCACCTCCCCACAAAATCTTTCTCCGGTCGGCACTGCTCCACGGAGATTCCACGGAGCCACTGGCTGGGGCTTCCCGCAGCCAGAAATCCAGCCGCTGGGCGACTTCCTTCCGGAAGGGGAAAAAAAAAGGTGTATGCAAATGGCAGCAGCTACAGCAGCCGTGATTTGCATTCCCCATTTTTCACCTATTTATCTTATGTAAATATTTACGTAAGATAAAACGGCGAAAAAAAGGGGAACACAAATAGCGTAGTGGGCGCTATTTGCGTTCCTTTATTTTTCGCTGTTCTAGCCTACGTAAATATTTTTTATGTAGGCCCTGGCCGGTGGCTCTGCGGACTTGCCATGGAGCGGAGCTGGCTGGGGAGGATTCCGGGGGGAGGGATGGATCACCTCCCCCCCACTGTGGATGCCCCAGACTGGAATGGGATGAGTAATCCGTACACCCCTAGGTAAGGCTGAGAGTCAGTGACTGGCCCAAATCACTGCTCTGCGCCCGTAAGGGCGGCACAGAGCAGTGAAAACAGGTCGTTCCTGGGGGTGAGGTGAAAGTGCCTTTCCGATGTTCCTATGTGTCATTCAGCATCCGCCCCCCACAACTTCCTGTGGCTAGACAGCCAAAATTGGCTGTCTAGCCGTGAATGCAAGGCAGCTGAAGCGTGGAAGAGAAGATCCCTTCTGCACTGCTCCTGCCTGCATTGGATAGGCGGTCACCTCTGAGTTCGGGGGCGGCCGCCTATCCCAATAGGATTGCACCCTAGATAGTTTTCCATATTCTGTCTTATTATTGTGCAGATGGTATCCCTTTATCTTACTTAATTTTGCTTTTCTGAGTAGTTTTAAATTACTGTACTTCACTCTTGTATTCACAACTCTATTGATAACTCACAGCAATATAACTCCTCTGTCTAATACATTTTATCAACTACTGTTTATCATTGTTAGGAAGATAGTGTTTTTTAAAATTGGCATTAACTATTATAAGTCACTGTGAGCCTACAGGAGAAGAAAGCGCTCTACATGGGGTTACCCTTGAAGGCGGTTCAAGGCTGCAGCTGGTGCAGAATGCGGAGGCTCACCTGATTAAAGGCAGCCACCGGCATGATCACATCACTCCAGTGCTGAAGGAGTTGCACTGGCTACCAGTTGTTTTCCAGGCCAAATTCAAGGTGTTGGTTTTGATCTTTAAAACCCTATATGGTTCTGGCCCAGCCTAACCCTCCAGCAACACCAGACGGGCCAATCAACAAGATCAGCCTCAGCTGGTCTTCTCTCTGTCCCATCAGCCAGGACAGCTAGGCTGGTGAGGAGGGAGAGGGCCTCCTCTGTGGTAGCCCCCACTCTGTGGAACTCCCTCCCTAGGGAAATGCGCCATGCCCCCTCTTTAATGAGGTTTCACCATGCATTAAAAATGTGGTTGTTCAGGCAAGCATTTGGGGCTGGTTGGGGTATTTTTAGAAACATGACGTTTTGATGTGGAATTTTATTGTTTTAAAACTGTTTGTATTGCTGTACATCACCCAGAGTGACCCGGTGACCAGCCAGCTGAGTGAGTAAGAAAATAAATAAATAAATAAATAAATAAATAAATAAATAAATAAAGGACTATACATGGACCAGATGATGATAGTGGGCATGGCCAATCTATGGTCATCATCGCCCCGCCCCTGCCCCTTTTCACTTTCTCCATGCTGAGAAGAGGCAGCTTCAGCAATATGGATGTTCATACAACTACATTGCCTTTCTTCTGTCATCCTCATCAGGTACATGGCTGGAAGTCTGCTTACAAATAAGACTGGATGAGGGCGACTATCTAGAAAGCCTTCTATCCCTCAACACTTTGATTAAGTTCACTTCCAATGGTCTTACTTCAGTCAGTCTTTTGGAGAATCAGAACTACATTTGACACTTCTGATTCACAGAAGTCGAGATCACACTGCAACACAAACAGCATTTATGATGGCGAAGAGAAAACAGAATTACCTAGTCATACTTGCAAGGTCATCTATTCTTCCATTCTCTGCCATTTATGTATACTATGCATGTAGCGTAAGGGTAAGAATAGCAATGCTGCTGACACTGCTAGGACTAAAAGCTTCAAGAATACTTCACTAAACCTTGGGAATGCAAGTTACTGATTGAGATGTGACCTTGTCTGCAAAGAAGGGGGGGGCGGAAGCCTAAGTGAAATGCTTTGTGTACACGTATACTACAAATAACCTGTTATAAAAATGCAAATAGAAAGATTCATGGATGACCTCGGCCATATAACATAACAGTTACTTAGAAGAACAGATTCACGTGCCTTACAGCCCAATCCACTAGATGTGTTACTCAGATGAGGGTCTCACTGTGTCCAGTGGGATGTATTCCAAGTATGCATAGGATGCAACCCATGCCTGAAAAAGCACACACACTAAAATTGCACGAGAAGGGTTACTACCTTGGGACAATAAACTTGTTAGTCTTTAAGGTGACACAAGAGACTCTTTGTTATTGATGCAGTGGACTAACAAAGCTGCCTCTACCCTCAGAACCAATTCCCTAGGGAGGTGGTGGGCTCTCCCACACTGGAGGCATTCAAGACGGGGCTGGACAGCCATCTGTCAGGGATGCTCTGACTTGGATTCCTGCATTGAGCAGGGGGTTGGACCCGATGGTCTTATAGGCCCCTTCCAACCCTACTATTCTATGATTCTATGAAATTGTTATTTTGGTATATTTCAGTGTACAGTAACTGCTCATGCAATGGGAGTTTCCCTTCTCTTCCCCCTACCCTCTTGCAGCCCCTGTACATATGCCAAACCTGCTCTGGAGAGTCCCCCAGCTCTCTGGAGCAGATCTGGAGGGAATGCACAATGGACTGCAGGCTGGAGGGAGGATTCGATGCACCACCAGAAGGACACCATGGCATACAACCCATTGATTTGCACAAAATGGTGCTACTGTTGACATCCAGTGAAGAGAGACTGTGGATGAACAGTTTTCCACTCTTATGCCAGTAATAAGCATGCTTCAGTTAGCAAGCAAATAGCCATGTTATTTTCTTACATGTCAATCTACAGCCTTTAACAAGCGAGGGCTTGGTGGGTTATGATAATCTATGATCTCTCTCATTCCTTGCACAATGTCTAACCAATATTTTTAACTTGAGGACATTCATAAGTGCAAAATCCCACTCCCTCTTCTACAGTACAGATCCAACATCAATCTGATAAACTGGGGTACATTTTTGCCAGACTAACTGGAGTATAACACCATTTATATAGTATTCTGTAGAACATTTCCTTCAATGCCACATCCAAAAAAGAGTTTTAGATTTCTTACAAATGTATACCCAGACTTGGTCAGGAAGTCTAATACTACATTCCCAAGGAAAACATTTGAGACAGGAGTAGCAAGGGCAGTTGTCTGTCAGGTCTCTGTTCCAGAATACAGAGACCTCAGCAGCTACAACTAAACTGAGACACCATAGGCAGCTGAACCAGATGACTGATAACTAGGGCAAAGATGCCTCATCTAAGGGTTACATACACCAATGTCAAATGAATGCAAAGAGTTATTTCAGGAACATTCCTCATGAACATCCTTCTAGACATTTAAAAACAACCCGCAAACCTTTACAATTTGCTGTTATTTGGGCTTTGAATGTGAAAGATTGGGAAAATCTATATAAATATTCAAAATATTATTTTGAGATAACTGTAAGAAATGTTACACAGCAGTAAGAACTTTGCATAATTATATTGAAATTAAGACAGCCATTCATAATATCAAGCAATAAATGAGCTACGCATGAAATTTCTTTCTTCTAGGCAGAATTCGATAGCCATACCTGAATTCCTAGGAGGGATAACCATCTTCCCCATTTTTTAAAAATGTGGGAGAATATTTCTATCAAGATCTTGCTGATTTTAAGAAGGTACTAAGTAGTCTATCCTCAAATCCAACACAGTTGGTGGCCTGATTACTCATTCGCTGAAGACAATAGTAAGGACACAGAACACAGCTACTTCAGAGGTGAGAAGTCTCCCTTGCCTAAGACTCTTGAAAATTTAGCAGCCATAAAAGTGAAACCGCATGAAGAAGAATCAGAAAGATGTAAATAGCACACAGAGTATGCTTGGGAGAGGCAGGGCATGAAATGGGAAGAGGAAAGTCTGACTGATCCAGGCACCAGAGGAAAAGCTGGGGGGTACCCTATAAGGTTTCCAGCTATCCTCCTTCTAGAGAGTCAGAACCTTTTCTCCTCGATGATTCCAGCCATCACTAAATGTTACAGGAAATGTAATCATCCAAGTAAATCCCTTTTCATAATTAATTTAATTTAATCTACAGCAACTACAAAAAAATCTCCATCATAAAATCCTGAATCCATTTTTTTTTCTTGGCTGTACGAAGTCATGTTGTGGTACAACCAGTTTCGTAAGGTCAGTGTATTCATTAAGTGCAGACTTCACACTAAATTATCTCAAAATTAACTAGTTAGCGAAAAGAAAAGAAAAATGAATGATTAGCTGAAGTATTGTAACAGGAGTAGTTGAAGGCACTATATTAAACATTTACTTGCAATATATAAGCAGGTTAGGGCATGTAATTCTTCTTTTAAAATGCCACTTGTAAAGATATCTATTCTACAGGTACAAACTTGGTGCAGCACCAACGCAGGTGGGAGAGTCGGTGGGAGGTGTGGCCATGGTCCATAGGACTTCCCTCTCTCTCACTAGCTGACTTCTCTGTGTGGGGGCAGGCTTGGAGTGTTGGACTATATAGCAGATTGGGGATGCAGCTGGTGAACCACCCATCATGCTGCCCATCAGCCTCCTGACCAAGCTAGCTAAGGTAGTCTCAAGCATGGTGTTGAAGAATGCGATCCTAGGTAGGGATGGAGGAGAATTCTGCTACGGACTCAAATGAGGCCAGATTCTTTCGAATCTAGCTTCCAGAATTCGCGGTGGAAAGGCACCACTCACTTCGGCCTCCTAACGATCCAGAGGACACAGAGCCACTACAGAGGATTCCGGGGGGGAGGAATGGATTGTCTCCCCCCCTGCAGGATCCCCCCCCCCAGAATGAAAGGTAGGGGTTCCATACATCCCTAATCCTGGGGGACTTCAACATTCGTGTCGAGACTCTTAGGCCATTCAGAAGCCTGCTGTGATTCTTTTGCTAGACATTTTGAGGACAAAATCGCTTGTCCACAGCGAACATGACACCACACACTTACTGCACTTCCAGCTGAGGCATCCAATGCTGTATCTAGCCACATATTATAGGGTCAGCTTCAGTTTTGCAGCCTGAGGACATGGACAAAGTGTTTGCATTTACATACCCAACCCCGTGCTCTCTTGAACCTTACACTGATTAAAGCTAAGCAATGAGGTTAGACCAGGCGGGTCCTGGGTATGCTGAATGCATCCTTGCAGGAGGGAGTGGGACCTGCCACCTTGAAAGGAGGCAGTGGTGTGACCGCTCCTTAAGAAGCTCACCCAGGACCCTGTGGTAATTGACAACTACAACCCTGTCACAAATACCCCCTTTTGGGAGATGGTTAGTGAGAGAGTTGTGCCAAGGCAACTGCAGACATTTTTGGGAGGATACAATTATCTTGATCTATTCCAGCTTGGGTTCAGGCCTGGGTTTTGGACTGAACTGATGTTGGTCACCCTGATGGATGACTTTTACCGGGGGGGGGGTAAAATACTACTCTTTTCCTCTTACTGGATCTTTGAGAGGCTTTTGATACTGTTGATATCCTTTTGGGCTGACTTCGTGAGATCAGTATCAGAGGCACTGCTCTTTGGCTTCTGTTCCTATCAGCAGGGTCAATTTGAAAGTGTAGTTTTGAGGGAATTCTCATTGGGTCCCTGGTGTTTAGGGCATGGGGAGGTGCAGGGCACTATTCTGTCCCCAGTGCTATTTAACATCTATATGAAACCATTGAGAGTGGTCAGTAGGGGATTTGGAGTGAGGTCCCATCAGTATGCTGATGACACCCAGCTCTGTTTCTCTAAATCAAGGAAGCTGTGTAAGTTTGGACTGATGTCTGGATGCAGTCATGGGTAGATCAGGACCAATATATAGAATCTTAATTGCTGCAAGATGGAGGCTCTGTGGGTGAATGGTTCCTGTGTCTGGGACTTGGGTCAATTGCCTCTTTTGAACAGGGCTGTACTTCCTCTGAAGCAGCTGGTGCATAGTCTGGGGGTGCTCCTTGATGCTTTAGCTGGCAAAACAGCTATGGCCATTTCTGGACAGGGATAGCTTGACCACTATGATCTGTGGATTAGCAACCTCAAAATGGTATGACTGAAATACACGTTATGTAGGGTTGTCCTTAAGGTTGATCCAGAAGCTGCAGATGGTGCAGAATGGCACAACCAGGTTGGTAATGGGAGCGGCTTATCACTGGCATATTATATGTCTGCTGAGGGAATTGTGCTGGTTGTCTATATGCTACAAAGCCCCAAACAACTCAGGACCAGGATACTTAAAGAGATCACTTGACCTCCTACCTGCCTGTTGGGATGCTGTACTGATCAGGAAATACCCTCCTATTGGTGCCTAAGATATCAGAGGCCTAGTCCATGATGGCTTGGAACAGGGCCTTTAGTATCATAGTGCCCACTCCCTGGAACTCCCTGCCAGTACAAATTAGATAGGTACCAACCCTTCTGGGTGTTCGGCACCTACTGAAAAATTACTTACACCAACAATCTTTCCCAGAATGGTGACCTTATCTTCCTTGTTGTCGTGTTATTGTCTCTTTTAGGTTTGATACAATATTTTATTATGGTATTATACTGTATTGTTTGTATATCACTTAGAAGTGTCTTTTTAATGTAAGTGTTCATTAACATTGTAAATAAATAAATAAATAAATAAATGTCCATATAACTGCATGCATATGCTTGCATATATGCAAGTGCACACACACATATTTGACAAACATACATGTCTTGTTGGCTGTCCTTCCAGAGTCCTTCCCATCGTGGACTGTCACCACCACGTGTTATTTGTGGAGCTGTGATATATATTTGGAGATACATGATCACAGGTGTCTGTGATGTAAATGATGTGGTGAGGGCAGGTAGATCTGTACACCTGGGGAGATTATCGATGGCTGTCAACCTCCAGCCAACATGACATGTGTGTTTGTTTCCATTTGGGGAGCCTACATTGCTTGCTGCAACATTTTGCCATCCTGAAAGAAGCATCTTGTCCTTCAGCTTTTCTCACTGTTAGCCCCACCCCCCTTCTAGGTTCATGGCAAGTCCTTGCTTGCTATATATTATACCCATCTAGATTTCTAGGGATGGGAAAGTCTAGAAATGTTAATACATAAAAATTAAAGAATAGGCCATCAAGTGAAGTCTTGGCTCGCAGAATTTGCAGTCTAAATACAAAGTACTTGATAGAGACATGCACAGAAAGGAAGATAAATGTATACACCAATCCTAAATCCATGAAGAGGAGGACATCTCATTGATCTCAATGGAAAGCCTCATGGGTCTCAATGAAAAAAAATATATAGGCAAGGTTTAGGACTGCAGCCGCAGCTCAATTCCCAGTTCCCACTATACACTGTAACCCTCTTGAAAATTCTTAGCATCCCCACATTTTGCTCACACATGGGTGCTTCCACATGGATGGCTCCTTGCACTACCAAGCAATATACATTGTGCAGCTATTCCACCTTTTGCCCTATAGCAGATTTTTGTGTGTGTGGAAAGAACAAAAGATGGAAGTAGTGGTGGGGAAACATGGGAGGGTTACAAGTAGAAGACAACATCTCCCCACCACCACCTCCATAAAACTATGTACATGAGGCAGGGCAACTGCATGCCTACAAGCATCCACTTCAAAATTTATGTGGGGGTAAGACAAGACTTACAAATAAAATGTCACAGTTAAAGAAAAGTCCCTGAGTTGCAGTAGTGCTGTCAAGAAATGCTCAGAAATGCAAGGAACATGTTTGCTTGCATTGTATTGCCTGTACAACCCAAGCACAATGTTTGAAAGGCTGACTTCAACACACCTACGTAAGTATTGTGCTATTTAATTAAAGGCATTTTGGAATATTAAGACAGCAATCCTATAGGGTTTACTGGGAGTAAGCCCAACCAAATGCAGTGGGACGTAGCAGACATGTATAGGATTCCATTGTAATCATATTTTAAGCACAAGATGTAGCACTTCGCGACACATTGTTACAGAATGTATTCAACACAAAGTATAGAAGAGACATCACAGTTTGCTCATACTTTCCATCTTGCCTGGTTCTTTTCTTTTTTAAAAAGTTTTGTAAAACTAAATGACATTTTACCCCCACAGTCCTGTAAATACCAGAACAGATTATTATATGAACACTCCCTGCAATGAGTCACACTCCTATAGTTAAGTTATGATACCCTGTCACAGCTCCTCTTAGGAATTTTATAATCTTGTGACTGTACATTTTAGAAAGTATTCAAGTCTCTATGATATCCATAGAAAAAATAAATAAAGCTTAGCAATGCTTTTTTCTTTAATTTGGTGATATGTCTATGGAATGCCATCAGTTTTGCATTTAAAGAAGAGGTAATGAACTTTACTCAATTTATGTTGTGGTTACTGGTTTAAATAACTATGGAACACTTCTCAACAGTACATTTCAATATTCTCTTTTCTACAGGGCCTGTCTTTTTGTAGCTATTTTCTCCCACCTTTTAACAAAACTGATGCCAAAAAAAAATGTGGAAAAGATTTCGCTTTAGTAGATTTCTCGTTGTATTAAATAAATGTATAAATCATACAGCGGAAAGAACATTAAAATGATAATTAAATAATCGTTCTTATTAATTATATCCTTTAGTTATTTCAGGGTATTTGGGGTTCATTTTATAGTGTGGTACCAATGACAACATTGCTACCTGTCATTTGTCACATATGAAGAGATACTACCTGGGAAGCTTATGTTTCTTTATCACCTATTTGGAATTGTGTTGTTCCAACTCAAAAAATGCAATATAGACGGATGCAAGCATTTGCAAATTAATTGATCACTCTATGAGAGATCCAGTTATATTGTAATGGTATAATATTTCAGAACCTAGAACCCTGCAGCTAAAGAACTGGATCTCCCCCCCCCCTCCATACACACACAGCTTCGTGGCCCTCATTGCCCCATTTGGGTGGCAAGGTCACAATGCTGCAGTGACAATAAAAGCCCACTCATGGTCTTCTCTGGGCCTAGCAACCACAAGACCACCCCTGCTAGATCAAACCAAAGGCCTATCTAGTCCATCATTCTGTTTCCACAGTGGTGGGGTGGCCATCTATACTACTGTGCAGAGGACTGTCTTCTATTTGAAGGGCCATGATTATACCGAGATGTGTTCTATTTCTATTTCAGTTATAGCAATCATCTCTAAGTTTGCATCTATCCATATAAATTAGCATCTGCAACTTTTATGCAAACCTATATCCCCTTTTGTCTTTTGGGGGTTATGCATGTCTTCTCTTTTTGTGATGCGTAAGTGACCCCCTACACAGTGACTAACCAGATGCCTATGGGAAGCCCATGTCAGGAGCACCCTGTAGAGTCAGTAGACTCCAATAGCCAACTCAAGACACAGACGAAAGGATTCTTTTCAAAGCTTTCATCCTTTTACAACTTAATGACTCTTTCAGATGCTAATCACCAGTGACTAAAGCAAGGAACAGCAGAGTGGCCTAAGCTTCGAATAGGCAGTTGATCCCCGTTTGTAGGGGTGTACGTTGGCTATATACTGGACCAACATTTTCAGTCAGACTGTCTGCCACAAGTGCAAGCTCCCTCTCATGGTCAGCCCTTGCCAGCTCAGACCCCATCATCAATGTGAAATGTGAAGCTAGGACATTTTGCCCCAACGTGCATATCCTTCCTGATATCCCAGGCCCACCTGGGTTCCCAGATCTTCCCTTGCCTGCTTTGTTTGCTTGTTAATTGTCCTTTCAATCAACAGAAACCACTGTACTCCAGAGCAATTGTCTATCTGCTTTCCTCACCCAGTTTTGCCCCAGTTCCACTTTCCCCTTGGCCCCTTTCTTCAGCTCTGTATCTCACGCCACCCAATGTTTCCTCAATTTCCTACTTTGTACCACCTCCTTTAGCCACCTATCTTTTAATAGCCTCTCTCCTTCCCATTTCCTCAACCCCCATTTTCCACCTACTCTTCTTTTTTGACCCATTGATCATTCTGCACCACTCCAGAATCCTTGTTGTTGAGTTCCTTTGTTCCTTAGTTTCCCTAAATCTCAAGACCTCTTCTAAGTCTCCAATCTGCACTTGTATGTTGTTTGACGCCTCACCAAGTTGGGATTCAAACCGCACACATTTCCTTTCTTCACAAAAGCTGGATTGTAAATGAACTTTCTTTTGCCACCACTTCATCTCAGCCAACCAGGGGTTTCACCATCAGAAGCATAATGGGTTGCATCCAATGCATTCCGCTAATGCAAAGCTTCTACTTTTCGCAGAAACCCCATTTTCATCCTGCAGCTAGTGTTAGATACAATACTTTGGTTCCACTTGTGCAAGTTCTAAAGCAGGGGTGCAGAATCTCAGGTCTGAGATCCCAATCCAACCCTCCAGGACTCCTCAGCTGGCTCCATGCCCTTTCCCCAAACCACCAATAATTTCCCCATTCTAAAAAGCTCTATTAATGCTTAGTTACTAGCAATATTAAGCTAACATATTCTGGGATTTGGGGTCCTGCCCCTTTTTCCTTCAGCCCCACTCACCACTGAAACACAGGCCCAAAGGACTTCCCCAGAATGGAATTCAGACCTTGGGCTGAAAGAGCTTCAACTCCGCTGTTCTAAAGCAAACTGTTGCACAAGGGCTTTCATAACTCATTGAGACTTCATTAAGCTAAGTGCTGCTTGCACTAGCTGTTCCTTCTTTCCACTTGTGTAGCCACAAGTGGAAAGGAAGCTCTTGAACTTTTTCCATCAGCATTACATTGGATACAACCCATTACCTTTAGTTCAGCCATTATTTCCAAGGAAGTGTAATAATGACAGGAAGTTTGTTTGGAGCTGTCAAAATTAAGAACATCAGGAGTTCCAAACAGTTTGAAATTTTAAAGTTTTAGATGGGCCATCAACATGAGACATGAGCTACTAAACGTGGACACTGTCTTTAGATTCTAGGAGTGAGATACATCTTAGGTACAGTTAAAACCCACAATAAATTTGCTATGCAGTTTTGGCCATTCCTAATGCTAAACTAAACCAGCCACTAAGTATTTAACTCAGTTTCAAGTGAAGAAGCTATTCACCTTCTTTTGTCCACAATGTAGCTAAATGGTATCTCTCTGGGTTATCAGAAAGAAGGCCAAATAATTGCTGCTCACACTGTTGATTGTTCTTTTCCACTTTCAGCTGTCCTCCCTTCATCTTTATAATTGGCAAAGGACCTTTTACAAGGTTGTGACTGGTTTTAACATTGTTAACAAGAATCCGGAGTCAAAAGACAACATAAAATTGCTGAGGGAGGGAGCCAGAATTCAAATTGTACAGACTTGCAGATGTCTCATAAAAACATTTGAATTGCAGTATTAATGCCAGACTGCTATTCATTGAGGTTGAGCAAGTCCCTTTGATGCAATTAAGATACCAAGTGGAAATAACTTAAGGGATTCCCCCAGAGGGACTCAGGGGGTTCTGCAGGACTGATTTGGCACCCTGGTGACACCCCTGCATTAAGATGTACTTCCAAGTTTCCAGAACCTGCCAGAATGCACCCACTCAACCTGCCAGGCTCTGCCCTCACAGCCACTCCTTGTCAGTATCTTCCTTGAGACCCTGCTCCCATACTAGCCCCTGGCTGTGGGATTACAACCATCATAAACAGCTGCTCATTTGAGCCATTTCAGGGATTCTCTCTTATGCCTTTTTATGTCAGAGGTTGTATGATGTGTCCTAAAGTTCTTCCCATCTGCTGTGCTCTTCCTGATGGGACTGGACCAAGATCAACACCCAGTGGCAACAGGCTATTTCCTTACACATGTAAGGGCAGCAACAGGGTGACATTCTCACAGGGAAATACATATGGCATCAGGAGGCCTTGGATGTTCCTATACATTGTGATGCATAGGAGCATACATCACAATGTATAGGAACATATAGGTTGGGGATCAAAAGCATTGTAATTTGGATTCACTAAACAAAGGTGGGTGTCTTGGAGGGCTATGAGTGCTGTAGGGTGTCAAAACAATGCAGGCTGAACTTAACAACTCAAGTTCACACTAGGTTGAGTCTTTTGTTGCAACATCCTGGATTCAAGTATCTACTAAAAATGATTCCTACAAGACACTGACTTCTCTGTAATTTGATCTCCTTGAAAGTGAAGTTTAAATTCCAACACCTGTTGTTTCAGAAAAGCTTCAGATATCTTGATTCTCTGTGCATGTGGCTGTTGTGCCCTTCTATTCATTGGACAATGCCCCAACAGCTTGAGTCTGGAATCCATTTTGTTCTGGAAGATGAGGCTGCTAGCAATGATTATATGAGGGTTCTGGAATGCTGCACAGTGAAGAACAGCCTTGAAAACACGACTTCTCCTTGATTAAATTAAAGGGAGAGTGTCCCTGTGACCAGGGAACTCCTTTGAATAATGGCCCAGTTATCCTGACATCACCCAGCCAGGGTTACCCTTTCAATTAGCAATTCTGAAGCTCTCCATGGGGAATATGACCCTATCCTGAAGGATCCACACCTCTCTACCTCAGCAAGGTCACAGTTCAGCCTCCTCTAGTCTCAGCATCCTTAACAACTAGCTTTAAAAGGGTGGTGGCGATGATGGTGGTGGTGATGGTGATGGTGATGGGCTTGGCTACCTTATAGGTAGCCAGATCTAAAAATAATACAGATGCAGAGAGACTGCTTCCATCTTCTATTCAGGTGTCAGAACCCAAAGTTTGTCCCCTTTGTTTTGACCCAGCCTGGATCCAGCCCTTGAGCAGCCCATTCTTTGTATTCTTTGTGGAAAATCTTATCGCTGCCTCGGAGTTTGCTCACTCACTCATTGCTCACTCCTCCATTGCATCTCCCTGCCGGTATGTCTTATCTCTAAGGGTGAACCTGCAGTTCAGTTAGGCTTTCCACCTTGCTCCTTGTGACTGCTTTCTAACACACTTTCAGCACTGGCAACAAGACACAGGTATTGGGCCAGGAGTCCCTTCTGCTCTTATTCTGGACCACCTTGTGTCCAGATGTATTTCTTCCTTGCACCCTCGTAGGGAGAAGGTAATGCACCCATTGAATGCAAGGTCATGTTACACATGGCACAAGGCTGCCAGCTCCCTGAGCCCTCACTCTGTGTTTGTTGAAGGTTTGCATCCCACCTATGATTTGTTGTCCTTGAGGCCAATGGGAAGCTTAAGGTATGGAAAAAGAGCTACCACACAGCCTCAAGAAGTGCTGCTCACGCTTTTATCTGGTGAAGAAAATTCCAGAGAGGCCTCACTGGGAAGACTCTCCATCTAAATCTATTTTTAACTAAATCATTTTGGCTCTGGCATCCGCAATAACAGCTGACTATTCATTCAGTCTCCCCATCCTCGTCACAAGAGCTAGTTATCCTTGGGCTACTATGGGATGCTACCCTTTGGCTTTTCTTGGGTGATTATTAACGGTGACCAAGCTTCTGGGTGCTAATCCCCCACCTTTTGTGAACTGAAACTGAGACTACCAAGAGTGGTGTATTTGTGCGCTATTTTTTATAGCTTATTGCAAGCCAAGATGGAAATTCGGTTTTCTAAATTCTTTCCTGTGAGTCAGGGAACTTTGGCTGTCAAATGTTTTATTTCTTTCCCCCCTTCCTCATCTACCTCCATTAATTTCTAAATCTATTCACCACTCCCTGGTGATCCCTCATTTCACCTCGACTGGTGTACAGGCCCCCAATCCTCCTCTCTGCCATTTCCTTAGTATCAACTCCTACAAATATTCAGCAGATGCTGATTACCCCAATTGCATTTCCCCCGTATCCATTAGTTATGCCTGTTAGGAATAAATATACCTCCTAATGTGTGGGGGTGGGGTGGGGAATGAAGCCATTTTTCTCTGCTGTAATGTTTGCACAGGTGTGTGTTTGAATATAATCTTTGTAAAAAATAAATCTGTAGTTTAGGATCTAATGAGAATGTGTGAGCAGGGATGTTGTGAGAGTCCACAGGGCAGTGGAGTCTGCTGCACTCCCCCTCACCCACCCTCCAGGACCCCACTTGCCGAACTGTGAGACACTCGTGCCCCTGTTCAGTGAGCGTCCCGTAGGTTGGGGAGCAACCTACAGTTGCTAGTTGGGGAGCAACTGTACAGTTGGGGAGCAACCTGGCAGTTCCCCCTTCATCCTAGTGAGCCACCATTGTGCAGAGCAATGGTGGCTCATATGCTTCCAGGTGGGTAATGCTGTGTAATTGGCAGTCATGAATGGAGCATTCAAACCTGAAATGCTGCATAAATGGCCCTTTACAGCCACCAATTATATGGCATTACCTATCCGGACGTGCACGAGCCTCCATTGTTGTGCACAGTATCAGCATGCTAGGAGGATGGACACCCCTGCAGCTTCATCGGACACTTGTATTGTTGTGACGAGGTTCACACCATGCCATGAGCAGGGGTGGTGGCTTGGCAAATGCCCGATGAACCTGGGAGTGGGTGACCCTGTCCAACCCTATGTGTGAGCAAATGTCCCTAAATTAAGTCTGCTTGAACTAAGTTCCCCAAACATAGAATAAGCTGTTCCCCATTTCAATAACTCAGGGCATAAATGGGTCCCTTTTTGGTCCAACATTCCATGTGCACATGAAACTTGCTCATCAAGGTGCATTTTGGAGAAAGGACATATGGCAACACTACCCAGGTAGTGATTTGTTACATGATTTGTTACAGTTCATCAAGATTTATAAGGCTTAGAGTTGAAATCATCCGAAGGGATTGGCCAACTAGGATTTTAAGGATATCCAAGGGCGGGAGAAACAGTGACATCTGACACAGTGCTCACGTGGATCCAGTGTTGTTATATTTTAATTATGACAAGTGTAGAGGATACATATCCCTTAGAATTGGGAACAACTGAAGCAACAAACCAAACATTCAACAGTAATTGAGCAATTGACCAAACCTCAAGAAACTAAGTTTCTTTCCTTTGGAAGACAAGGTAAGATTTGGTGAGGAGGTGTGATGTATCTCTACATGTGTCATGTCTGATTCAAGGTAAAGATCACGTCTTCAGAATACAACAGGAAGCAAAGGAAAGGTTCCTCCTGTGCAAGCTCCGAGTCATTTCTGACTCCTAGAGGGATGCCGCTTTCACTGGCGCTTTTATGGCAGACTATAATGGGGTGGTTTGCCATTGCCTTCTCCAGTCGTGACTACCTTTCCCCCAGCAAGCTGGGTCATCATTTTACCGACCTCGGAAGGATGGAGGGCTGAGTCAACCTGAGCCGGCTACCTGAGACCCGGCTTCCACTGGGATCAAACTCAGGTCGTGGGGAGAGTTTCGGTTGCAATATTGCCGCCTACCACTCTGCGCCACACGAGGCTCAATACAACAGGACCAAGTTGAAATATTTCATGGAGATGGAAGAAAGGCCCATTGCAATCAACTGTGTTTCCTTCTAAGTAACATGGTGGGCTGTTTGATTTTCAGTTATTTTTCTGTCTTAACTGCCCTTTATTGTTCAGTTCAGGCCTCAGGACAATTATATAACACTTAGGGGAAAATATGGAACCCAGTATTCCAGCACTGGAGGCCAAAATAGAGAATATCTCTACAGCAACCATATATTTCCCTTTCGTGCTGAGATAAGTAGGAACAAAAGACACCCACACACTGCAAAACACCAACATGCTGAAAGTGATAAATTTGGCTTCATTAAAAGTGTCTGGCAGCTTACGAGCAAAAAAAGCCACAATGAAGCTGACAAGAGCCAGAAATCCCATGTACCCAAGAACGTAGTAGAACATGTTGACTGATCCTTCATTACATTCCACTATGATTTCTTCAGGCAGAGACTTCATGTCCAAATCTGGGAATGGAGCATCTGTACATAGCCACACCATGCAAATGCTTGCTTGAATAAATGAGCAGCAGAGAACAACATTGTATGCAAATCTTTTCCCCACCCATTTCCTCATCTTCGATCCTGGCTTAGTAGCCATGAAAGCCAGAACCACAGTGATGGTTTTTGCCAAGACCGAAGAAACAGCCACTGAGAAGATGATACCAAAAGCAGTTTGTCGTAGATGGCAGGTAATTAACTGGGGCTGGCCAATAAATAGGAAAGAACAGAGGAAGGACAACAGGAGGGAGATGAGCAGAGAGTAAGTGAGGTTTCGGTTATTGGCTTTGACAATGGGAGTATTCTGATACTTAATAAAGATTCCAAGGACCAATCCTGTGGTAACAGATAGGAACTGTGCCAAAACAGCTAAAGAAATGCCCAACGGTTCATTGTTAGACAGAAAGTTTAGTCCTTTGGGAATGCACTGGTTTCTTTCTTTGTTTGGATACTGATGTTCTGGGCATTTGAAACAGTCATCCATGTCTTTCAACAGAATGAAAATAAAATGAAAAGAAGGAAAGGAAAGGAAAGGAAAGGAAAGGAAAGGAAAGGAAAGGAAAGGAAAGGAAAGGAAAGGAAATAACAACTCAGTCTCTGAGATATACTATATCGTGGTCTGTTAACAAATATTCATGTATTGGAGATAATCCATATATTTGCATGTTATGATAGGTATTTAAATATTTCTACATATTCATTACACTCTAGTTATTGCTGAATCAATCCCTTTCTGCTCTATGTCAGTTTTGCATCATTTTAGTCATATGTCTCTTCCATTCACATTTCTGCATTAGTTGGAAAATCTTATTTTTTTAATAGTCACATTTATTTGTATTTGAAGACTGATGGGTCTCTAGGCAAAATATATTGAGCTCTTTAAATGATTGGGCATAGGACTTGGTTTCCTTACCCCTCACCATCCTGGCCACCCTTCTTTGGATGTGTTCAGGTTTGTCAATGCCCTTCTAAAATATGGCACTCAGAACTGGACACTGTACTCCAAATGCTACCTGACTTATGCAGAATAGAGCAGAATGATTGCTTCCCATGACAGAGACACTATGCTTCTATTCATGCAATCCAAATTTGCATTAGCTTTTAAAGAAGCCACATCACATTGCTGACTCACATTCAGGTTGCGATCCACAAAGACACCTAGGATCTTTGAGCATGTACTGTTGCTAACCCAAATGTCCCCATCTCCTGCAATGTTAAGGTCAGTTCACTTAAGACTGTAGGGTGAACAAAATTTTCCCAGATCCCTATTCTGTTGTGACTAGAATGAAGGAATGTGGAAGTTGCACACTCCAGAAAAGAATTTGCTTCATATAAGTCACCCCACATCTCTCTCTTTGTCTGTAAATTCTCTCTTGAAATAGAGACTACTCTCCAGGAATCTGGATGGAGTGGATGCATGCAGGAATTCCATAGGCCCTTTAGTATAATATTAACATCTGTAGACATAAATAGTGTCTTCTCTAACACTGCTATCTCTGATAATGGATGATTTCTAGGGAAGTTCCCCCCATCTCCCCCCACCAAAAAACCCCACAAAATTATATCTGTGGTGATGATGTACATGATGGTTCTTTTTAGGTTTTAGAGTATGATCCATCCTACCTCTCTGGTGAGAAATCTTCCCTTCTGGACATGGAACGCAACCATAGCAACAAAATGGCTTCCCCTCCTTCCTTTGTTTCCTGCATCCAGGATTGCAGTAACCATTACACAATGAAAGAGGCACAGCCTGCTTATTAAAAAAAGGGAGATACAGCATTTAGATATTTTCTTCTCTTATAATCACCAATCTGCTGAATTCAATAAAATGCCTCTGAGTCTGAGAGGGTTTTGTATGTGGCATGCTTTTAAAGCTAGGGCTGATTTGAAGGGAGTGTGTGTGTGTGTGTGTGTGTGTGTTCTCTGCAATGTAGAAAGGTGCCCCTTCTTTTTATAGTAATGTTTTTTATGTGTGTTTCTGTGTTTGTTTATATTACTACTAAATGGAATAAACATTCCCAATTATTCAGGAATCTTTATCCTCACTCTGAATATACTTTGTTTGCTCTCAGTGAGCTCTGATTTACTATCATTGCTCATTACATTAGCCCATTGCCCTCAATCTGTCAAACGGAATATTATGTTAATTATCTAGCATGTAGCTCAGCCCTCTCTTCTTGTTATTCCAGAGTAAATACACACAATCTGTATATTGATCAGAACTACTGGGTACCAAGAGGGGACCATAAACTTTCCCCCAGCTGTTTCCTTCTCAAAGTTCCCCTGCCCAGTGAAAAGTGGTGGTGGTGTTTTTTTTTAAAGCAAGAAAATTCCTACACTGATGCAATGTATTTAATAAATAAACAAATAAATCTCAACACCAAGGGCAAGGGATTTCATGAAGTAATTAGCTGGGGGTGTGGGAGAGATTTAATCCTCCCCTTCCATTGTGTAGTGGTCCCAGTACAAATCAAGACTGGATGCACTTCAGTGTTGTTCAGTCGTTAAGTCGTGTCCGACTCTTCATGACCCCATGGACCATAGCAAGCCAGGCCTTCCTGTCCTCCGCTCTGTCCTGGAGTGTACTCAAGTTCATATTCATTACATAGGTGATGCTATTTAGCCATCTCTTCCTCTGCCGTCCCCTTCTCTTTTTGCCTTCAATCTTTCCCAGCATCAGGGTCTTTTCCAGTGAGTTTTCTCTTCGCATTAGGTGGCCAAAATATTTGAGCTTCAGCTGCAGTATCTGTCCTTCCAATGAGCACTTAGGGTTGATTTCCTTTAGGATGGACTGATTTGACCTCCTTGCAGTCCAGGGGACTCGTAAGAGTCTTCTCCAGCACCACAGTTCGAAAGCATCAATTCTTCGGCGCTCAGCCTTCCTTATAGTCCAGCTCTCACAGCCATACATTACTACTGGGAAAACCATAGCTTTGATTAGACGGACCTTTATTGGCAAGGTGATGTCTCTGCTTCTTACTATGCTGTCTAGGTGTGCCATAGCTTTCCTCCCAAGGAGGAAGTGTCTTTTAATTTCATGGCTACAGTTACCGTCTGTGGTGATCTTGGAGCCCAAGAAAGTAAAATCTGTCACTGCTTCCATTTCTTCCCAGGAAGAAATATGCCAGGAAATGATGGGGACAGATGCCATGATCTTAGGTTTTTTAATGTCGAGTTTCAAACCAGCTTTGGCACTCTCCACTTTCACCCTCAACAAGTTGCTCTTTAGATCCTCTTCGCTTTCTGCCATTAGGGTGGTATCGTCTGCGTATCTGAAGTTTTTGATAATTCTCCTGGCAATCTTAATTTTGAGCTGTGATTCATCCAACCCGGCATTTCTCATGATGTACTCTGCATATAAATTAAATAAGCAGGGCAACAATATACAGCCTTATCATACTCCTTTCTCAATTTTGAACTAATCGGTTGTTCCATGTCTGGTTCTTACTGTTGCTTCTTGACCCTCATACAGGTTTCTCAGGAGACAGGTAAGGTGGTCTGGTACTCCCATCTCTTTCAGAATTTGCCAGAGTTTGTTGTGATCCACACAATCAAAGGCTTTAGCGTAGTCAATGAAGCAGAAATAGACATTTTTCTGGAATTCTCTTGCTTTCTCCATGATCCAGCAAATGTTGGCGATTTGGTCTCTAGTTCCTCTGCCTCTTCGGAACCCCGCTTGTACTTCCAGTAGTTCTTGGTTCACAGGCTGCTGAAGCCTAGCTTGTAGGATTTTGAGCATCACCTTGCTGGCATTTGAAATGAGCACAATTGTACGGTAGTTTGAACAATCTTTGGCGTTGCCCTTCTTTGGAACTGGAATGTAAACTGACCTTTTCCAGTCTTGTGGCCACTGTTGAGTGTTCCAAATTGGTTGGCATATTGAGTGCAGCACTTTAACAGCATAATCTTTTAGGATTTTAAATAGCTCAGCTGGAATACTGTCATCTCCACTAGCTTTGTTGTTAGTAATGCTTCCTAAGGCCCACTTGACTTCACTCTCTAGGATGTCTGGCTCAAGTTCAATGACCGCACTATCATGGCTATCAGGGACATTCAGATCTTTCCTGTATAGTTCTTCTGTGTATTTTGTCCACCGCTTCTTAATCTCATCTGCTTCTGTTAAGTCCCTGCCTTCTTTGTCCTTTATCATGCCGGTCTTTGCACAAAACGTTCCCTTGAGATCTCCAATTTTCTTGAAAAGATCTCTAGTCGTTCCCATTCTATTGTTTTCCTCGATTTCTTTGCACTGTTCATTTAAGAAGGCCTTCTTGTCTCTCCTTGCTATTCTCTGGAACTCTGCATTCAGTTGGATATATCTTCCCCTTTCTCCCTTGCTTCCCTTCTTTCCTCAGCCACTTAAAGCCTCATCAGACAGCCACTTGGCTTTCTTGCATTTCTTTTTCTTTGGGATGGATTGAGTTGCTGCCTCCTGAACAATGTGATGGACCTCCATCCATAGTTCCTCAGGCACTATGTCTATCAGGTCTAATCCCTGAAATCTATTCCTCACCTCCACTTATATTCATAAGGGATATGATTTAGGTCATACCTGAATGGTTTAGTGGTTTTCCCTACGTTCTTCAATTTAAGCTGAAATTTTGCAAGAAGCAGCTCATGATCTGAGCCACAGTCAGCTCCAGGTCTTGTTTTTACTGACTATATGGAGCTTCTCCATCTTTGGCTGCAAAGTACATAATCAATCTGATTTCAATATTGACCATCTGGTGATGTCCATGTGTAGAGTCACCTCTTGTGCTGTTGGAAAAGAGTGTTTGCTATGATCAGCATGTTCTCTTGGCAAAACTTGATTAGCTTTTGTCCTGCTTCATTTTTACACCAAGGCCAGGCTTGTCTGTTATCCCGGTGATCTTGACGTCCTACTTTAGCATTCCAATCCCCTATGATGAAGAGGACATCTTTTTTTGGTGTTAGTTCTAGAAGGTGTTGAAGGTCTTCATAGAACCGATCAACCTCAGCTTCTTCAGCCTCAGTGGCTGGGGCATAGACTTGAATTACTGTGATGTTGAATGGTTTGCCTTGGATTCGTAATGAGATCAAATTCAGCTGCTTGACTTCACTTTTAGCCCCTGGCCCAGTTACTAAGCAAACAGTGGTGAAGAAGTTACTGCAAACTGTACACTAGAAACTCCAGTCTGGTCCTACCTGGTTAAATTGATTCTGCCATATAATGATTGACTCATTAATGGAGAACTGTCCAACTGCTGGTTGTTGGGGGTCCATTTTTCCTACTTTCACTTTTATGAAGGATTTGTTGGGGAAGGTCACCCAATTGATAATATCAAATCCTGCTAAAAATTCACCCTTCTCATCAAAAGACACTTTGTCCCCAGCACTGTTGTTAAAGGAGATGGTCCTCAGAAAAGGGTAAAGCTAGGAATGAAGTACAGACAAGTTTTACAAAAGTGGTGGAAAAAGACAACAATATTTAGCTTCTGTGGGATAGAATTATGCTGTTCTATGATGTTATTGATTGTCTCTGTCCCCAAAGGCAAAGTCATGCTATCAGTGTCACAATGTCAACTTATGGACTGTGTCAACTCACCTAGATGGCCAAACTGGACATTGGGCTGAAACCCCAGGGAAGGTCATGATTGGAAGGAAGAAGTGGTGTATGTGGATGGATGGGTGCTGATGCCTTTGCCTGCCCACCTCATCTCCTCCGCATTTGCTTTTCCCCAAGTCATGGGAAACACAATGCTTGGAGCCCTAGCTCCTGTAAGTTGCAGCTTCTTCCATTACTTTTTAGATGTTCAGTGGAGACCAGTGATGTGCAGAAATCATACATTTGCTAGAAAATTTCCCACTGCTATATTTTCCACATATGTCCATGTTTAGAAAGGCATTGTTGTATAAACCAAATTAGTAATAGAATGAAGGAACATACTACAAGTCAAATTAGTAATCGGTACAATACGAGCCACATATAAAATCAGAGTGATAACAGAGTTCCTGTTTCCCCCAGTTTCTCATATTTTGTTAAGCTCAGTTCATCCCAAGCTCTGATATTTGTTTTTAAAGTTTGCATTAAAAATTGCATGCATTTTGTGCACATTTCCCCTAATGCATGCATTTTGTGCAGAATTTTTCAAGTAGTGTTCCTAATATAATTCATTTTGAACATTTTCATGAATACATGCATTTTTGTGTGCACATGGTAGTAAGTCATTATGATTTCAGTGGGCCTTACGTCTGAATAGACATACATAGGATTACACTGTAAGTACTCTTTAGTAGGGATGGTGGAGAATTTCTCCCCGAAACTTCGGGGGGCCGAGCGCCAATGTGTTTGGCCCCCCGAACAAGTTTCGGGGAGAAATCCTCCGCCCCCCCGCCCCCCCCTGGGACGGGACTTACCTTCCCTGAATGTCCCTCCCGGCGGCGGGTCCGGCTGGCGGTTCGTCCGGTGTTCGAGCGGGGTGGGAGCAGCAGCCGGTCTTTTGACCGGCTGCCGCCCCCGCCATTGCAATGAAAGAAAAAAAAAAACACGTCCCCTGATAGGCTACGTGACGATTCACGTAGCCTATCACGGCAAGATTTGCAAAGTCAGCCGTGATAGGCTACGTGAATCGTCACGTAGCCTATCACGGGTGACTTTAAAAAAAAAGCGCGTACGCGAATGGCGGCCCCCATAGGGAGCCGCCATTCCCCTTCCTTATTTGGTCACTGTAGTCTATGTCAATGTTTACGTAGACTACAGCGAAAATAAGGGCAATGCAAATAGCGTTGCCCTTATTTTCGCCATAGTCTACGTAAACATTGACGTAGACTACAGCAACTAAATAAGGAACGCGAATGGCGGCTCCCTATGGGGGCCGCCATTCGCGTACGCGCTTTTTTTTTTCTTTAAAGTCACCCGTGATAGGCTACGTGACGATTCACGTAGCCTATCACGGCTGACTTTCCAGATCTAGCCGTGATAGGCTACGTGAATCGTCACGTAGCCTATCAGGGGACGTTGTTTTTTTTTTGTTTGTTTACTTTCGTGTTCGCGGCCAGGCGAGGTGGGAAGCCTCCTTCCCGGCCTGAATTTCGGCCGGGCGAGGCGGGAAGCCTCCCCCCCCGGCCTGAATTTCGGCCAGGCGAGGCGGGAAGCCTCCCCCCCCGGCCTGAACTTCGCGGGGGGAGCAGCGAAGCGCTCCCCCCCACCGCGAACAAGCTGTGAGAAAAGGTAAGTGACTTTTGTCCACCCCTACTCTTTAGTGATTCCCCCAACAAATATTTTAATTTAGAATCATAGAATAATAGGGTTGGAAGGGGCCTACAAGGCCATCTAGTCCAACCCCCTGCTCAAGGCAGGAATCCAAGTCAGAGCATCACTCTGACTCAGCATCGCTCAGAGCATCACATACTTCTGTTTGGCCATTGGTAAAACTGAGGATATATTTATACAGCACTTAAGTGTAGCGTAGTTTACTTCTTTAGTGTTTTGTTTACTAAATAAAATAAAATAAACGTGCTAAAACACAGATCTCAATTTATTTATGGCATAGAACATTTCCCAATTCAAAACTTTCCAGAAAACCCACATCACTGATGGATACCCAGTTTCCCAAGAACAAGGACCCCAACACTAAGGATACACTATTATTTTGAAGGTGATGTTTCACCAAGTGGAATTTGACGTGGTAACTTTGCTGCTCTGTTGTTATCACCTATCCTTGCTTTCTCAAGTTAGAACCTCCCGTAACAAGGTAGAAAAGAAGGACTACAGCCCATGACAGGGGCCGCGGTGGCTTAGTGGTTAAGACGCTGAACTGCAGACCGGAAGGTCGGCAGGACAGCAGTTCGAGACCTGTGTGCTGCGTGACGGAGGGAGCTCCCATCTTCAGTCCCAGGTCCTGCCAACCTAGCAGTTCGAAAGCAAGAAATTGCAAGTAGATAAATAGGTACCGCCTCAGCGGGAAAGGTAACAGCGTTCCGTGCACCTTGGTGTTCAGTCATGCCGGCCACATGACCACGGAAGCATCTTTGGACAGCGCTGGCTCTTTGGCTTAGAAATGGAGATGAGCACCACACCCTAGAGTCGGACACGACTGGTTGGGGACACCTTTACCTTTTACAGCCCATGCCAGCAGGAATGCAGTGGGCTGGATACAGATTTAGTCTTATTCCCTCTGAATTCAAGGAAATTAAGATACT
Source organism: Heloderma suspectum (assembly GCF_057233095.1). Taxonomy (NCBI): domain Eukaryota; kingdom Metazoa; phylum Chordata; class Lepidosauria; order Squamata; family Helodermatidae; genus Heloderma; species Heloderma suspectum. The sequence goes on along the minus strand of NC_139463.1, from coordinate 113,951,821 downwards.
CATGACTTACTTGTCCCATTGATTTCAGTGGGACTACTCTAAACAAGTCTGGACCAAATCTAGTATCTGTGCACTGAAGGGTAAACATGCAGCTCAACAGAACCCTGTTTATCACTACAACCATCATGTCAGAACATGTGGATATATTGGGAATTGGATGACAACTTAAGCTCCTTGCTGGTTCAGACTAAATGTCTTCCTGGTACAGCCTCCTGTTTCGCATAACGGTCAATTAGGTGCTCCTAGGAAGCCCACAAGCAGTACCGGGGGGGCGGGCGGGTACAGACATCTTTTCTCAGTATAGACAAGAGAAGTCTATAGTGTTGTCTCTGAACCTGTAGATCAGGGATGTCACCAACCTTTGAACAAAGTTGCTCAGATGCTTGCAATTAGGATAGATGTGAGCACAGCCCTGCAAATTCCCCTAGTACTGCCACCTCTGTCTCCCCTGCCTAGAGACTTACATTGGGGAGGGGAAGGAGAAGCCAAGGACAGAAAGAATAGCTTTTCTTTCTAGCAGCTGGGGAACCTAAAAGGAGACAGGTTTATCCTTTTAAATAGATAAACTTTTCCCTTCAAACTGGGATGCTTAACTGATCTGATCCAGCTAAAACTAGTCCTGAACGAGTCAATTTGCTGTCCCAAATAAACTAATGAACCAATTGCTTCTGTATTTGGAAGTGAAAGGAGGCTGGAAATGCACAGGATATACAGATTACATGCAGGTGTAGTTTGTTTTAGAAGTCATAATATAGTTAGCAGTAAAAATTAGAGGACACATCATGGGGATCAGTTTTTGAAAGTAAGCAAGGGAGGAGAATTATGTTAAAATGAAGAGAACAAGAGGGCTGGGAGTCTAAAACTAGGAAAGACTCAAGACAGTCATGCTTTAACGAGCTGATGTTGCCCAAAGGCTACACTAAATAAGTAAAAATGGGAAAACATTAAGGCCTAGATTTGCAAATACCGTCTGCAGCTATTAGGATTCAGTATACTGATGTTGTGGCATCTGTAAAGAATGGGGAGAGAAGCTAAGCACCTAAGAATGAGAAGAATCAAAGGAAAAGGCCATGCGATTTGATGCTGATGGCACAACCTTTCTCCATCCTCAAAACCCACTTTTTATGCGATTCCTTTGACAGAGGGCCTCCCTACATTATGGAACAATCCCGCAGCCTTACCAGGGCTTTCTGCTTCCTTTTCCATGGCATGATTAGAATGGGCTCCCTATGGATGATGAATGTCAGGGTGGAAACTGAACCAATAGAGCCCCAGAGCAGGTCTGATTCTGAGGAGGAACAGCACTCCGTGGGAGAGGAGCTCGCTCATCTCTCACAAGCACAGCAGCTGGCAGATTCCTCCTGCCAGCATTCCTGGGATAGATAGTGACCCTGGCAGGGAGAGAGTGCTGGAGGGGGGCTTGCTGGATGCTCGGCGCAGCGACGACAGATGGAGGGTGCAGAAAGGAGTAGGGATGGCGGAGAATTTCTCCCCGAAACTTCGGGGGGCCTAGCGCCAACGTGTTCGGCCCCCCGAACAAGTTTCGGGGAGAAATTCTCTGCACCCCCCCGCCCCCCACACCCCCCCGGGACAGGACTTACCTTTGCCGAATGTCCCTCCTGGCGGCGGGTCCGGCCGGCGGTTCGGCGGGTGTTCGTGCGGGGCGGGAATTGGCCGCCATTCCAATAAAAGAAAAAAAAAAACGCCCCCGTGATAGGCTACGTGACGATTTACGTAGCCTATCATGGCTGACTTTGCAGATCTAGCCATGATAGGCTACGTTAATCGTCATTTAGCCTATCACGGGGGCTTTAAAAAAAAAAAACTTTGGAGTTCGCGGCCAGGCAAGGTGGGAAGCCTCCTCCCCGGCCTGAATTTCGGCCGGGCGAGGCAGGAAGCCTCCCCCCCGACCTGAATTTCGGCCGGGCGAGGCGGGAAGCCTCCCCCCCCCCGGCCTGAACTTCACAGGGGGAGCAGCGAAGCGCCCCCCCACCGCGAACAAGCTTCGACGACAGGTAAGTGACTTTCGTTCACCCCTAGAAAGGAGGCGTACTGCTCATTTGACGCTCAAACAACGGTCGCGTCCCGAGGACCCAAGGGAAAGAGGGAGGATCTCTCCCTAGCCCATAAGTTCAGGGTCTTCCCGTGGTTCTGCTTCAAACGGGGACCAACTGCCTTACCTGGAGCTTAGGCTACTCTGCTATCTTTCCCCAGTGCTGTTCCTTGCTATGTCGCTAGTGATTAGTATCTGAAAGAGTCATAAAGTAATAAAGGAATAAAGTCTCGGAAAGAATCCTCATTGTCTGTGTCCTGAGTTGGCTATTGGTGGGGACTGCAAGAGGCAGCTAGGGCACTCCTGACAATGAACATGTGACATGGCATTGAAAATGCCCTTTCTCGGCAGCCTTACTCTCCGGACTTTCTATATTTTCAATGAAACAGCTCCATCTAGAGGCCAAATTATAGAGCTACACTGGCATTACACACTTTTTTAAAAAAATATTCCAGTTTATCTCTGATCTTTTTGAAAGTGGGATAAATGGGAAAACATGGGAGATGCCATGGAGCTTAACAACGTCCTGCAAAGGACCTGCAAACATCCATGAGTGGCCAATCATGAGCATGCAATAAATCACTCATGTAGAGATGCCCAGAAACCCTTAGTTTCCCATTTTCTACTGTAAGAGAGACTAGATGCAGGAAGCTAAAATACTGGCTTAATGATTCCCCATTTACCCATGTCTCTGTTGTCCTCCCTACGAAAGCCGCTGTGGAGAGGAACCTGCTATACTGTACATTGCAAAGCTCCATGTATGCTGATGCATATACATTAATAAACATTATCAAGTGTGTGTGTGTGTGTGTGTGTGTGTGTGTGTGTGATAGACACTTTATCAATGTCCTTAATCTGTTAAAAACAACAAAACAGTTCTGCCTTCCATTTGAGACACATTACCTGAAAATGTTGTGGCTTAAAAGACTCCAAATGGTCTCTCCCTGCTACTGCTCCATGTTTGTTTCTGGATGAATGCAGGGCGTGTAAAGCATGTGCAACAGCATACACAGCGTTGTAGATGCTGTAGCTTTGGCTGGTCATGCTCATTTCAAAGGTAACTCCGGGAAGGTTCTCCAGTTTCTCCTCACCAGTACATCTTCTTTTGCTCTCCTTATACATGGCAGAATCTGGAAATAAGCAGCTGAATGCTTGCTCCCAAAAGACCCTGATAAAGCCATCTCCATCAGCATGGGGATTATGGATGTGAAGGAAATTTTGGAACCCCTTTACATCAGTGGAGTGAATTGCAAAGGACAAGGTACCATGGAAGACCTGTATATCCAGATTTCCAAAAAATGGCTCCAGTGAAAAATCCCAGTGAGCTGTCATAATCCACACCTTCCTTATTTGTGTGACACCTGATTCAGCCAGATTGAGAACCACCTGCAAATCTAACATCATGTGAGCATCAGCACTTATGATACATACATTAAAATTTGTTTTGCTTAGTGACAGTGTCATGTTCATAAAGCGGTCATAAAAGCTAATAACACCAAAAATGTTGCTCTGAATTGGCATTCTTCCAATGAAGGCAACACAGATACCATTCTGAGAAAACTTGTGTTCCAAGGTCTGCACAAACTTTTCTCCTTTATCATCACCCATGGACATGATCCCAACCCATTTCCATTGAAAGTGAAGAAGCAGCTTGACAATTCCAGTGTACTGATGTGCTTCATTAGGGACAATACGGTATAGGGAAGAGCGCTGGGTGACATCACTCACTGCTGGAGCATATAAACAATAGGTGACCTAAGTAAGTCCAAAAAAAAAACAAAGTGGGAAATATAAGACAACATTTTAAGAATGGTTTTAATGTTTTTAGTACTTTATTCTGTTCCTGGTTTTAATTTGGTTTTATGTTTAATAATGATTTCATTCTTCACTAATGATTTTATCTTGGTTTTCTTTTGCACTGTATTATTATTATCATTACTTAAAATATCTATATCTATCTATCTGCATGATGCTGATGCTAGGGAAAGTGGAAGGCAAAAGGAAGAGGGGCCGACCAAGGGCAAGATGGATGGATGATATTCTGGAGGTGATGGACTCGACTTTGGGGGAGCTGGGGGTGGCGATGGCTGACAGGAAGCTCTAGCGTGGGCTGGTCCATGAAGTCACGAAGAGTCGGAAGCGACTGACTGAATAAACAACTATCTATCTATCTATCTATCTATCTATCTATCATCTATCTATCTGTCTATCATCTATCTAGATAGTCAACCAGTTGCTTAATCATAATGAAAACATAAGAAGAGCCCTGCTGGATCAGACCAAGGGTCCATCTAGCTGAGCATTCTGTTAACACAGTGGTCAATCAGCTGTCAACCAGGAACCCACCAACAGAACACGAGCACAACAGCACCCTCCCACTATGACAGCAACAGGTGTCATAGGCTCATAGCGATCAGGACTAGTAGCCTTTGACAGACATTTCCTCCAGGAATTTGTCCAACACCCTTTTAAAGCCATCCAAATGGATGGCCATCACTATACCCTGTGGTAGTGAATTCCACAGTTTAACTAGAATCATAGAATAGTAGGGTTGGAAGGGGCCTACAAGACCACTGAGTCCAACCCCATCTGCTATGTGAAGAAGTACTTCCTTTTATCTGTCCTGAATCTCACACCAATCAGCTTCATAGGATGACGCCAGGTTCTAGTATTTTGAGACAGGGAGAAAAATGTGTCTCGTTCTGAATTTTGCATATTCAAATTTTCCAAGGGTAACTTAATAACAACAGCATCAACAACAACAATCATTGCATTTCTGTACCGTCCCATAGCCGAAGCTCTCTGAACGGTTTACCAAAGTTAAAACATTAAATACAATATAAAAAGTTTAAAAGCCGATTACATAAAAGCACACCAACAACATATAATACACATCAACAACATATAACTAAAAGCAACTTTGAACCATCAGTCATAACTAAAGACACATCCAGAACCAATTAAAACTCATGTGCTGCCAAATGCCTGGGGAAAGAGATAGGTCTTAACCTGGTGCTGAAAAGATAATAACGTTGGCATCAGGCAGACCTCATCAGGAAGCTCGTTCCACAGATGTGGGGCCAACACTGAGAAGGCCCTCTCCCTTATTGCTGCCTTCCATGCTTTGGAAGAGGACCTTAGATGCTGAACATAGCATATAGGTAGAAAGAAAGGTGTGCCATCAGGTATCGTAGTCCCAAGTAGGGGTGCACGAAAGCCACTTACCTGGTCTCGCAGCTTGCTTCGCGGTGGGGGGGAGGCGCTTCGCTGCTCCCCCCGAAGTTCAGGCCGGAGGGGGAGGCTTCCCTCCTCGCCCGGCCGAAATTCAGGCCTGGGAGAAGCGCCCCGTCTCTCTGGCCGCGAACTTCAAAAAACAAAACAAAACGCCCCTGTGATAGGCTATGTAACGCAAATAGCGTTGCCCTTATTTTTGCCGTAGTCTACGTAAATCTTTACATAGACTACAGGGACCAAATAAGGAACGCGAATGGCAGCTCCTTATGGGGGCCGCCATTTGCGTACGCGCTTGTCTTCCAGTAATTCCAGTAATTACTTGTCTTCCAGTAATTCCCTTTCAAACGGGGACCAACTGTTCCAACTTAGGGCATAGGTACTGTGCTGCTCAGATCTAGTTGCAATTGGTATAGTTGTTAAGTTGTAAAAGAAGAATAAAGCTTTGAAAGGAATTCCTTTGTCTGTGTCTGGACTTGGCTACTGTTTTAGACTGAGAGAGACCTCCAAGGAGCCCTTGAAAGCTTGGTCCCCGTTTTAAAAGGGAATTACTGGCAGACCCCTGAACTTAAGGACTAGGGAGAGTCCCTCCCCTTTTCCCTTGGAGCCTCTGGGCGCAACCGTTGTTTGCGCGCCAACCTGGCACTTCGCCTCCTTTCCACTCCCTCCATCTGGCGCCACTCTCTGCATCTGCATCGTGCATCCACCAAGTCTGCTATCTGTGCTTGGTCACTCCCTGGACTGCTAACTAAACTAGGAATGCTGGTGGGAGGAATCTCCGTCAGCTGTTGGTCCTGGGAAAGAGGAGCGCGCTCCTCTCCCAGGAGTGACTGCTCCTCCTCAGAATCAGAACTACTCTGGGATTCTATGGGCTCAGTGTCCACCCTGACAATCTGCTCCCATCAGTAGTTCATACCCTGGTCTCCTCTCATCTAGACTACTGTAAGGCACTCTATGTGGGGTTACTGTTGAAGATGGTTCAGAAGTTGCAGCTGGTGCAGAATGCGATGGCCCACCTGATTAAAGGCAGCCATCAGTGAGACCACATCACTCCAGTGCTGAAGGAGTTGCACTGGTTACCAGTTGTTTTTCAGGCCCAATTTAAGGTGTTGGGATTGACCTTTAAAACCCTATATGGTTCCGGCCCAGTCTATCTTAAGGAGCAGCTCCAACAACACCAGGGATGCTGCTCAATGAGATTGGCCTTGGTAGGCCTTCTCTCTGTCCCATCAGCCAGGACAGCTAGGCTGGTGAGGACTACAGAGAGGACCTTTTCAGTGGTGGCCCCCACTCTGTGGAATTCCCTCCCTAGTGACCTCCGCCATGCCCCCTCTTTGATGAGCTTCTGCTGGGCTTTAAAAACCTGGCTGTTCAGGCGGGCATTTGGGGTGGGTTAGGGTTTTTTACAGCAGCGCTGTTGTGTTATTTTTTGTTGTTCAGCTGATTATGTAAATTTGTTATTAGTATTGTATGCCACCTAGAGTGGCTGGGTAGCCAGCCAGATGGGCAGCTAATAAATCAAATCTATCTATCTATCAATCAATCAATCAATCAATAAAATATATGAGCCTGTCTTGTTCAAAACCACAACACTTTTCTCATGATGAAGATGATGATAAATGCTTATAGAGTGCTTAATCCCACAAAGGACCTGGTTAGCCTTACTATAAAAGGGCAGACTTTCAAACACATTCAGCAATAATTATTAAGCAGTCATTGAAGTATAGAAATTAAGCAAAAATTGCAATCATATGTATATATTTATTTACATGCATTTGTAATAAGGGCAAGATGCATCCTTTCCCCACCCCACCTTCCAAATCAGGTTGTTGTTGTTCAGTCGTTCAGTCGTGTCCGACTCTTCGTGACCCCATGGACCATAGCACGCCAGGCCTTCCTGTCCTGCGCTCTCTCCCGGAGCGTGCTCAAGTTCATATTCATTGCATCCGTGATGCTATCTAGCCATCTCATCCTCTGCCGTCCCCTTCTCCTTTGGCCTTCAGTCAATACCAAATACCAAATCAGGTATTCCTCATATATTTTATCTATAAGTAACCAGGAAGAGGAACTAATACTGATAGATCCCTCGAGGCATGTACACACACACACACACACACACACACACACACACGTCTTCAAACTGTCCACCCTTCCCAGGACCCAGTCAAAATTAAGAATGTGCCATCTTACCTGAGGAATCTTGTAGACACTTAAGATAGTGGCTATGTGGAGAGAGGTCTCAGAATCAAGGCCCCCAATGACAGCTACTGGATTCTTCTTCATGTTACAGTTGTAGTTGGGAACAGTCCTCTTCAGATGGAAGAGAAGGTTCAAAGTGTTCTGATAAGTTATCTGTGCATCGAAGTGGCTGTCATAGACATGAAATCCCAAGGTGATGTTGGGTAGGATCTTGTGATTTTCATTGATCTCTTTCACAGCAAATACCAAGGACAGGGCATGCTGATATTTTTTCAGCATTGCCCTAAAGTAAAAGACAAATGATATATCAGAAGTGATGTTCAACCTCATGAACTTCTTTGCACTGTTTACTGTTCCTGCAGGAATATCTGCTGTATACATTATCACATCAAAACTACCTGTGTTTATGGTTGGAACTGTCAGAATGTTAGACTGAAATACTGGATGAAGCATTTCAATCCAGGAATGAACAAACATCAGGCTTCTGGGATCTTTTTTTTTTTTTTTTAAGAACTATGAGAGCCACCAATTGGGGTCTGGTGCAAACAACACACACTAAAGTCCTGTTCAGGTGTTCTAAAAAGTATTAATACCAATGCATGAGGAGAAAGAGTGTTCCAGCCCTGTCCCTGTCCACCATCACATTTGTCAGCCTCTACTCATGGACCATGATTATTTGAAGGGGAGAGCTTCTTGTTTCCATGGGGACTCTAGACATAAGCCAGAATGGAAATACAAAGAATTCTGAGCTCAAGAGTTTATTTTGAGTACCAGAACTGAAGGGAGTTAATAGTCCATCATCACAAAAATGCATGCCTAGTTTAACCAGTCTTTATTTCAGTGGTATAATTTAGGACAGACAGGGGAGATCCATTTTATGGTTGCTAAAAATAGGAGTAAAAAATCCTTGCTGACCTACTACATATCACTGAGAAATACACCAGTAGATACGGACGTAAGTGTGGTCCATCCCTGTTTGAATCTATCTAACCCTTTCCTACTTCTAAATAATAAAACAGCATGGTTAGTTCATAGTGAACTTCAGTACAACAGATGTTTTACACTGTTCCTTTATCTCCTTGATATTTTTTTATCTTCCCTCACAGTGGCATGAGGAAAGTATCCATTTTCAGGGCATAGATTTCTAAAAACAATTTTATGGCTTTTACATTACAGATTTAAAAGACAAATTATATACAGGAAGTAATGTTTGACCTCGTGAACTCCTTTGCACTCTACACCGTTCCTGTAGGAGTAACTATTGAATATATTATCATCACATCTAAACTACCTAAATAGTATGCATTTTATGTTATGAGCTATAATGGGCCCATTGTGTGCCATATTTCTTTAGAATTGCCTTCCTGAATCAGACAGAGTTACATACTGCCCAGCATTTTAGCCTGGATGAGTCAGATGTATCTGGTTCCTTATAAGGAGGATGTAAGAACATAAGAAGAGACATGCTGGATCAGACCAAGGGTCCATCCAGTCCAGCATCCTGTTCACATAGTGACCAACCAGCTGTTGACTAGGAACCCACAAGCAGGACATGAGTCAACAGCACGCTCCCACCCATGTTCCCCAGCAACTGGTGTTCACCTCCTGTGGAAGTAGCACAGAACCATCAGGACTAGCAGCCACCAATAGCCTTCTCCTCCAGGAATTTGTCTAACCCCCTTTTAAAGCCATCCAAATTGGTGACCATCACTACATCTTGTGGAAGCAAATCCCATTGATTATGTGGTGCTTAAAGCAGTAGTTCCTTTTATCTGTCCCAAATCTCCTGCTAATCAGCTTCATGGGATGACCCCTAGTTCTTGTATGATGAGAGAGGGGGGAAAATCTCTCTATCCATTTTCTCCACACCATGCACAATTTTGTGCATACATCCTATCATGTCTCCCCTTACTCACCTTTTTTCTAAGCTAAACAATCCCAGCTGTAGTAACCTTTTCTCACAGAGGAGTTATTCCCACTCCTTCAGCATTTCAGGTGCAATTTCCTGCACTTTTTCCAACTCTACCACATCCTTTTTAGGTGTGGTGATCAGAACTGTAAACAGTATTCTAAGTGTGGTTGCACCATAGATTTGTATAAGGGGAGTATGATATTGGCAGTTTTATTTTCAATGCCTTTCTAAGCATGCCTGACATGGAATTTGGCTTTTTCACAGCAACTGCTCCCTGGTTCGCAATTTTAATCAAACTGTCCACCACAATCCCAGGTTCTTTTTCTTGGTCAGTCACTGCTAATTCAGATTCCATCAATTTATACTTGAAGTTGGGATTTTTTTGCCCCCAAAAGGATGACTTTACACTTGTTTACATTGGACCGCATTTGCCATTTTGATGCCCATTCTCCCAATTTGGAGAGTTCTTTTTTTAGCTCTTGGGAATCCCTTTTTGTTTTAAACACCCTAAATGATTTGGTGTCACCAGCAAACTTGGCCACTTCACTGCTCACTCCTAATCCTGGATCACTTATCCCCCAGCAAGCTGGGTACTCATTTTACTGACCTTGGAAGGATGGAGGGCTGAGTCGACCTGAATTGGTCCCAATACAGATCCTTTTTGGACCCCACTGCTTATATTCCTCCATTGGTAGAATTTACCACTGAATCCTACTCTCTCCTTTCTGACCCTTAACTGATCCATTACTGAACCATGAGAGAACCTCTCGTCTTATTCCATGACTGCAAAGATTGCTCAGGAGTCTTTGCTCAGGAGACTTTGGTGATGGACTTTGTCAAAAACCTTTTGGGAGTCCAAGTAAACAATGTCTACTATATCACCCCTGTCCATATGTTTATTGACTCACCCAACAAACTCAAAAAGTGTAGTGAGAAATGACCTACCTCTGTGGAAGCCACGGCGATTCTTTTCCAGCAGGCCTTGCCCTTCTACGTATATGCTTACTAATTTTATCTTTAATAATGGGGATGGGACATTAAGCTAACCAACCTGGAATTTCCTGGATCCCTCCTAGTCCCTTTTTAAAAATTGGTCTTGCACTGGGCAGTCTCCAGTCCTCTAGAATAGAAACTGATATTAGGTACATATTGCATATTTTTGTTAGAAGAGGTGATTGCCTTCCTGGCAGATCATCCCTAGCACCTCTTACATCTCTGTCTACATGGATGCTCCACATAATTACTATGGTTAATAACCATGCATGATGTAAACTTTTAAAAGTAACTCTCTAAGCATGTGGCCATCATTTCATATTGTGGTTTCATTCCAAGCCAGGTTCTGCAGTTGTTGATGACTGACCACTCCCATCATCTCTCATTATTGGTCAGGGGAGCTCAGGCTGATGCAGATTGGAGCCCAACAGTATCTGAAGGGCCACAGGTTTCCCAAACCCGCTCTAATGCAGTGCTGAGCAAGGGATTGGCTAAAGTAATCCCCAATAACATTTTAATAATCCAGTCTAATGCATTGTATTGGTTATGCTTATCTTGAAGTAGAGATAAAAAGCTTCCCAATGCATGTGAAGAGACAGGGAAGGGACCTGAAAGTGAATTAGAAGGACTGAGGGGTGTGTTGTGACTGCGATAGAAGTTGTTGAAACAAACCGAACAAGGAAACACCACATGGACGTCTACAAAAACCTGAACACCACCACCACCACGACCAACATAAGAATAAATGTTTTCATCTCTGCACAAACCATTGCTTTGAGAAACTATTTGGAGTGTATTATTGGAGAGAGACTCGGCTATTGGGCGGTATAGAAATAAATAGATAAATAAATAAATAAATAAATAAAGAAGTCAAGTATATATGTTATGGAAAACAATACGTGCTTTTCTTACACAGGTTCAACATCATACTTTGGTGTGGGGTATGCTTCAAATTCTACTCCATCGGAAAAGGAGAAGAGCTGAGAAGTGATCCCACCAATGATGCGGTCTCCTGGCTGGTAATACTGGTATCGCACCTGGAGGTGATCATTTATGGTACACAGAGCAGGATATATCTTACAATGTGTTTGAGGCAGCAGAAGCAGCAACACCAGCAGCTGCAGACACAAGAAGTCCCCCGTCATACAGAAGGCAAAACTGTCTTCCCTCGAAACAAAATATCCTGTGCCAGCATTGGGCATGGTTATGCAACATCAGCCTGGTCACAGCATCCTGCTCTCCATCGCTCTGCAGCCTGCTGCTAAATTTATCTGACACAACTGTCCTCTAAACCCAAAGGCGAAAATGCCGCCCTCCAGGGTGATGCAGCCCTAATTGCTTAGCCAACCTCACTCCCTGTCTCAGCTGTTCAGGGGCTATTTTATGTATGCATTTTCTTTAATTAAAAAAAATTGACTTGGTCTGTGGCAGTGAGGAGGCTGAATAATTGTGATGTTAATTACAGACTAAGCAATCGCACTCCTCAGAGTTCTGTGCTCTGTGAAGCAGCAGGACCGTAAAGTAAACATGGGCACATTACTGCCAAAAGAAAAGAAAAGAAAAGAAAGCACTTCCAATCCCATATCATTTAGAGCCGAGCCAAACAATGGTATTATTCATTTTTATTTATCTTTTTAACCAGACTTTTAGAACACTCTGTAACTGAAGTTCTCCCCGTGATGTAAACATATTAACACGATAAAATTAACAAAAAAAATACAATAAAAGGCAATGATAATAAAACATCACAAACTAAAACCAGCAACCAGGGGTAAAAAATAGTGCAGAATATCAGAGAACCAGTGTGGTGTAGTGGCGAGAGTGTTGGACTGGGAGCTGGGAGATCCAGGTTCTAGTCCCTGTTCAGCCATGGAAGCTCACTGGGTGACTTTGGGCCAGTCACAGACTCTCAGCCCAACCTACCACACAAGGTTGTTGTTGTGATGATAAAATGGACACAAGGAGGATTATGTACGCTGCTTTGAGTTCCTTGGAGGAAAAAAGGCAGGATATAAATTCAATAAATAGATAGATGGATGGATGGATGGATGGATGGATAGATAGATAATAAAACCGAAGTCATACCAAATATGTCGGGACCAGGTGACCTGAAACCCTGCCTACTCAAGCTTTAAGATCTTCTTTTGAGGTCCATAACCAATGAAAGAAGGTAGGTAACCAATAGTGAGAGGCCCTTTTTGGTAAGGACATGCCAGCTTGATTCTGGGAGTAATATGAGTTTGGGAGGGGTTGTTGATGCTTTAACGATGGGTGAATTTGCAATATGTGAGCTCATTGGGGGTCTGTGAATTCCTCTTTAATACTTCTTTTGCCTCATTTGCATTCCTAAAGGTGAATAATATATTCTGATCAGGAATATATATATATATATATATATATATATATATATATATATATATATATATATATATTCTGATCAGGAAAAACTGTGCATTTTTCTAAGTGGGGAAAATGAACATTTAAAAAAAAAATGCGCATTTTTTCCTAATAGAAAAATTTGCATTTTAAAATGTGCACTTCTTTTTCCCAACAGTAACATGCACTTCTCCCCAGAGGCTAAAATGTGAAAATGCAGATTGTGGGGTTGTGCAAATGCATATTTGTGCAAGTATGCCTATGCACATTTTCAGAAACTGAGCATTTGCACAAGTGCACACTTTCGAAAGCAAATAGAAGTTTAGGAAATTGTGAACAAATTCCTGAGAATTGCGTTTCTGTTCACGTTCACATTTGGGGCTGCAAAAAGGACATGTTGGCATGATCTGTGAACAGGAACAGAATTCTCATAATCCCCACTTTCGATTTTATGATCTTAAGTCCTATGTTTTATTTTACATGTTCTAATGCTTATTTATGGTAAGCCACCACGAGAATCTTATGCTATATGGCCAGCACACCAATGTTGTAAATAAATATTAAAATACATCAAACAGTACAAAGTTCTATTAAAGGCATGCAAGCAAGTCTTAAAATGCCTGGAAGAACAGAAAGATGTTCACCTAGTACCAAAAACAGCAGCACATGGGGTCCATGTTGGCCCCTCTTTGGGGAGGACTTCCCACAGATTGGATACCCTCTCTCTTGTGGGCTCCACCTCACCTTGGAGGAGGGCCTGAGAGGATGAAGTTAGAGTGGTGTCATTCAGTGGAGGCTGGTGCCTCCGATTCCAGTGTATCCCTTCTGGGTTTCAGTCAGAACCAGCCAGAACTCTAAAGGAGCCATCCAAGGTGCTGAGCCTATTTTGCAGAGAAGGTTTTGGCTTTTAGAAAGGGTGTGAAGACACATCTTTTTGATTTAGCCTTTTCAATTATGTAGTTGTTTTAATGCTTGATGGTTTAGAGGTTCTTTTTATGGCATTAAAATGTTATTGCATTAAATTGTTCTTCCTCACTGCTTTGATGGCTTTTTATCAAATGAGGTGGTACACGATACATGCACACACACCACTAGTAGAGAGAGGGCAAGATGGACATAACTTTTCTTATCATCTGCTAGGAGGTGCAGACAAGATTTCTACCTCCAATGGAAGATTTTATTTAGCATTGCATTTATATCACACCATTTTTTCCTCTTGCAAGGAAGCCAAGGCAGCTTACATGGTCCTCCTCTTTCTCTCCATTTTATCCTCACAACAGCCTCATGAGGTAGGTTAGGCTGAGAGTCAGTGACTGGCCCAGAGTCACCCAGTGAGTCTCCTGGCCAAGTGGGGACTCGAACCCAGATCTCCCAAGTCCCAGTCTAACACTCAAACCACCACATAGCACATGCTATGAGAGACAGTCTGATATTCCCAGAGTTGTATGAGCCTGCTAGATGGCCTCAAGGTGGTCATTATGAAAATAAGGCAAAGCAATTGTGAACACCTTGACAGAATGAATGGACAAATAGAAAGGGAGCAGCTGGACTTCTGACCGGAAGACCTCACAAAAACCATATAACACCAGTTTTAAAGGAATTGCACTGGCTGCCAATACGCTCCTGGTAGGAATTCAAGGTTTTGGTGATGACATTTAAAGCCCTAAGGGGATTGGGACATCAATAATTGAGGGAGCACCTCTCCCTATATATGCCTGCCTGAGAACTGAGATCTATTGGAGGGGCCCTCCTCTGCGCCCCACCAGCACAAGACATAAACTACAGTGGGACGTGGGAGAGGGCCTTCTCTGCTGTGGCACCCTGGCTGTGGAATGCCCTCCCCTTGGAGGCCCGATTGGTGCAAACATTGGTCTCGTTTCAACACCAAGTAAAAACATGGCTTTTTACCAAAGCCTTTAAGGGCAAAGTGCATTCCCTAGCACATTGTTTTAACCATTGTATTGTTTTCGATTTTAACTGGTATTAGTTTGTTTGATAGTTTAATATGTTTTTAGGTGTTTAAATTATTTATTGTTTTATACTGTTTAAATTTATTTTATCTGTTCGCTGCCCTGAGAGCTTAATGATATAGGGCAGGATAGAAATGTTTAAATAAATAATAAAAATAAGAAATAGATGAAGGGGAGTACTTTACACTGTAATGTTTTGTTGTAGGTCCATGCCACAAATCCTTTGGGCCCCTCTTTTTTAAGCACTCACTCACACACAAAAGGAGACGCTTCAGTCTCACGCCTTTAAGTCATTATTCACAGGTTCATTACAGATGCAAATCCTCAAAGACAAAGACTCTCTGGCTACAAAGGAATGCCTCCAGGGGATTTAAATGGGATCACCAAAAGTTGCCCGCAGTTTGAAAGGGAGGCTGTCTGGCTAGGCTAACTTAGGGAGGGAGGTCCTGCCCATTGTTATATTGTGGTTTTAATGTTCTGTATATTTTAAATTGTTTTATTGTGTGTTGCTTGGATTTAATTTTTGTGAACCACCCAGAGAGCTTCGGCTATTGGGCGGTATAGAAATGAAATAAATAAATAAATAAATAAATAAATAAATGAAATTGTGTGATGCTTCCCTGCATAGCCTCTCATGCATCGCTAACTGGGTCGACCATCTGAGCTCCACCCCTGATGCTTCCCCCTTAGCTCTGCATCTCCGCCTCATGTCTCTTAGGTCACAGTCCTCGAGCCCCTCCTCTTCCTGCTCACTGCTTCTCACAGAGGGGGGTAAGGAGAAAGCTTCAGGCCCGGCCATCTGGGAGCTGGTAACCTGAGAAGCACGCCTACCCATATCTGACCTGGCTTGTGAAAATGCCTCCCCCGGTTCTGGCTGCTCCTTTTCTGAATCTGAGCTGCTCACTATGTCCCTGCCCTCGGAATCAAGCCTGACACTCCACTTGTCACTCCTTTTGCTGGGTAGGATGTAGGGATGGCATGAGAACCTGAGGAGGGGGTGGAGCCCAACAGACTCCCCTCTGCCCAGCCACCCGGACCCAGCGTGCCAGGCCACAAAGAGCCCATACGGTGTCTAGGTGCCTTGTGGGAAGTGCTGCAAGGCTGTCCTTCCCCTGGCCAAGCTGCCATTGTGTGCGGAAATTGTGGCTTGGTTACTTCTGCAGATCTAATGTTGCATCTATGGCTCCCTTAAAGGGGGTGATGATTCAACATTACAGGGGCAGAGGGCCCTTTATGAAGCAGGGCTCCTGTGGGCAGGCAGCAATGGTGGCTCTTGGATTGCCCAAAGGACTGGACGTAGGTGAGTTTGTGAGAGCAAAATCTGATGAGACTGCAGGAAGAAGCAGCCTGGGGAAATCTAAGGACAGCTAGGGTAAAGGAACTTGCATGTTGCAACATTTTATTTTCTTTAAAGCCTTTTGTCTCATTCAGCTCTATTGTATAAATACCTTTAGTTGTAATTTCTTTGCTTTACATTGACCAGTAAACTGTTGTGCTTAAAACTCTGTGTCTAGTGTGTCAGTCACCCCACTTCAACAGCCTACACCTCACTTTACTTGGAAAGAGAAGTTTAAAAGAAGGAAGGTCCGAAGGATCTTGCTAAAGGAGGCAAGAGATCCTTAAGGGGTTGTTCAGGGGGTCCAGGTGGAATCTTGACACCAACCCCCACTAGTAGAATCATAGAATCATAGAATAGTAGGGTTGGAAGGGGCCTACAAGGCCATCGAGTCCAACCCCCTGCTCAATGCAGGAATCCAAGTCAGAGCATCCCTGACAAATGGCTGTCCAGCCTCGTCTTAAAGGCCTCCAGTGTGGGAGAGCCCACCACCTCCCCAGGTAATTGGTTCCATTGCCGTATTGCTCTGACACTCAGGAAGTTTTTCCTGATGTTCAGCCGGAATCTGGCTTCCTGTAACTTGAGCCCATTATTCCGTGTCCTGCACTCTGGGATGATCAAGAAGAGATCCTGGCCTTCTTCTCTGTGACAACCTTTCAAGTACTTGAAAAGTGCTATCATATCTCCCCTCAGTCTTCTCTTCTCAAGGCTAAACATGCCCAGTTCTTTCAGCCCTATGAAGAGAGACTGAAAGAACTGGGCTGTCTAGTAGGTTGTCTTGTCATCTGAACCCAGTGAAGGTGGGTTATTGGCATGGTTAACAAACCACCCATGACCCTAACAACAGCCCATGGGTTCTGGGTGGCTTCTTCAACATGCCAAACATGCATCCTCACAGGGTTCAGATGATACAACAACCTACAAACAGGGGTTTGGGTTACAGAATGGGCACCTGCAATTGCCAGACACATGGCACAAATCACATGTCTGAAAAATGATCATGCAAACCTGGCCAGTGCTTTAATCTGCATCAGAATGTTGGCAGGGTGATACAGCTGTCAACTCTGGTAGCCCACTCAGAAAGAAGACAGAAATTATTATTATTATTATAAAGGCAGGCAGGAAGGTACATTGGGGCCTTGTGGTATAACAAAATTTCAGTTACAAACCTTTATCATGTATCCCCTAACTACCCAACCCTGCATGACCATCTGACAGGAATATTTCTTCTGGAGTGGTATTGGCTATGCATAATTTCCACCTTGTTATGTATAGGGGCAGACCAAGTTCTTATGGAATCAGAAAGGTAATCCAGTTTTAAGGCAGATAAGGAGTCAAACGTGGGTTATTCAAGAAGATAATTCTATATCTAGGGATGGCAGAGAATTCCGCCACGGATCTCGGTGAGGCCGAATGCCAGTGCATTCGCCCCCCCGAAATCTGTGGCGGAATGGCCTGCCCCCCCCCGCCCCCCCCACGGATCCCCCCGGGATGAGACTTACCTGGGGCAGATTTTCCAGGCGGCGGCAGCTCCGTTGCTGGCTTCGGCGGCGGCTGGTCTTCCGACCTGCTACCTCCGCCACCATTTGCAGTCTTGTCGGGGTTTGTTTTTTTTTACAAGACGTGATAGGCTACATACATAAAGACTTACATAGTCCATCACGTCTGGCATAAAAAAAAAAAAAGTGTACTCAAATGACGGCGGCTATGGCTGCCGCCATTTGCGTTCCTTATTTTTGGCCGTCTTAGTCTACGTAAATATTTACGTAGACCAAGATGATGAAAATAAGGGGAATGCAAATAGCATAGTGGACGCTATTTGCGTTCCCCCTTATTTTCACCATCTTAGTCTATGTAAATATTTACGTAGACTAAGACGGCCAAAAATAAGGAACACAAATGGTGGCGGCCATAGCCGCCGCCATTTCCGTACGTGCTTTTTTTGTTTTTTTTTAAAGCCAGACGTAATAGGCTACGTAAGTCTTTGCGTAGCCTATGACGGCTGACTACAGGGATGCAAACGGCGGCAGCTACAGCTGCCGCCATTTGCGTCCCTGCTAGCCAGCAGCCAGATGTCCAGCTGCTGGCGGAGCCGGCTGGCGGCTCTGCGGAATCCCCGCGGAGCAGAGCCAGCTGGCCAGGATTCCGGGGGGAGGCCTCCCCCCCCCAGCAGAACCTGGCAGAGCCAGGTAAGGGGAATTTCATACATCCCTTTCTATATCTAAAAATGGGCCTGTTCCTTCAAAATGACAAATCTGAAATAACTGAAATCCAAACATAAGTGAATTGACTTGGACTTGGAGCCCATTGCAATCAGTTGCATTTGTTGTGGAGTAATAAAATTGCAGTTGTTCAGATTTTGCTTGATTTTACTTTTTAGTTGCTCCTTACTGTTCAGTTCGGGTTTCAGGCTAATCACGTAACATTTGGGGCAGAAGATACAACCCAGTATTCCAACATTGGAAGCTAAGATGGAAAGGATTTCTACAGCCGCCACCATATATTTCCCTTTGGCACTCAGATAAGTTGGAACAAAAGACACCCACACACTGCAAAACACCAACATGCTGAAAGTGAAGAATTTGGCTTCATGAAAAGTGTTGGCAGTGTACAAGGAAAGAAAGCCACAATGAAGCTGACAAGAGCCAGAAATAGGGATGGCGGAGAATTCTGCCATGGACTCCAGTGAGGCCGGATTCTTTAGAATCCACCCCCCCCAGAGTTTATAGTGGAACGGAGCAATCCCCCCACCCCCCCGCAAAGTCCCCGCAGACCGGATTCTACCTGCCTCCAGTGGTCCAGAACTGGCCGCTGCTGGCCGCTGCTCCGCTGTGCGGTCGCGAATGGTGTCCTGCATAGGGGACGCCATTTGCGTCTCTGCTTTAGCCATGATAGGCTATGTAAATATTTATGTAGCCTATCACAGCTAAAGCAGGGTTGCAAATGGCTTCCACTACACCATTTGGGTCCCTGCTGTAGCCGTGATAGGCTATGTAAATATTTACGTAGCCTATCACAGCTAAGGCAGGGACACAAATGGCTTCCACTACGCCATTTCCATCCCCGCTTTAGCCGTGATAGGCTAAGTAAAGATTTACGTAGCCTATCACAGTTAAAGCAGTGACACAAATGGCTTCCACTATGCCATTTTCATCCCTGCTTTAGCCATGATAGGCTACATAAATATTTACATAGCCTATCACGGCTACAGCAGCGATGCAAATGGCATCCCCTACACAGGATGCCATTTGCGTCTGCAGCAGCCCGGCTGTGGAACGGCCCAGCCAGTGGCTCTGCGGACACGCCACAGAGCAAAGCCGGCCGGGGAGGATTCTGAGGGGGAGGAACAGATCGCCTCCTCCCCCTGCGGACCCCAGCGGAGCAAGGTAAGTGGGGTTTCGTACAGCCTTAGCCAGAAATCCCTTGTACCCAAGAGTGTAGTAGAACATGTTGACTGATCCTTCATTGCATTTCACTATGATTTCTTCAGGCAGAGAGTTCATGTCCAGGTCTGGGAATGGAGGGTCAGTACATAGCCACAGCGTGCAAATGCTTGCTTGAATAAATGAGTAGCAGAGAACAACATTGTATGCAAATCTTTTCCCCACCCATTTCCTCATCTTCGATCCTGGCTTGGTGGCCATGAAAGCCAGAACCACAGCGATGGTTTTTGCCAAGACAGAAGAAACAGCCACTGAGAAGATGATACCAAAAGTAGCTTGTCATAGTTGGCAGGTAACTAACTGGGGCTGGTCAATAAATAACAAGGAACAGAGGAAGCACAACAGGAGAGAGATGAGCAGAGAGTATGTGAAGTTTTGGAAAGTGAGCTTAATCTTTTGCCTGACAGCCTTTCAGATCTTGGAATACTGATATGTCTCCAGGAAAAATTTATCCAGCTCTTGCAACCATTGGGCTTAGGGCTTGGTTTCCTTACACCTCACCATCCCGGTCATTCTTCTCTGGATGTGCTCTGGTTTGTCAATGCCCTTCTAAAATATGGCACTCAGAACTGGACATTGTACTCCAAATGCTACCCGAGTTATACAGAATAGAGCAGAATGCTTCCCAAGCCCCATCTACACCAGGCTTTTACTCCAGGGTGGGTGAGAGTCGAGATCCCTCATGATAGATAACGCAGTCGTGACTTTGCAGCCATCTGTGGCTTTCTCCTGGAAAATGCAGAGTTCCAAGGAGTCCTTTTACTGTGATTTTTTGGATTCGCTGTGGATTTCCCCATGGTTGCAGACCATCTGTTCCTTCCCCGGATTGACTTTGCATTTTGCAGTGGGCATCTTGTAGGTGTGCATAGTGCCTGTGTCGCTCTTTACTCCCCCCATCCCTTCGCAGCTGCACAGTTACAGAGGCAGAGAGGGGTGTTCTCATCTATTTAATCACACTTCCGCACATTTTTGCATATTCGTATCTTCGCAACAGTTGTGGACTCAGTACCCAAGGGCCGGGGGGTGGGGGCTTTGGGAAGGACCAACATCACTCCGGTCACCATTTTGGGGGGATGGCTAGGCATGTAGTGCCCATGCTTGTGAGTGTGAACCATCATGAGAGTCTCGGGATGGGGAACTGATGAACTGTTGGTGTGGAAATGGAGACAAAACAGCCACCTTTTCCCTAAAAAGGGACGGGAAGACACAGCAGAGTCCCTCAAATACAAAACAGCCACTGAAGTGTCGCACCCCCACACTCACGGGACTGCACAGCTGTGCATTTCAGCATAATGGCAAAAAAAAGGGCACAGCGAGTCTCTTAGGGAAGTGCATGGTACATCACGAGTGCACCGCAGGGCATGGTGATTTGAAGCCGCATTGCTGCAAAGTTGCGATGGGGTGGGGGGTCAAAGCGGTGCAATATAGATAGGGCCCCAGATACTATGCTTCTATTAATGTAATCCAAATTTGCGTTAGCTTTTAAAGAAGGCATATCACATTGCGGACTCACATTCAGGTTATGATCCACAAAGACACCTAGGACCTTTTAGCATGTATAGTTGCTAATCCAGATTTCCTCATCTCCTGAAACGTTAAGGTCAGTTCACTTAACACAGCAGACTGAACAAAATTCTATTATGATTAGAATGAAGGAATGTGGAAGTTGCACACCGCAGAAATGAATTTGCATCATATAAGTCACCCCACATCTCTCTCTTTGTCTGTAAGTTCACTCTTGAAATAGAGACTACTCTCCAGGAGTCTGGATGGAGTGGATGCATGCAGGAACTCCATGGGCCCATTAGTATAATTTTAATATCTCTACACATAAATGGTCTCTTCTCTAACACTGCTGATCTCTGATAATGGATGAGTCTCTGTGCCCATCTACACCAGGCTTTTACTCCGAGGTGGGTGCGAGTTGAAGTCCCTCATGAGAGATGACACAGTCACAACTTCACAGCCATCCATGGTTTCTGCCTGGAAAACGCGGAGTTCCAAGGAGTTGTTTTTCTGCGATTTGGGGGATTTTGCTGCAGGTTCCCCCATGGTTGTGGGCCATCCATTCCTCCCCCAAACCGAATTCGCATTTCGCAGTGGGCATGCTGTAGGTGTGCGTAGTGCCTGCATCACTCTATGACACCCCTTTACTTCCCTCATCCCTTTGCAGCAGTTACAGAGGAACAGAGTGGTGCATTGCTGTACAGTTGCGACAGGGTGGGTGGTCAAAGCAGTACCATATAGATGCGGCCTCTGTCTCATTCTGTGTGTATGTGTGTGTATAAAACAAAGCTATATATTTGAGTGTATACGTGATGGTTCTTATTAGGCTTTGTAGTATGATATATCCTACCTCTCTGGTGCGAAATTTTCCCTTGTGGACATGGAGCACAACCGTAGCAATAAAATGGCTTCCTACACATGTCAGCACCCCACTTGCCCCAGCCCAGCCCAGCTCAGCACCCCAGGTCAGCTTTGTATTTCCTAGGGATGTACGAAAGTCACTTACCTTTCCATGGATTACGTTGATGGGGGAGGTGCTCCGTCCCTCCCCCCGGAATCCTCGACGGGGGGGGAGGCGATCCGTTCCTCCCCCTCAGAATCCTCCACAGCAGGCTGTGCTCCGCAGCAGCTCCGCAGAACAGCCGGCCAGGCCCAGCCAGGCCAGAGCCATCCACAGCCAGATTTCTGGCCGCGGAGGGCTCTGAGGAAAAAAACACAAAAAACCGCGTATGCAAATGGCGGCGGCTATGGCCGCCACCATTTGCGTTCCTTATTTTTGGCCGTCTACGTAAATATTTACGTAGGCTAAAACAACAAATCAAAAAGGGACGCAAATAGCGCCCGCTACGCTATTTGCGTTCCCCTTTATTTTCGCTGTCATAGTCTACATAAATATTTACATAGATTAAGACCACCAAAAATAAGGAACACAAATGGCGGCGGCTGTAGCCGCCGCCATTTGCGTATGCGTTTTTTTTTTTAAACCCAGCCATGATAGGCTACGTAAATCTTTACGTAGCCTATCACATTGTGTGTTTTTTTTTTAAACCCAGCCATGATAGGCTACGTAAATCTTTACGTAGCCTATCACGTTGTTGTTGTTGTTTTTAACAGGACTGCAAATGGCGGCAGCGGCAGCCGGTTGGAAGACCAGCTGGTGCAGCTGCCGCTGCCCGGAAGATCTGCCCCAGGTAAGTCTCGTCCCGGGGGGGATCCACGGGGGGGCAGGGGGGTGGCAGGCCGTTCCACCACGAAGTTCGGGGGGCTGAATGCACTGCCATTCGGCCTCACCGAGATCCGTGGCGGAATTCTCTGCCATCCCTAGTATTTCCGCATCCAGCTCATTATCAAACCTCCTGTTAGTTATCTCAGAAGACCTTTGGGTGAATGGGGGGGGGGGTTCCAGGGAACAGCTGGATTGAGGGAGATTACACACACACACACACACACACACACATAATGGAAGAATATAGGTCTTCATATTCCCTGGTATGTTTATTCCGCATTTTGTCCATTCCCTGAGAATGTGCAGAGTGTGCTTTTTATTCAAACAAAGAGAAGGTTGCTCATCTTTCCCTTCATGCTGCATTTGTACAAGTGTGACTGCTTCAGAAAGAACTTTCCATTATACTGTCCCTTTTTCTTCAAGAGTTTCATATAACAGAAGTATGATGTAGTGGTTAGAGTCCAGCCCAAAGTCACCCAGTGAGATAACTAACAGGTTTGCTAATGAGCTGGATGTGGAAATATAAAGCTGAGCTGGGGGCAAGTGGGGTGTTGACATGTGTAGGAGTAAGTTGCATTGAACTCAATAAGACTTACTTCTGAGTAGACGTGCACAGAGTTGGTTGTCCTCTCCATTTTAGCCTAACAACGTCACTAGGGATGTACGCAATTGGCCTTACGTGGATCCGCCGGGTTCCACTGGGGGGGGGAAGGCACTCTGTCCCTCCCCCCGGAATCCTGGCCAGCTGGCTCTGCTCCACGGGGATTCCGCAGAGCTGCCAGCCAGCTCCGCCAGCAGCCGGACATCCGGCTGCTGGCTAGCAGGGACGCAAATGGCGGCGGCCATAGCCACCGCCGTTTGCGTCCTTGTAGTCAGCCATGATAGGCTATGTAAATCTTTATGTAGCCTATCACATCTGACTTAAAAAAAAAAAAAACACGCGCGTACGCAAATGGCGGCGGCTACGGCCACCGCCATTTGCGTTCCTTATTTTGGCCCGTCTTAGTCTACGTAAATATTCACGTAGACTAAGACAGCGAAAATAAGGGGAATGCAAATTGCGTAGCGGACGCTATTTGCATTCCCCCTTATTTTCGCCGTCTTAGTCTACATAAATATTTACGTAGACTAAGACGGGCCAAAATAAGGAACGCAAATGGCAGCAGCCGTAGCTGCCGCCATTTGCGTACCTGCGTGTGTGTTTTTTAAAAACAGACATGATAGGCTACAAAAAGATTTACGTAGCCTATTATGTTGTTGTTGTTGTTGTTTTTACCTAGCCATGATAGACTACCTAAATCTTTACGTAGCCTATTACGTCTTTTTTTTTTTAACACTGGAAATGGCGGTGGCGGCAGCCAGTCGGAAGACCGGCCGCCGCCACCGCCACCACTGGAGCCACTGCTGCCCGGAAGATCCTCCCCAGGTAAGTCTCATCCCGGAGGGGTGATCCGTGGGGGGGTGGGGGGGTGGCAGGCCGTTTCACCACGGAGTTCAGGGGGCCGAATGAACTGGCATTCAGCCTCACTGAGATCTGTGGCAGAATTCTCTGCCATCCCTAAACGTCACCAACAAGGCTGGATGTGGAAATAGAAAGCATAGCAGGGGGAATAATACTTGTGCAGGGCTCCAGACCGGCATAGTCATTTTAAAAGGTTTTTTTCTTTCTTTCTTTCTTTCAAACAGTGTTGCTTTAAACAAAGAGTGCATCGCTGAGGAACACCTAGGGCAGCCTTGTTTTGGGAAGCCCCGAGGAGGAGGAAGTGGTGTGGCTGAAAGTAATTACTGCATGTCTCAGGGCAGGGGGAAAAATACGTAAATATCTACGAAAAATAGCCTTTCTTATGGAAGTTATGCAGAATTACAGCTGTTGGTATGGATTTATCTTCGTAATTCTTGGAGTGGGGAAAAAAGAGGAGAATCTGGAGGCTTGTGAACGATGGTATGGAGCCACAAACTGTGGAAGTCAAGCGGCACAGAAGGTACACAATTCGTACATCCCTAGACAATGGAACCAATTCCCTAGGAGCCGGGGTGGGCTCTCCCACACTGGAGGCATTCAAGATGAGGCTGGACAGCCATCTGTCAGGTGTGCTCTGACTGGGATTCCTGCACTGAGCAGGGGGTTAGACACGATGGTCTTATAGGCCCCTTCCAGCCCTACTCTTCTATGATTCTATGGTTCCTACTCCAGGCATTACAGACTTCATAATCCTACCTATATTAAAAATGTATCTCTATTTTGAACTGAGTCACAACCAACAAATGATAGCAATAACACTTTGGATTCTGTTTATTATTTTGGAAAGCTAATTTGGTCCCAGTATGGGAAAATGTAAGGAGAAGATACTAACCCAAGTCCAAGTTCAGATCAATACACATTAATATTTTTTTGGGTAAGTAGAGTTGCATACAAATTAATCAGGTGCAGATGAAATAATTTGCAATTTCACATAACTAACCAACTTCTTGGTGAGAATATATCTCAGTACAGCTCAGTTCTCATTGAGAAGCAGATCTTCATTTCTGGCATAGACATTTCTAACCACCAATATGAATGCACACGTACAGTATATATTTTCATTCCTAAGCACATTTTACTCTTACAGAATGGGAAGATACAGAACTCAAAACACTTTGGAAAAGTCTTTAAACTTACTAGCTTATGACTTGGTGCAGATGCATGCTGATCTTATCTCCTAATTAACATTGCACGTTAAAGAAAAAAGAAAGGCCCACAGTGTCTTCGACCAAAATAGTTATTAAACCTCGACTGCAGTTTTCCCCACAAAATCTTCTCAGCCATCCCTACCAAATGAAGGTTATTCTTACTTGTTCCCCGATATGCAAAAAAAAAAAAAAAAAGTACCAAAAATAAGAGTATAGACTAGCTGACCGAAAATCAAGCCCAAGAAAATTAACAGGGTTGACTTGAATAAACCTGCTAGGGATGGCTCAGGAATTTTTACATATTTTTCCTTCTTAGCTGCTCCTTACTGTTCAGTTCAGGCCTCAGGACAATTATGTAGCATTTGGGAGAAAAAATACAACCCAGTAACCCAGCACCAGAGGCCAAGATGGAGAAAATCTCCACAGCCACCATGTATTTCCCTTTGGTGCTGAGATAAGTAGGAACAAAAGACAGCCACACACTGCAAAACACTAACATGCTGAAAGTGATAAACTTGGCTTCATTAAAAGTGTCTGGCAATTTGCGAGCAAAGAAAGCCACAATGAAGCTGACAAGGGACAGAAATCCCAGGTACCCCAGAACATAGTAGAACATGTTTGTTGATCCTTCATTGCATTGCACGATGATTTCTTCAGGCAGAGAGTGCGTGTCCAAGTCTGGGAATGGAGGGTCGGCACAGAGCCATACAATGCAAATACTTGCTTGAATGAAGGAGCACAAAAGAACAATTGAGGTTGCAAATCTTTTCCCCACCCATTTCCTCACCTTGGATCCTGGCTTAGTGGCCAAGAAAGCCAGAACCACTGTGATGGTTTTTGCCAACACAGAAGAAATTGCCACTGAGAAGATGGTACCAAAAGTGGTTTGTCTCAGAGGGCAGGTCAGTAACTGGGGCTGGCCAATGAATAATAATGAGCAGAGGAAGCACAGCAGGAGAGAATTCAACAGAAAGTAGGTGAGATTCCGATTGTTAGCTTTGACAATAGGAGTATTCTGGTGTCTAGCGAAGATCCCAAGCACCAAAACTGTATTCAGACAGAGAGAGAGCGCCAAAACAGCCAAACCGATGCCCATTGGCTCATCATAAGACAGGAAGTTTAGATCTTTGGGAAGGCATTGATTTCTGTCCTTGTTAGGATACTGATAGTCTTGACATGTGAAGCAAGCATCCATATCTTAAAAATATGAAAATACAACAACAACAACAACACTTTTTAAATATCTCTGGATCAAACTGCACATCACATTACATGTGGAGAAATTTGATTTGTTGGTGGTATCTGTTCTACTGGCAGAAGGATAGAACTAGATACAACCCTGTGTTTTTTGTTCACTCACAAGTATGATTGGAGAGCCCCAATCTGAAAAAAAAGGAAAAGTGGAATACAACAGGAAGATTTATATCTCAGTAGAATCAGAGAATCAGAGAATAGTAGGGTTGGAAGGGGCATACAAGGCCATCGAGTCCAACCCCCTGCTCAGTGCAGGGGGACCATCTGGGAATCAGGCTTCCTGCATTGAGCAGGGGGTTGGACTCAATGGTCTTGTAGGCCCCTTCCAACCCTATGATTATATGATTCAGGAGAGGGTTCATCTGGGTAGGTAAAAATTAAACCTCAGCTCCCTACACTATGGTCCCAATTCATATTGGGATTTCACACTTACTCCTGAGTAAACAAAACACACAGGGAGTCAAACAATATGTCTTTAATGGAACATCCTTTTTGCACCCACACACCCCAATTGGGAGCCTTTCAACATTAGATTTTTATTGTGATCTCATGATTACTAACTCATGGTAATTTGCCTCACCCATGCTTTGCTACCATTATCGCGTTTTTCTAGGGATGTACAAAAGTTCCGCCACGGATCTCAGGGAGGACGAATGCCAGCGCATTCGGCCCCCCAAAATCGGTGGTGGAACAGCCTGCCACCCCCCAACCCCCCAGGATGGGACTTACCTTGGGCGGATCTTCCTGGCGGTGGCGGTTCCGGCGGCGGCTCTGGCGGTGGTGCGGTGACGGTGCAGTGGTGGCGGCTGCTGCGGCCGGTCTTCCGAATGGCTGCTGCAGCTGCCATTTCCAGGTAAAACAAAAACAAAAACAAAAAAACGTGATAGGCTACGTAAAGATTTACGTAGGCTATCACGGCTAGATTAAAAAAAAAAACACCGTGATAGGCTACGTAAATGTTTACGTAGCCTATCATGGCTGACTTTAAAAAAACAACAACAACGCGCGTACGCAAATGGTGGCGGCCATGGCTGCCGCCATTTGCGTTCCTTATTTTGGCAAGTCTTAGTCTACGTCAACATTTACGTAGACTAAGATGGTGAAAATAAGGGGAAGGCAAATAGCGTAGCATCTACGCGCGTTGTTTTTTCAAAAAAATCAGCCGTGATAGGCTATGTAAACATTTACATAGCCTATCACGGCTGACTGCAGGGACGCAAATGGCGGCGGCTATGGCTGCCGCCATTTGCGTCCCTGCTAGCCAGCGGCCGGATGTCCGGCTGCTGGTGGAGCCGGCCGGCGGCTCCGCAGAATCGCTGCAGAGCACAGCCGGCCGGCCAGGATTCCGGGGGGTGGGAGGAACGGAGCGCCTCCCCCCCAGTGAGGATTCCGGGAGGAGGGACGGAACACCTCTCCCCCCACCATCAGGATAATCCCCAAAAGGTAAGTGATTTTCATACATCCCTACGTTTTTCTTTTCTTTCTGAAATGGAGGAATGTGCACTACGTTTCTGAATGGCATTACATTTGTCGCATGTAATTGTGCAATTCCACTATGTAATGAAACATATAGAAAGGCAGAGAAAGACACCCCCCCCAAGAAAAAAGCATGAGTAAAAGAGCCAATCTTAATCACACAAAGAATGCAGAAGCCTTGGTAAAGGTGCGGGATAATTAAGGATGGACAGTCCCTTACCTGGTCCCTCAGGTGTTTTCGGTGGGGGGGGAGGAGCTCCGTTTCTTCCCCCGAAATTCTTGGTGGGTGGGGAGGTGCCCCGCCCCTCCCCGCTGAAATTCTGGCCAGGGGGAAGGTGCCCATCCCTCCCCGCCGAAATTCTGGCCGGGGTGGAGCGCCCCGTCTCCCCGGCCACGAAATAAAAAAGTAAAGTGTAAAAAAAAAAAAAAGTGATAGGCTACGTAAAGATTTACGCAAATAGTGTTGCCCTTATTTTCGCTGTAGTCTACATAAATCTTTACGTAGACTACCCATGCCCAAAAAAGGAATGCAAATGGCGGCGCCCATGGGCGCTGCCATTTGCTTCCCCTTTTTTTCCCCCCCAAAGTCAGCCGTGATAGGCTAAGTAAAGATTTATGTAGCCTATCACGGCTGACTTTGAAAATCTAGCTGTGATAGGCTACGTAAATCTTTACGTAGCCTATCACTTTTTTTTTTTTTTTACACTTTGCTTGGAAATGGCGGCAGCAGCAGCCGGTCAGAAGACCGGCCGCCGACGCTGCCGCCACCGAACCGCCACCAGGAGCCGCCGCCGCGAGGGACATTTGCGCAAGGTAAGTCCCATCCCGGGGGGGCGGAGAATTTCCCCACCAATTTTGGGGGGCCGAATGCGTTGGCATTCGGCCTCCCAGAGATTTGTGGAGAAATTCTCTGACATCCCTAGGGATAACATCCTCAAGTAGAAATGCCCTGATCTACTAACTTTTCCCACTATATATCTGTAAGCAGAAGTGTATATTTAGAAGATCCAGTGTATAAGTGCACAAGCAATTTGCCACATCTCAGAATTGTATTCTTTGTTTGTTTGTCTTCTGATTGTGGTACAGGGAAAAAGTGATCAATTCCCCTGGAAGAGAGGCATTGGTCCAGATCTGATAGGGGAGGAACATGACAGATTTCATGACATCTTCCACTATTAACAAATAACAACATTCTCTACCATGTCTAAATAGTCTTTCAGGGAGGAATTCTCTCTCTCTCTCTCTCTCTCTCTCTCTCACACACACACACACACACACTTCCTCTCCTGCTCCCTCTGTAAGATAAAAATGTAATATAGTATCACTTCTTCTAAAGCAATACTGAGTGGGGTGAGGTGGTGGTGGCGGCGGCAGATAATGTGAGGTTTCCTACCTTTCTGGCTTGACATCTTCCCTTCAGGACATGGAGCACAATCATAGCAACAAAATGGCTCCCCCTCTTTCCTGCGTTTCCTGTAACCTGGATGGCAGGGGTCATTACACAAAGCAATGGGCACAACCTAACAAAGGAACAAACAAAGAAAACGAACAACGGTCAGGAGATATAACATGTCTTCCATTTTTTTCTGTCTTACTTTTTAACTTCGAATGAAAAGGTTGTTTATCTGAAGGAAAAGCATCACCAGCATGTGAGAGGACTTCATATGCGGGGCAGTCTTAATAGCTGGCCTCAGCCAATGAGTGGGTAAAAGTGTGGCAATCCTTTTCAGCAGTATCAAAGGGTAACCGCCTCCCATGTCAGTGATTCCCCCCGCCCGCTTTGTGTACGTTCTCATGTTTATTACCTTAATGCCATGGAATTCCACTTCTGTCCTACCTGGTTGAATCTGCTGTGCCATGTAATGGTTTCCTCATGAATGGAGAAGGTATCGCCTGATGATGATTGCAGATCCGTGCTTCCTACTTGCACTTTTAAGAAGGATTTGTTTGGGAAAGTAAGCCAGTTGACAATATCAAATCCACCTGACAATTCACCTTTTGCATCGAAAGACACCTTGTCACCAGCACTGTTGTTAAAGGAGACGCTCCTTAGAAAAGGGTGCAGCTAGAATGAAAGGAAATCAGGCTGACAATACAAAAGTAGGGATGGCAGAGAATTCCGCCACGGATCTTGGGGAGGCCGAATGCCAGTGCATTCGGCCCCCCGAAATCTGTGGTGGAATGGCCTGCCACACCCCCGCCCCCTCCGCAGATCTCCCTGGGACGAGACCTATCTGGGGCTGATCTTCCGGGCGGCGGCGGTGGTGGCGGCTGGTCTTCTGACCGGTTGCCGCCACCACCATTTGCAGGTTTTTTGTTTTTTTTACACAGACGGGATAGGTAGGGATGGACGAAAGTCCCTTACCTGATCCCAACACTTGCTTCGCGGTAGGGGGAGGCGGTCCGTCCCTCCCCCTGAAATTCTGGCCAGGGGGGAGGCGCCCCGTCTCTCCCCGCTGAAATTCTGGCTGGGGGGGAGGCGCCCCGTCCCTCCAGCCGCAAACCTCATCTCCTGCCTGGATGCAAATGGCGGCGGCCGTAGCCGCCGCCGTTTGCATCCCTGCAGTCAGCCGTGATAGGCTACGTAAATGTTTACGTAGGCTATCACTTCTGACTTTAAAAAAAAAAAAAAAGCCCGTATGCAAATGGCGGCACCCAAATCGCTATTTGCGTTGCCCTTATTTTCGCCATAGTCTACATAAATGTTTACGTAGACTACCCGTGCCCAAATAAGAAAGGCAAATGGCGGCTCCCATAGGCGCCGGCATTTGCGTACGCACTTTTTTTTTTCTTCAAAGTCAGCCGTGATAGGCTACGTAAACATTTACGTAGCCTATCATGGTGTTTTTTTTAACATCTAGCCATGATAGGCTACGTAAATCTTCACGTAGCCTATCACATTTGTTTGTTTGGTTGGTTTTTTACTTGGAAATGGCAGTGGCGGTGGCCAGTTGGAAGACTGGCCGCTGCCGCCACGCCGCTGCGCCGCCGCACCGCTGCCGGAGCCGCCGCTGCCAGGGACATTCGAGCAAAGTAAGTCCCATCCCGGGGGGGGGGCAGGGGGGCAGACCATTTCTCCACCAATTTCAGGGGGCCGAATTCGTTGGCATTCGGCCTCCCTGAGATTCGTGGAGAAATTTGTAGCCTAAAACGACTATGTTAAAAAAAAAAGGCATACGCAAATGGCGGTGGCTACAGCCGCCACCATTTGCATTCCTTATTTTGGGCCGTCTTAATCTACGTAAATAATTATGTAGACTAAGACGGTGAAAATAAGGGGAACGCAAATAGTGTCCGCTATGCTATTTGCGTTCTCCTTATTTTCACTGTCATAGTC
Source organism: Heloderma suspectum (assembly GCF_057233095.1). Lineage (NCBI taxonomy): Eukaryota > Metazoa > Chordata > Lepidosauria > Squamata > Helodermatidae > Heloderma > Heloderma suspectum. The sequence goes on along the minus strand of NC_139463.1, from coordinate 113,920,339 downwards.
TATGTAAATATTCACGTAGATTAAGATGGCCAAAAAGAAGGAACGCAAATGGCAGCGACCGTAGCTGCTGCCATTTGTGTACGCAGTTTGTTTGTTTGTTTGTTTGTTTTACCCAGAGCCCTCCAGGCCGGAAATCTGGCTGCGGATGGCTCTGCCCTGGCCGGGCCTGGCCAGCTGCTCTGCGGAGCTGCCACAGAGCACAGAGAGCCGCAGAGGATTTCAGGGGGGAGGAACGGAGTGCCTCCCCCTCCATCCAGAATTCTGCGGGGAGGGACGGAACGCCTCCCCCCCTACCATCAGCATAATCTGTGAAAGGTAAGTGATTTTCGTACATCCTTATACAAAAGTAATTTTAAAAAGTGATGTTCAGTCCCTTTTGCATATTCATCACATGGATGGGGCTCCGCAATTACAAGAGGAAGTGGGACCTTGCTGCTTCCCTTTCCCCTGGTGTTAAGTGGCTTCTCCAGTCCACATACCAATTTTCACACAGTGAGCATGGACATCTGCAAAAGGCAATCCTACGTGCATAGGACTCTATGTGCTCAAGTTATGGAGATCAGGGGAAGGCCAGTGAAGCCTTATGTCATCAGGGATAGGGATTTCAGAGAATTTCTCCACGAATCTCGGGGAGGCCAAATTCATTCGGCCCCCTGAAATTGGTGGAGAAACGGTCTGCCACCCCCCGCCATCCCGGGACAGGACTTACCTTGCTCGAATGTCCCTGGCGGCGGCGGCAGCTCCAGCGGCGGCTCGGCGGTGGTTAGGCTGGGGCGGCGGCCGGTTTTCCGACCGTCTGCCTCCACCGCCATTTCCAAGTAAAACAAACAAACAAACAAACGTGATAGGCTACGTAAAGATTTACGTAGCCTATCATGGCTAGATTTTCAAAAAACACCGTGATAGGCTATGTAAATGTTTACGTAGCCTATCACGGCTGACTTTGAAAAAAAAAGCGCGTATGCAAATAGTGGTGCCCATGGGCACCGCCATTTGCGTTCCTTATTTTGGCACGTGTAGTCTACGTAAACATTTACATAGACTACGGAGAAAATAAGGGCAACGCAAATAGCATTGCCCTTATTTTCACCGTAGTCTATGTAAATGTTTACGTAGACTACACGTACCAAAATAAGGAACGCAAGTGGCGACACCCATGGGCGCCTCCATTTGCGTACGCACTTTTTTTTTTTAAAAAAAAAGTCAGCCATGATAGGCTACATAAACATTTACGTAGCCTATCACGGCTGACTGCAGGGACACAATTGGCGGCAGCTATGGCTGCCGCCATTTGCATCCCAGCAGGAGATGAGGTTTCATGGCCGGAGGGATGGGGCGCCTCCCCCCTGGCCAGAATTTCTGCAGGGAGGGATGGGGCACCTCCCCCCCAGCCAGAATTTCGGGGGGAGGGATGGAGCACCTCACCCCCACCTCGAAGCAAGCTTCGGGATCAGGTAAGTGACTTTCGTCCATCCTTATCAGGGATAAAGCAACAGCGTGACCTCTCTACCCTTTGAGCACTGTTTTTTTTGTCTGGAAGTGTGTAAATCTTTACACAGCGTATCATGGCAAAGAGCAGGGATGCAAATAGCATCCACTACACCATTTGTGTCCCTGCTCTTGGCCATGATAGGCTATGGAAAGATTTACATAGCCGATCACAGCAAAGAGGAAGGACGTAAATGGTGTCCGCTACACCGGACGCCCTTTGCGTCCGCAAACCGGCAGTCCGGCAGCGGACTGACCAGGCCGGAGTCTCCACGGACTCGCTGCCGAGCAGACCCAGCCGGGGAGGATTCCAGGGGTGAGGAACGGATTGCCTTCCCCCCCGCGGACCCCTGGCAGACTCAGGTAAGTGGGATTTGTACATCCCTAACTGGGAGCTAGATTTACTTTTTACTGGGGAGAAAAATTTACTGCTGAGTAAACATGCACAGAAAGGGTGGGGGCTTCACAGATACTCGCAGAGACTTACTTCTTACCGGGGGGAGCAGAATGTACTTCCAATAAACATGTCCAGGGGGCTTTCTTTCCCACTTCCTTTCCCACGCAGACTTCCTTTCCCACTTTTTTCTCCCATTCACCAGACTGCACTTAGCCTTTTTTAAATTCATAAATACTAGCCTCTTATTAGTGTTGTATGAACCCCCCACGTTCCAGTCCGGGGGGAGGGGGTTCCCCTTTCAGTGTGCTGGCTGGCAAAGGCCAGCACAGGGAAGAGGGTTCTTGGTGCAGTCACCCCTCAGCACTCTCGCCTGGTCCATGGGGCACTGCTCCCTAGACCAGGCGACATGGTAATGATGGCTGCCATTAGCCTATCGCTGGGAGAAATACAGACACAAATGGCGTACTGTATGCCACTTATGGCTGTAAAGCACTGTTTTTGACCTAAATACAGCCCTAAATGGCTGCAATTCGGTCAATGTCAGGGCTTCACGGCCACAAGTAGCATCCAATATGCTATTTACATCTGTATTTCTCCCACCGATAGGCTAATGGCAGCTGCCATTAGTGTATCACCCATGGTCTAGGGAGCCAGGCAGCCACTCCGGGCAAAATCCTCTGGAGCCACAGTTAAGTGGAGCCACAGATTCCGGAGAATTCCAAAGAATCTGACCTCATTGCAGTCCATGGAGGATTTCCCTGCCATCCCTACCTCTGATTAAGTCATTCACAGACACATCCCCAGTTCCTTCTTTCACAATCCCACAATGGTAGTGTTTTGCCCCTTTAACAGACCACATTAACCGTCTTCATCCAGAAATACTAGCCAGATTCCCCTGTTGTGTGCGGGATTTTTCTGTCTGTGTATGTGAGGAAGAGGAGGAGGAGGACGCTTTCCTTCAGAAAAAAGAATTTGGGGCAGGGGAAGCAAAGGCGGCAGCAGTAGCAGTACTAATAATGATAATATTCATTCATTTATTTCATTTCTATACTGCCCAACAGCTGAAGCTATCTGGGCAGTTCACAAAAAATACCCCCCCCCCCAAGTGCACAGTTAAACAATATAAAATATAAAAACATTAAAATACGAAAACCACAATATAACAATACAACCAGAATAAAACCAGAATAAAACATAGCAGCAATGCAGAGATTGAAAATACAGTTTAAAAACAGCAAAGCTAAAAGTCCAGAAAGCTAAAATGCCTAGGAAAATAAAAAAAGGTCTTCACCTGACGTCAGAAGGAATACAATGTAGGTGCCAGGGACGTTAGAGAAATCTGCTGCAGATTTCTCTGACATCTGGAATCCATGGCGGAGCAGCTCCACTTACCTCAGTATCTGGAGGATTCCCTGCAGAATGGCACTCCATTGCTTGCTTCACCGGAGCCATCCGCCTCCACACCAATCGCCTTTTTTTTTTTAAGCGATCGTCAGGATGTGACCATAGACGTATACTCAAAATAGAGCCGTGAATCTTGCATACAAGTCTATGTGTCCCTACACTTATACGCAAGATTCACAGCTCGATTTTGCCCATAGTCCAAGTCTGTGGGCACATCCTGCCAATCGCCATTTTTTTTTAAACTGGTACGGAGGTGAAGGGGTCCAGGTGAGCGTCCCTCAAGCTGGGCGGCTCTGCAGAATTGTTGTGGAGCGGAGCTGCTCCAGAGGATTCCGGGGGGGGGGGGAAATGGCTCGACCCCCCCCAGGTGGATTCCCCACCGGAATGGACATTGGGGATCTGTACATCCCTAGTAGGTGCCAGGCGAACCTCACTACGGAGGATATTCCACAGCCTGGATGCCACAGCAGAAAAGGCCCTCCTCCTAGTCGCCACTCGCCTCACTTCCTTTGGCACAGGCAGGGGCTCATAGAGAAGGGCCGCTGAGGATGATCTTAAGGTCCGGGCAGGCACGTATAATAATAACAGGCACTGCTGTGGCACTGCCCCTACACCCAGATAAAGTGAGGCTCAATTCACTCATCCCTACTTCTAAGTAAGCATGATTACCCCGTGCTTAGTGAATGACTATTTAAAGGGAGAGGCAGCGATAGAGACGTTTTAAGAAAAAGGGCTGGCAAAGGAATTCTCCTGCCCCCTCTGCTCCTGTAGGCAAAGTGCAATTGAGGGCAATGAGTTACTTCCAGGTAGACATTTAGCCCTCTGCTCTTCCCACACCCTCACCCAATGCAGCTTTCCCTTCTGCCAATCAGTGCCACTTCCACCACCTTGCAACTAACAAAGCCAGCTGAGGTCACATGGACTGCCAAACTGCACTGAAGTCGCTAGGATGGGGGGGGGGGTCTCAAAATGAGTTTGGGAAAAAACCTGGATTCAGGGCAAGGAACACCACTCTAGCTTCGTGAGTCATCTGACATGATCGATTTGGGGGCACAGTAGAACCGGAGTAAAGGCCTCGTGCAGATACCCGCCTGGTAATTCTAGATGAGAGACCATGGGACGATGAGGAGCATGTCGCAGAAAAGGAATGGCCTTCTGTCTCCACCCTCTGCAGTTTTCACAGGCTTATTTCTCCCCTAACCTCCCCCTCAGCAATATTTCCCTTTTCTAAACTACTTACTTGTAGCTACAGCTGCTACAACAAGGCTCCACATTCTGGCATTCTGGGAGTGACTTTGAACACCATGGCCTGACAAATTATTTGGTTAGTCTAAAAATAACAACAGCAACGACCCGCCCGCCATGTGAGTACTTGGGTCCAGCTTCAGTTGATCTGCCAGCTACGGCCTTTCCTGGACAGGGAACACCTAGCCACAGTAGTACACATGCTGGTAACTTCCCGGTTAGACTATTGCAATGCGCTTTATGTGGGGCTGCCCTTGAAGATGACTTGGACGTTGCAGCTAGTGCAAAACACAGCGGCTAGACTGCTGATCGGAACACTTAATAAAAACCATGTAGCACCAGTTTTAAAAGAATTGCACTGGCTGCCAATATGCTTCCAGTTGGAATTCAAGGTTTTGGTGATGACATTTAAAGCCCTGAGTGGCTTGGCACCTCAATATTTGAGGGAGCACCTTTCCCTGTATATGCCTGCCTGAGAACTGAGATCTGTTGGAGGGGCCCTGCTCTGCATCCCACCAGTGTGAGACATACACTACTGTGGGACATGGGAGAGGGCCTTCTCTGCTGTGGCACCCCAGTTGTGGAATGCCCTCCTCTTGGAGGCCCGATTGGCACAGACATTGGTCTCATTTCAGGACCAAGTAAAAACATGGCTTTTTCCCAAAGCATTTGAGGGCTAAATGCATTTCCTAGCACATTGTTTTAACTGTTTTGTTGTTTTAGATTTTACCCGGTATTGCTTGTGTAATAGTTTAATATGTTTTTAGGTGTTTAAATTATTTATTGTTTTATACTGTTAAAATTCATTTTATCTGTACGCTGCCCTGAGATCCTAATGATACAGGGTGGGATAGAAATGTTTAAGTAAATACATACATAAATAAAGTGAGACGTTACCTGTATTTGAGGTGTAGGAAGCTCCAGTGTGTCTCCACCCATCCTTGCTCTGTTTACCATTCTGGATGAATACATGGCATGCAAAGCATGTGCCACAGCATAGACGGCATTGTAAATGCTGTAACTTTGACCTGTCATGCTCATTTCAAAAAAAGGCCCTGGAAGGCTCTCCAGCTTCTCCTGCCCAGTGCAGCTTTCCACATCCATATCCATATATGGAAATAAACAGTTGAATGCCTGCTCCCAGAAGGCCCTGATAAAACCATCTCCATCAGAATGGGGATTCAGGGTCTGAAGGAAATTGGGGAAATCTGGCACCTCCGCTGAGTGTATTGCAAAGGACAAGGCACCATGGAAGACTTGTATGTCAAGAGCTCTGTGAAATGCTGCTGATGAGAAATCCCAGTGTGCTGTCATAACCCACACCTTCCCTATAGGTATTGCATCATCAGCTTGTATTCGATACAGCACCCACTGCAAATCTAACATCATATGAGAGTCAGCATATACAACAAATACATTGATGGTTGTCTTTGATAGGAAAATAATCATTTTCTGAAAATGGCTTACAATATTAAACATGTCGACAATGTTATTTTGAGTTGGCATTCTTTCTGTGAAGGGGGTGCAGATTTCACCCTGTGATAACATGTCTTCCAATATCTGCACAAATGTTTCTCCTTTATCATTACTCATTGCAATGATCCCAACCCATTTCCAATGGAAGTACCGAAAAAGCTGGACTATCCCGGTGTATTGATGTACTTCATTGGGAACAATCCGATATAAGGATGTGATCTGGGTTTTTCCAGTCACCTCTGGAGTAGATAAACAGTATGTGACCTAAGCAAAATAAGAGGTTTGTATCATTGCAGTGGAGATTATATATTTGAGTTGGATGGTCAAACATTTGTTTAACTTCAATACTAATTCCATCTCCTATATTTGGAAGTTAAGCATTATCCAAAGAACAAAGTAAGCTTAAAAGGTTATATATATGATATATGTAAAAACAGCAGCAAACATGAAATGTCATCTGAACTATTAATTATTACAGCTGTGACAAATGAGAGTCTGTGCTTCCAAACCTACAATTAAGGCCTGGCTGCTGGAGTCCCTTCATTGTATATTTCAGAGGCCGTGTTGCCACCACTCATATGTTGAAGAAGGAAGTGTGCGTGGAGGCTGGCTTTGTCACATCACCCCATCACCAAGAGATTGTAGTTTACCAACCCCAACATATAGGTCTAGTAAACCAGAAACAGTACTAAAAGCAGTATTAGATACAATAACCATGCATGTTCTGAACTTCACTACCTTAACAGCCAAAGACATTTGGAATTTCAAAGTACAACAGCAGGCCAAGTTACATTAGCAATGGAGTAATGATTAGTACTAATGGATAAGGCATAAGATCGAAAACATTAAGGCATAATTATGAACTCATTAGGCTATCGGCAATTTTTATACATGTGTTCTGAACAGAGGACATGGGTTCACCCTGGAGGTTAAAATATAATTCCTAAATATCAAAAACAGTTTTATTCACAAGGTGGTAATTTGAGATGGGAAGGGAAGGGAAGGGAAGGGAAGGGAAGGGAAGGGAAGGGAAGGGAAGGGAAGGGAAGGGAAGGGAAGGGAAGGGAAGCTCAGTGGTTGAGTTCATGCTTTACGTGCGAAAGATCCCAGGTTCAGTTCCCACCACCTCCAGATAGGGCTAGGAAAACTCTAGTCCCTCTACGGCCAGTTGGTGTTGACAATACTGAGTTAGAAGTAGGTATGGGAGATAAATTCATTGGGTTTGTATCCTAATATAAGCCAACCTAATTTGCATTTCTTGAACGAATACACAAAGAGCAACAACTCCAGTTTTTTCACTTCTCCAAATTTTGAAATGTAGTTGGATCAGAAATAATACTGAAAATACAAGCATTAGGGGAAATTGCACACGAACAAGCATGTGCTAGGAGAAAGGCATACCCAAATGTATGTACTCTGGTAGACATTTCTCCAACGGTATACATTTTTTGTCTACATTTTCCCCATGTCATGCCTTTTTGTATGCATTTCTCCCAATGGATGCACTCAGAAATGACCGACAACCTTCCAAAACACTAAATTCCCAGAAGGGTCATCGTGGCAGTTGTTCTCGTAGCAAAAACAACAAAGAGTCTTGTGACACTGTAAATAAATAAATAAATACTATGGAATAAGCATTTGTGGACCAGAGCCATTTCATCAAATGCATGAACTGTGACCTTTAAGGAGCAGACATATGTACATACATGGTTGTGCAGAGGGGAATGGAGGGGAATATAGTCAGAAGGAAACCAGGTGCAAAAAGAACTAACAGTGATCATTACGTAAACATAGAAATGGAACAACTAGGGATTCTTGAGCTTGTTGAGATTCCATGGACACCACTTCGAAGCTTGTTTTACCTTGCCCCCCTTTTCATTTGTGACCTGTTTTTCATTATGTTCGAACTGGAAAAGTGCACATTTTGAACAGCAAATGTGTGCATTTCCATGCATTTTTTAAAATAGATGTGGGCCTGACCTCCCCATCGATTGAAGTGCAAAAATGTACATTGTTGAAAATTGTGCATTTTAAGAGCACATTTTTTCAAAAATGCACATTTTTTGAATGCAATAGAAAGCCCAGGAAACTGCAGAAGTGTTAGCATCCATCTTCAGGGTTATGAACAGGGTATATGCTGATGATTTGAGAAATGCAATGAAATTCAGATACATCCCTCCATAAAAGCAAAGTACTTAACTGAAAACGAAAAAAAGAAGAAGGCAGCATTGGGGATGAGACACACATCCTTGCATTGGTGAGCTAATGGACACATGCTGTGCAACAGAGCTCTCTGAAATGAATCAGAAGATCTCCGTGCTTGGAGCTGTACCTGCAGGGTCCCTTCCCACAAGCCAATGGAGCAAAGTCATTTTATTTGCTTATGCAGGGATGGGGGTTGGGAGGGAAACCATACAGGCATGAAGCTGACAACGCCTCTCTGGCTCATTTCTCTGGCTCATTTCCCCCAGAATCATTGCATAGTTCTAGGGCGCAGCTGTACCTTTCCAGAAAGCAAATTTAATAAGGGCATCTCCAGCATCACCTTATTGTAGCCATGTGTCATCTAGGGATGTCAGAGAATTCCACCACGGATCTTGGTGAGGCTGAATGCCAGTGCATTCGGCCCCCCGAAATCCATGGCGGAACAAAGCCCCACCCTCCCACCCTGCGAAATGGGCCCGGAATGGACCACCTACCTGCTGCCGTCCATGCTGCATTGAGAATGGCGGCCATGTCCTTATAGCCATGATAGGCTACATAAATACTTATGTAGCCTATCACGGCTAACCCAGGGATGCCATTTGCGTCCCTGCGGAAGCTGTGATAGGCTACGTAAGTATTTACGTAGCCTATCACGGCAAAACTAAGAGAACGCTAATGGCAGCGGCTATGGCAGCCGCCATTTGCATTCTCTTTTTTTTGTCATGTGATAGGCTACATAAATATTTACATAGCCTATTATGACAAAGCAGGTGTCAAGGGCTCCTTGGAGGCCTCTCTCAGTCTAATCCAGTAGCCAAGTCCAGACACAGACAAAGGGATTCCTTTCAAAGCTTTATTCTTCTTTTACAACTTAACAACTCTACCGTTTGCAACTAGATCTGAGCAGCACAGTACCTATGCCCTAAGTTGGAACAGTTGGTCCCCATTTGAAAGGGAATTACTGGCAGACCCCTGAACTTAAGGACTAGGGAGAGTCCCTCCCCTTTTCCCTTGGATCCTCTGGGCGCAGCCGTTGTTTGCGCGCCAACCGGGCACTACGCCTCCTTTCTGCGCCCTCCATTTGGCGCCGCTCTCTGCGTTGGCGTCGCACGTCCACCAGGTCTGCTATCTGCGCTCTGTCACTCCCTGGACTGCTATCTAAGCTAGGAATGCTGGTGGGAGGAATCTCCGTCAGCTGTGGGCCCTGGGAAAGAGGAGCGCGCTCCTCTCCCAGGAGCGACTGCTCTTCCTCAGAATCAGAACTACTCTGGGATTCTATGGGCTCAGTGTCCACCCTGACAAGAGGGGCGCAAATGGCATAGTGGCCACCATTTGCATTCCCTTTCTTTTTTTTTGCCGTAATAGGCTAAAAATACGTAACCTATCACGGCAAAAAAAAAAGGGGAATGCAAATGGCGGCTGCCGTAGCCACCGCCATTTGCGTTTGCTGTTGTTTTTTTTGCTGTGATAGGCTGTGTAAATATTTACATTATCACAGCAAAATACAGGGACGCAAATGATAGTGGCTACGGCAGCTGCCATTTGCATCCCTGCAGGCTGCCCAGCAGACGGATGTCCAGCTGCGGGTGGCCCCGGCCGGTGGCTCTGTGGAATAGGGATGGCGGAGAATTCCACCACGGATTTCAGTGAGGACGAATGCACTGGCATTCAGCCCCCCGAAATCCGTGGTGGAACGGCTTGCCCCCCCACCCCCCTGCGGATTCCCCCCATGGATTTCCCTTGGGACGAGACTTACCTGGGGCAGATGTTCTGGATGGTGGTGGCAGCAGCGGCAGATTCGGCGGCGGCAGTGGCTGGTCTTTTGCATTCTGCCATTTGCATTCTGGTCTTTGCTGTGATAGGCTATGTAAGTCTTTACGTAGTCTATCACGACATGCCAGTCAAAAAAACCACAAACAAATGGCGTATGCAAATGGCGGCAGCTACGGCAGCCACCATGTGCATTCCTTATTTTTCACCGTTTTAGTCTACATAAATATTTACATAGACTATTACGGCAAAAAAAAGGGGAATGCAAATAGCGCCCACTACACTATTTGCGTTCACCTTTTTTTTGCCGTAATAGTCTATGTAAATATTTACATTGACTAAAACGGCGAAAAATAAGGAACGCAAATGGCGGCCGCCCTAGCCGCTGCCATGTGCGTACAGTTTTTTTTTTTTTTTTTACCCAGATGTGATAGGCTACGTAAAGACTTACGTAGCCTATCATGGCTCCCTGGCTGGATGCAAATGGTGGCTGCTACAGCGGCCGCCATTTGCGTCCACACCAGCCAGTCCGCGGCTGGAAATCTGGCTGTGGACAGCCCTGGCCTGCCCGGCTGCTCCGCGGAACCACCGTGGAGCAAAGTCGGCCATTGAGGATTCTGGGAGGGAGGACCAGATTGCCTCCCCACCATCAAGGATTCTGAGGGGAGGGACGGAGCACCTCCCCACCACCACAAACACAATCCGCGAAAAGCTAAGTGACTTTTGTACATCCCTACTGTGGAATCTCCACAGAGCAGAGCCGGACAGAGAAAATTTCAGGGGGAGGGACGGAGCGCCTCCATCCCACCGTGAATGTCACCCTTCGAAAAGGTAAGTGACTTCTGTACATCCCTAGTGTCATCTTACCTGTGGAATTTTGTAGATGCCTAAGATAGTGGCCATGTGGACAGAAGTTTCAGAGTCAAGTCCCCCAATGACAGCGACTGGGTTCTTCTGGACACCACAGTTGTAGTTGGGGACAGTCCTCTTCTGACTGAAGAGGAGGTTCAAGGTGTTCTGATATGTTAGCTTTGCATCAAAGTGGCTGTCATAGATGTGGCAACCCAACGTGATGTTGGGTAAAACCTTGGGGTTCATGTTGATTTCTTTCACAGCAAATACCAAGGCCAGGAAATGCTGGTAGTTCTTAGGCAATGTGCTAAAATAAGATCAGTTGTGATGTTTAATTTCAAAAAATGTGCTGACTTATAACTTACCCTCCAACATGCACCCACATACTTCCTTGAAGGCTCAGATACTTCATAAGGCAATACAGAACCAAGACATAGTTGGACATCTTTGCTAGTCCCGGGTACTGCACCCTCCCCATCTGGTGTTGGGTCAGAAAGACCATGGGAAATTGTGCGTGCATTAGGGATGTACAAAAGTTCCGCCACAGATCTCGGGGAGGCAGAATGCTAGCACATTCGGCCCCCCGAAATCGGTGGCAGAATGGCCCGCCACCCCCCCCCCCGCCACCCCCGGGATGAGACTTACCTTGAGTGGGTCTTCCTGGTGGTGGCGGCTCTGTTGGCGGCTCCAGCGGTGGTTCGGCACCACCACCATTTCCAGGTTAAAAAAAACAAAAAAACAAAAAACCATGATAGGCTACGTAAAGATTTACGTAGCCTTTCACGGCTAGATTTAAAAAAAAAACCCGTGATAGGCTTTGTAAATTTTTACGTAGCCTATCACGGCTGACTTAAAAAAAAAAAAAAATGTGCGTACACAAATGGCGGCAGCCATGGCCGCTGCCATTTGCGTTCCTTATTTTGGCACGTCTTAGTCTACGTAAACATTTACATAGACTAAGACGGCAAAAATAAGGGGAATGCAAATAGCGTAGATGCTACGCTATTTGCGTTCCCCTTATTTTCGCCATCTTAGTGTACATAAATGTTTACGTAGACTATGACGTGCCAAAATAAAGAATGCAAATGGCGGCAAACATGGCTGCCTCCATTTGCGTATGCCATTTTTTTTTTTTAAATCAGCCCTGATAGGCTACGTAAACATTTACATAGCCTATCATGGCTGACTGCCGGGACGTAAACGGCAGCAGCTACGGGCGCCGCCATTTGCGTCCCTCCTAGCCAGCGGCCGGATGTCCGGTTGCTGGCGGAGCCGGCCAGCGGCTCCACAGAATTGCTGCAGAGCACAGCTGGCCGGCCAGGATTCCGGGGGGGAGGAACGGAGCGCCTCCCCCCCCTGGCCAGGATTCCAGGGGGAGGGACGGAATGTCTCGCCCCCACCATCAACATAATCTGTGGAAAGGTAAGTCACTTTCGTACATCCGTAGCATGCATGGAGGGTAAGTGGAAGCACAGTTTGTAGCATTGCACAACATCATCACTGATTACTGGGCATATCAGTTAAAGCATGATCCTTAGCTTCCAATTTCCTGAATTTGTAGAACTTCAGAATACATGAGAGAGCCTTAAAAAACATTAAGGGAATAGAGGCTATGAAAGGAAAAGACTTTCCAGTGGTGGTGACCTGCAGGGTGTGTGCAATGTTTTTTTTCTTGTCTGAGATCAGCATGGCCTATAAGTGCAACAAGTGCAAGCTGGTTACACCATTGGAAGAAAAAAGTAAGAGGATTGGAGCAGTGAGTCTCGACCAACAAGGGAATCATAGAAGACAAAGAGTTATTTGACAGAACGGTGGAACTACAGCAGAAAAGCAAAGTACAGGAGCTCGAAGAGCAACAGCAAGCTGAAGCAGAAAAGGAAAATGCTGAGGCGATGAAAAATGCAGGAAAGGGTACCAGGAGCAGAAGACCTAGAAGCCACGCTGCACCAGTGGAAGCAGTGGCACTATGGAACCATTTTGACGTACTTGAGGATGAGCCTGGAGACAGCCTGCAGAGAAAGAATTCCAGGGGACCCCGCAGAAGGGTGAGCAAGAGGCTGAAGGTCAGTCAAGCAGAGGAAATGAAACCAAGACCTACAACAAGGAGAAGGGAAGAGAAGTAGCTGAGGGAGTCTCCTTGCTGCATGGTATTGAAACCCAAGTATGTTGTAAAGACCCATGGACTCACCAGGAATGCTGTCCCCCATGAGGAAAAATTAGAGAGGTGACTGCAGGGTTGCTTGCACTCATAAAGCCCACTGACACGTATCCCTTTCTTCTCATTCATGTGGGAAGCAGAGCTACAAAGAAATCACGTCAGACTTTGAAGCTTTGGGAAGGAAACTCAAGAATTTTGGGGCCCAGATAGTTTTCTTATCCCTCTTTCCAGTAGTTAGAAGAGGGATAGAAAGGGAAAGAAAAATACTCCAGGTGAATGACTGGCTATGAAGGTGGTGCTGACGTGAGAGATTTCGATTCTGGGACCATGGACTATACTTCCTGGAAAATGGACTGCTGGCAAGGGATGGGTTGCACTTTGCAAGGGCTGGGAAGAATGTGTTTGGCCACAGCATGAAGAACTTCATCAGGAGGGCTTTAAATTGAATCTGAATTTCAGGGGAGGGACTGAAAATGTTGGGATGACTCCCATGACTGGAATACAGCATTTGAAGGATAGAACTTGTTCAAAAAGAACAGAAGGAACAGCAAGGGACATGGAGGTGCACTATATGTTAAAAATATCTAACTCTGCACAGAAATACAGGAGGATGAGCTTGGTAGCCCCATTGAGAGCATCTGGGTTAAAATAAATGGAGCAAATACTAAAAGGAACATGGTGGTCAGCGTCTACTACCAGCCACCCAATCAAGGAGAAGATGAGGATGAAACTTTTGAAAAGCAAATTGCCAGTGTTTCAAGGAAGCATGATGTAGCAGTAATGCAGGACTTCAAATTCCCTGCTATTTGTTGGGAGAGAAATTCTTCAAAACATGGGCCCCCCAAGAGATCCCAGATTTGTGTTGCTGAGAATTTCCTCCTACAGAAAGTGGAGGAAGGATCGGCTATCTTTTACTTGATCCTAACCAACAGAGATAACTTTAACAGAGATGGTTCTAAAGTAAGCAAAAGCCGAGTGTAGCCAAACACATACCTTCGAATTTAGGAAAGTCAGTTTTACAAACCTCAGAACAATGATCAGTAAAGTCCCATGGCAAGTGACTCTATTGAGAAAAGGAGTCCAAGATGGGTGGGAGTTTTCAAAAAAGGAAATTCTCAAGGCACAATTACAAACAATCCCAACAAGAATAAAAGGTCGAAGACAACAGAAAAAGCCAATGCGGCTTCACAAAATGCTTAGAGAACACCTGGAAATAAAAAAAGGACACACACAGGAAGTGGAAGGAAGGCCAAGCTACAAAGAAGAGTACAGGCAGGTAGCACAGAATTGCAGGGATGGCATCAGGAAGGCTAAAGCTGAGAAGGAGCTGAGGTTAGCGAGGGATGCTAAAAGCAACAAAAAGCCTTTCTTCAGATGCATACATAGTAGAAGACAGAGGAAAGAAATGGTGGTTCAACTATTCAGTGAGGATGGCAAAATGATAACAGATGACAAAGAAAAGGCAGAGGTGCTCAATTCCTACTTCAGATCAGTCTTCTCCCAAAAGATGGTCTATGACCCCCCTGGCAAAGGCAAAGTACAGGCTGAAGGGGCAAGATTGCAGTTTGAGATCGATAGGCGTATGGTCAAGAAACACCTAATTAGTTTGAATGAGTTCAAAGCTCAGATGAATTGCATCCTAGGGTAATAAAAAGAACTGGCTGCAAAAAGGGCAAATGCTATTTTGGGCTGCATTAATAGAAGTATAGCTTCCAAATCCCATGAATTACTAGTTCTCCTCTACTCAGCACTGGTTAGGCCTCATCTGGAGTACTGTGTTCAGTTCTGGGCACCACACTTTAAGAGGGATGCAAACAAACTGGAGAGGGTTCAGAGGAGGGCAACAAAGATGATCAGGGGACTGGAAACAAAGCCCTATGAGGAGAAACTGGGCATGTTTAGCCTGGAGAAGAGAAGACTGAGGGGAGAGATGATAGCGATCTTCAAGTCCTTGAAAGGTTGTCACAGAGAGGAAGGCCATCTCTTCTCGATCATCCCAGAGTGCAGGACAGGTAATAATGGGCTCAAGTGACAGGAAGCCAGATTCTGGAAGAACAGCAGGAAAAGCTTCCTGACTGTCAGAGCAATACAAGAATGCAACCAATTACCTAGGGAGGTAGTGGGCTCTCGCACACTGGAGGCATTCAAGATGAAGCTGGACAGTCATCTGTCAGGGATGCTTTGACTTAGATTCCTGCCTAGAGCAGGGGGTTGCACTCAATGGTCTTACTCTCACCTTCCAACCCTCCTTTTCTATGATTCTATGATGATATCTGGTCTTGAACAAGAAGGGTTTTTTTATCATTGAATTTCCTTGGGTTCTGAAAAGGAAATGTATAATTCCACTGTTGCCATCCCTATCCTGTGCTCAATGTATTTGAATCGGCTTTCTGCCAAACTTACCATGTGATCAATGGGATTATACATACTTAAGTAATGATAATCATGATTTCATTTCAAGGACCACACAGCATAATCATCGTCATCATCATTATTACTATTATTTTAGATATAGACCTCAAACAAACAATAAATGCAGTTAACCATGTTTGATAATGAGAACAAATTGAAAGCATAAAGTAGGAAGTCACAATCTAGGAAGCCAGGTTTGGAGATATCCAGAAGGCTTCTTTATGCTGAATTATAATTCATTAAACAAACAAACAAACAAACAAACAAAAATTGTGTTGGTTTAACAGTTTTTAAAGGGCTTTACACATTCACACAAGCTCCAAAGTGCTGGGGAATTACAGCTTGTAAGGGCAACACCCTTAATGAGTGTGTTATTTAGGCAATGTGTACATGGGATGGGATGGCATGGCATGGCATGGCATGGCATCCTATACTTTGGTTAGTTCCATCTTTACCACCATCTATGAGCAGGATGACCATCAGTGGCATAGTGGAGGAACTAAGTTCCAAATTTGTCTGTTCCCTGGAATAGACCTATGCACCTAGGCAACACAACCCAAAGGGTTTTTTTTCCTGTTTATTGAGCTGTGGATTATGGGTGAACACATTTTCAAAACTATGAATAAATTAAAATTTAAAAAGGTGTATGGCCTTTGAAATTATTACTTTTGGGTAAACTTCCAGAAGATTAGGGGTTGGATCTGGATATATGCTGGATCAACTGAACCAATAAAAATGGGGTGAGCTGTGGTTTGGGGAAAGGGATAATCCTCAAAAATCGGGCAGAGGGACATTCAGGAGTCCTTCCTCTCACTGAAGGCTCCTTCCTCTTGCAGAAAGAAGATCCTGGATCAAACCCTATAAGTGTGTGTGTACACATCCACATACAACTAGACACAACATGAATACCATCTGTGACACAAAATTCTTTAAGGGAAATCTGAACTAAAAGCTTAAAAATAGGGAGATGGGTGATGTATCAGAAACTGTAGCATCAAAATCTCTGTAGAGCTGCATTTGGGGACAGAATAGGACCATCCAGCTTCCATTACTTGGCTTCATGATCCTGCATGCATCAGAGAGTAAGTGCCTGCAGCAGAGAGACTGCACTACCCATGAAGGCTCCCCATGTAGTTTAGAAACCTGAATTGTACTAGGGTTCTAACTTGTGCCCAGAGCTCATGGGAGATGAGCAGGCACTGTGCTGCAGACATTCACTCTCCCATGCACTGGGGAGGGCAGAGCCAAGTGATGGACATGCAGAAGAGCAAGCAGTGCCAGAGTGGGTGCTCCTCCTCTCCCACTTACTCAGATCTCATAGCTGGAGCTTTGTGGATGCCTGAGCAGTGCTACAGAGAAAACAGGAAGGGTGGAAATTGAAAAGTCAATGTGGACATCCTGTAGAAAGATGGACAAATGGAGTCAGTTTTTCAGAAGGCTAAATATTTCCTGGAACAGTATCTCCCACCCCAACACAGAAAAATTAGTCACAGAAAAAAAGATGGATGGATGGATGGATGGATGGATAGATAGATAGATAGATAGATAGATAGATGGACGGACAGAATTCTCTTACATAGCTTCATCAACAATCATAGTTGTCGGGTCTTCACTGAAGGATATGGGGTCAGAAATGAAGAATTGCTGAGAAGTGATTCCACCAATAATGAAATCTCCTGGCTGATAATATTGGTATGGTGTCTGGAGGTTATTATCATTCATTGTGCACATCGCAAAGTTCATCAGGGACTCAGTTTGATGAGGTAGTAGCAGCAACACCAAGAATCGTAGTGACAAGAAGCGCCCTGTTATCCAAAAGGCTAAAGCTTCTCCTCTTGTAACAGGATGCCCAGTATTGATCATTTTCATCCAGCACCAGCCTCATTAAAACAGTATTTCAGTGTCTCTAATGCCCTCTACTAAGCTGATCTGACAGCTGTCCTTTAAACATACAGGGGAAATGTTGAAAAGAGCAGATGGGAATAGCTCTGGTTGTTTACATTCTGCCACTCCCGCTCTGACTAATACAGTGAGTATTTCATAGGAGCATTAAAAAAAATCCTTATCAACATAGGCAAGAAGGAAGCTTGATAACCATAATTGCTCTCTTTAAAATAATTACACAGGGTGCAATCAGCTCCCTAATGCCTTCTGTTCAGTAAGGCATTGAGGTCAAAAGGAAAGTAAACATAGATGACTTAAGCCCTTCCAAGTCCTATTGTGGGTGGCCTGGTTGAGCCACCCATAGTTATAGTTGGGAACACTATTTTGCACATTTTCCCATGGGGCAAAAAGTCTGTTTTGGGGCTATAACTACATTCCAACCTCCCCCCAATTTTGCTCGTAGATAGCTACGTAATTTTCCAGTGGATTAGCTAGTTTTGGTGCAAAACAAAGGTTATTATGGAATGTTCTTGTGGAAAAGGGTTCATCCCTCATATAGGGCCCCGTGGATGGAACATAGTGTTGCCTTTGGAGATACAGGTCTGTGGGTAGTTCTTCTAAAACTTCCCAACTTCAAGTATAACTTGATGGGATCAGAGCTGGTGGTGACCGACCAAGAAAGAGATCTTGGGGGTGTGGTAGACAGCTCAATGAAAAGGTCAACCCAGTGTGCAGCCGCTGTAAAAAAAGGAAAACTCCATGTTAGGCATAATTAGAAAAGGAATTGAGAAGAAAACTGCCAATATCATACTGTCCCTATACAAGTTTATGGTGCGACCACACTTGGAACAATATGTTCAGTTCTGGTCAGCACAACTAAAGAAGGATTTTGGAGAGCTGGAAAGAATATAGAATGGGGAACTAAAATGATCAGGGGGTGGGAGCATCTCTCTTTATGAGGGAAAGTTACAACAGATAGGATTGTTTAACCTTGAAAAAAGGATGGTAAGGGGTGCATGATAGAGGTGTGCAAATTATGTATGGTGTGGACAATGTGGATAGGGAGACTTTTTTTGCTCACACACATAATACTAGAACCTGAAGTCATCCCATGAAGCTTATTGGTGGGAGATTCTGGAGAGATAAAAGGAACCACTTTTCATACAGCACATGGTTAAACGATGGAATTAGCTACCACAAGATGTAGTGATGGCCACCAACTTCAATGGTTTTAAAAGGGGGTTAGAGAAATTCCTGGGGGAAACATCTATCAATGGCTGGTAGGCTTGAGGGCTATGTGCTACCCCTAGTTATCAGACACAGTAGGCCCATGTACACCAGTTGCTGGGAAACACGGGCGGGAGGGTGCTGCTGCACTTGTCTCCTGCTTGTAGATTCCTGGTCATCAGCTGATTGGCCACTGTGTGAACAGAATGCTGGACTAGATGGTCTAATCCAGCATGTCCCTTCTTTTGTTCTTATGTTATTCATACATAGGTTATTGTCCAAAAGGAAATTGAGTGTGGAAAAAGAGTGAAAGGCGTGACCAACCACCTGTCCCGTGAAATACGGGTGGAAAGCTGTCAAATTTGCCAGGCTGGGAGAGAATGGGTCAACTAGCAGTGAGACCGAAATCCAGCACATTCAGTCAAGGGCTGGGGGAGATATGACCCCCCCCCCGCCACCACCCTCAATTTGTTTGTATTGAGGGAAGTCTGTTGGAATGTTTATTTATTTTATTTATCTATTTATTCCATTTATATCCCGCCTTTTTTCCTCTTTGAGGAACCCAAGGCAGCGTACATAATCCTTCCCCTCTCCATTTTAGCCTCACAACAGAAACACTGTGAGGTCGGTTGGGCTGAGAGTGTGTGACTGGCCCAAAGTCACCCAGTGAGTTTCTGTGGCCGAGTGGGGACAAGAACCCAGATCTCCCAGCTCCCAGTCCAGCACTCTTGCCACTCCACCACACTGGCTCTCAATGTTGGCACTGAGCTGCAGCATGCAGCAGGGGGTGGGGGCGAAAGGGGACCTCTGGACCCATGGCAAAGCAGCTTCGTTCACATCAATCAATCAAGGTAGGGAGAGGCCATTACAGGGGCTGTGCCCTGCCCCTGCTGAAGGGTGGTTGATTCACATTTTTGTTTCCATGGGGCATGACTAATATGTCACAGTGCAGGTCCATGCACTCAGGCTGTCAACTGATAGGTCCCAGAGCCCCAAGTTTCAGCAGTCACGTGCACATCACCATGAGCTCCTGCCCTTCGTCACTCGCCACACATGTGCTGGTCCTTTTGCCCAAGGCGTGTTGTGTTTTGAAAGGGGGCAATGGACCTCAGAGATAGCATTTGCAAGTATCCAGAGTAAAGAACCCTTGTACATCTCAGAAGAAGAGATCAAATGGCTTTTAATAGCTAAGAGCAAGGAAGCATTCCGAAATGCATTGATAGCAATAAATTTTGTTCTTTCGAGCCCTGGAGCCTGTCTCCCCCTTTTTCACCATTATTCACGGTGGACTTTCCCTATTCAGTTCTGCTTACTCCTGGGGGGGTGGGGGGACACCAAAATTTTTACAGACCATCCCATGTTCCGCTTCTTAATCAGTGTTCCACATCAGTGTTTCATCCACACCCAAACCCTCCCTCCTCCCCTTCTTCTGTTTCAGCCCCTTTTTCTCTGTGAATGACATGACGTCTGGAAAAAAAGCATGGGGGATAGCAGTGGTAGGGCCACATTTCTGTTCCCTCCCTGGCAGGCCTCATCCCAGGATTTGTTGCATCTCAGTCAAGGATCTTTCATACAGTCAGCCAGGGATCAGGTAGTGAACGCGATGGTATCATGTCACCAGGCAGCCCGTTAGAATCCCCCGCCTGATGCCCTCACATGTCATGATGTGTGTACGTGAATGCGTACCCTGTGCCCAAACAATTGGGCCATGTTCCTTCTCTTGCCAGGCTGTGCTGGTGATATGGTAGTCCAACAGTGCTGCACAACAATACTTCATTCATTCATTCATTCATTCATTCATTCAAAGACTTCCATGGCACTTTCCTCAAAGAATGGATTTGTGTGCCTTGGGAGTGTGTGTCTGTGTCTCTGTGTGTCTTTGTGTGTGCCAGACGTACAATCAAACAACCAAGAATACATTACAAACAGCAAGGCAATGGAATGACATTTTTTGAAAAAATAGAGTACCCCCCCACACACTCAAGCAGTAAAACAGCCACTGACTAGATAAGAAGCCACGGTGATGGAGTGAAGAATTTGCCAAATGGTTTTAGCTTGGTGCTTAAATATGAGCCATGAAGGCGACAGAAGGACCTGTGGGGGGAGGGAGTTACTGAGATGCAGAACCATGGTAAATAATGCACAATCCACACAGACTGATAGAGCTGGAAGGGGTCTTGAAAGCCTAGATCAGCACCACAGGTAAAGCATTGCAACATTGTGCTGGTGCCAGCATGATGTTCCGCGTGAAAGCAGTGTGATGTTGTGCACTCAAGGTTCAGAGCAGCATGGTGGGATTTATTTTCTGTGTCAGGACCCAGCCCTGGAATGTGCGAACTGTGAACAAACATTACCCCTGAACATGCACAGAGTATTATTTCCACTCAAATGAATAATCAGAACACTTCGCATAGTTGTTTTTCATACCAGAGAGTGAACTTTCTTTCCAAGGTTCTGAGCTTTGGAGCAGTGATTGTTTTCAAGGGCAGACACACCTTTTAAAAACAGAACACCAATTCTGCTGTACTGCTGTTTTATTCCTTGTATGGAGTCATAGAGCGCTGCCACCATGTACCTTTTCTGCCATCTCCTACTGATGCTTGTTTAAACAAGGCACATGCCTCAATGCCGTTAGGCTGGATCCAGGCTAAGGAAGCTGAACTTCGTTCCCAGAGAAATCAATGGGGAAATCAATGGAACGGGAATCAATGGAATGGGTTCAGCGATGGCTAACCCATTCCATTGATTTCAATGGGAAGGATATGCAACCAAAGGAGTGGAGGTACAAAGTACTGTGTTCAGCGTCTACTCAGCCTGGATCTATTTCATTGGCTGCCTGATATACCAAGTCACTCATCTGGTTTAATTGACTATTACCAGGGAGGTGCAGGAAGAATTGTGACACAGCATCAGCCATGTATCTCCTTGAACATTAAAACTACTTAACCTTAGATGGATCATGCAACATATTTTAATCAGAAGGAGACAATCAATAAAATGGGGTCAACAATTGTCTTGAACCCTCTCAGAGAAGGTCTACATAATGCTATGCTTCAGCCTTCCTCCCAATCCTTATCAAAATACCACATTTGCTTTGAGACCTAGGCTTAATGCTCATCTCTTATCAGAAACTAGGCCCAAATAAATATTATTATATTTGTTCACATTAATGCTGCTCAACCTGTTGCATGTTTCTGCCTTGCAGCAATGTGAAAGTTCTTTACGTATAACACCCTTTCTTCACTCTGCCCTTCAGTTTTGGCATTTAAGTTGGTTTTAAGATTCTGTGGGGTTAAATCTCCTTCTGTGTGTTTTACTCAGTTTCAGCCAAAAGATGAATAGTTTAGAGATCAAAAGTTTAGGGAGTTTGCTCAGGAAGCCAGGAGATTATAAACTTCAAAATTAGTCAGAGGAAGAGAGAAAATAGAAGATTATTATTTAGTACTTTATTGATTGATTGGTCTGTGCACGGACCCCCCAATTAGCTTTGGAGGCCAATTTGGATCTTTTGAATCAGCCCTGATTCACTTCAGACCCAATTCAGTTCATTTGGGATATGGATCCAAATCAAGATTTGGATATCCAAATTATAGAGATTTTATGCTTTTCCATTGACTCACACTGGAAAACAGAAATGACCATAACCTTTTCATTTTTTAGGATAAATACATGAAATTTGGAGATCTGGCAGCCCCTATGGAGGTAAGTGAACCTGCCAAGTGTCAGGTAGTTTGGCCCAGTAGGTTTTGTGCTAGGTGCAGGTAATATTTGTTTTTTTCAAGGAAATCTCTCAAAGCAAAGAGTTACACTTCTTCAGTGCTTCCACAGAACTGTATGAAATGTGGGCACCTGGCGCCCCACCCCCAATGGAAGTGACTGAATCTGCCAAACTTCAGACAGTTTGGCCCAGTACTTTTTGTGCTAGGCACAGGTAAAATGTGCTTTTCTTAGAAACTCAACCCGAAGGTAATATCTATCAGCACTCAGAGAACTTAGGTGTTTAAGGTCACAGTTAGGAGGAGATCACTTACTATCCCTAGTCTCTGGTGTAGGTTTTCCTATTGAGTTTCACAAGGGATGATCTCAGGCTCTTCTCAAACCTCTGAATAGAATCCACACATTCTGTGGATTGTGTGCCAATTTGCCAATGCCACACTGCAGGCATTCAAGATGAAGCTGGATAGCCACTTGTCAGGGATGCTTTGACTTGGCTTCCTGCATTAAGCACGGGGTTGGACTTGATGGTCTTGTGGGCCCCTTCCAACCCTACTGTTCTATGTTGAGCACAACAAGCACAGACACAGACAACAGACACAGAAATACACACACACGACCAAAAGAAAAATAGATGTAGAAAGTAAAAGTACCTGCAATCTAATGGGTATGGGCGGAGAGGAGTAACATTACACTATAAAGCCTAACAGAAGAGAAAAGGTGTTGTTGTTTTTAGAAAGATAAGAGTTGGAATGGGAATCGAAGGAATACAGGAAGTGAGAAGTGGGCAGGGAGCCAAAGAACAAGGCAAAGAAAAGCACGTTTAACTATTTTTGGGTTTTGTAAAAAAAAAAAAGGATCTAGAAAAGAAAGAAGGGGAAGACTAATGAAAATTGTTGAATTGAGAAGCGCTGGGTAGGGAGGAGGAACTACAAGTCAAGTTGCAGTAAAACACACAGACACACAGACACACACACAGAGACACACACAGACACAGACACAGACCCCCCCCCATGCATCTCTCTCCCCCCAGCTAGGAACAAACTGTCTCTCACAGTGACACGAAAGCAGACAGATCTCCTGTTGTATACATAATTCCTACCCACCCCTCCACCACTGTCACTGATTGGAGACTGCTGGGTTAAGGTCAGGGGTCCCTACTTTGGCAACTAGAGTTCCATTGGCCGAGGATCATCGTTTCCCCCTCCCTCCTCTTCTTCCTCCTCCCCCCCTCCCTGATCTTTGGCAAGTTGATACATTTTGCGGACAGGCTGTCTGGGATTCCAAATCACTTCAGAACACCGAGGCACAATCATCCAACCCACTTTGAAACACCTCGCAGCTCTTCTGACCTCAGAACACCTCTGAGCTGGACAAGGCACCTGCAAAATGCCTCTATTTGCCTTGGGATTTAGACTTGGTTCTGAAGCGGTGCACAGCCCCATTTTTATTATTATTATTATTATTATTGCCATTATTATTATCATTGGTAATAGTAGTATTACTATTATTGTTGTTTATTCAATTTCTATACTGCCCCAAAGCCGAAGCTCTCTGGGTGGTTTACAGAAGTTAAAACATTAAATACAATAGAAAAAGTTTAAAAGCCATTTACATAAAAGCACACAGAAATATACACAGACAACATAGAACTAAAAACAACTTTGAACTGTCAGTCATAACTAAAGACACATCTAGGACTGATTGTGTGCCTGGGAAAAGAGATAGGTCTTAACTGGGCGCCAAAAGGATAACAATGTTGGTGCCAGGTGATTCTCACTGGGAAGCTTGTTCCATAGATGGGGGGCCACCACTGAGACAGGCCTCTCCTTCATTGCCGCCTTCCGAGCTTCCCTTGGAGGAGACACTCAGAATAGGACCTTAGATGTTGACCATCCAGTATGGATAGGTTCAGTTCAGGAGATGTGTGTCATCAGCCATTGTGATCCCAGCCGTGTAGGGCTTTGTGGCTTAAAACCAGCAGCTTGAATTGAGCTTGGAAGCATATAGGCAGCCAGTACAAGTGGGGCAGATATGTCTGGACCTTCTAGTCCAAGTTATCAATCTGGCTGCTACATTTTACATGACCTGCAGCTTCCAAACTGTATTCAAAGGCAGCCCCAATTAGAATGAATTGCAGTAACCTAACTTAGAGGTTATCAGAGCATAGACAACTGAAGCCTGGTTATCCCTGTCCAGATAGGGGCATAGCTGGGCCATCAAGTGAAGTTGGTACAAGGCACCCCATGCCACTGAGGCCACCTGAGCCTCAAATGACAAGAATGGTTCCAGGAGGACCCCCAAGCCAAGGACCTGCTCCTTCAAGGGGAGTGCAACCCCATCTGGAATGGGTTGAACACCCTCCATCCAGTCAGCAGAACCACCCACCAACAGCATCTCAGTCTTGTCTGGATTATTGAGCTTCAGTTTATTAGCCCTCATCCAGTCCATTGTCGCAGTCAGGCACTGATTCAGCACATTCACAGCCTCACCTGAAGGAGATGAAAAGGAGAAATAGAGCTGCATGTCATCAACATGCTGATGACACCACACTCCAAAACTCCAGTTACCTGCACTCAATGGTTTCATGTAGATGTTGAACAGCGTGGGGGACAAAACTCATGCCTGTGAAACCCCATATTGGAGAAGCCACAGAGCTGAGCAGTGTTTCCCAAACACCACCTTCTGGAGCTAACCCTCCAAGTAGGAGTGAAACCACTGCAATGCAATGCCTCCCACTCCCAACTCAGAGAGCTGTCCCAGGAAGGTTCCTGGGACAGCTCTCTGAGTTGGGAGTGGGAGGCATTGCATTGCAGTGGTTTCACTCCTACTTGGAAGGTTAGCTCCAGAAGGATGATGCCATGGTCGATGGGATCGAAAGCCTCTGAGAGATCAAGGAGAATGAACAGGGTCACACTTCCCCTGTCTCTCTCCTAACATAGGTCTTTGTACAGGGTGACCAAGGCTGTTTCTGTGCCAAAACGGGGCCTGAACCCCTATTGAAATTGATTTAGACAATCAGTCTCATAGTGTCTGGAGCTGGTTGGCAACCACTTGCTCAAGGAACACGCCCAGGTATGGAACCTTTACAACTGGCCTAGAATTATTAAGGTTTTCCAGGTCATGGGAGGATTTCCTCAGGAGTGTTCTCACCACCACCTCTTTCAGGTGGCCCAGGACCACTCCCTCTCACAAGCAGACATTAATCATCTCTCTAGCCCAGCTGGCTGTTCCCTCTCTGCTAGTTTTTATTATCCAAAAGGGGCAAGGTTCTAAATGTAAGTGGTTTCATGAACCTACCCAAGCACCTTGTGCACATCCTCGAGCTGTACCAACTGAAACTCATCCAAGAAAACTGGACAAGACTGTGCTCTGGAGAACTTACCAGATTCACCTGCAGTAACACTGGAGTCTAGGGGTGGACGAAAGACACTTACCTTTCCTCGAAGGACGTTCACGGTGGGGGGGAGGTGCTTCGCTGGTCCCCCCGCAAAGTTCCGTCCGGGGGGGGAGGCTTCCCGCCTCGGCCCGGCCGAAATTCAGGCCGGGGGGGAGGCTTCCCGCCTCGCCCGGCCGCGAATGCGAAAATTAAAAAACAAACAAACACACCCCCTGATAGGCTACGTGACGATTCACGTAGCCTATCACGGCTAGATCTGCGTTCCTTCTTTAGTCGCCGTAGTCTACGTAAACATTTACGTAGACTACAGCGACCAAATAAGGAACGGGAATGGTGGCTCCCTATGGGGGCCGCCATTATCCGTACACACTTTTTTTTTTTTTTAAGTCACCCGTGATAGGCTACGTGACGATTGATGTAGCCTATCACGGCTGACTTTGCAAATCTAGCCGTGATAGGCTACGTGAATCGTCACGTAGCCTATCAGGGGGCATGTTTTTTTTTCTTTTATTGCAATGGCGGTGGCGGCAGCCGGTCGAAAGACCGGCTGCCACTCCCTCCCTGCTCGAACACCCGCCGAACCGCCGGCCGGACCTGCCGCCGGGAGGGACATTCGGTGAAGAGAAGTCCCATCCCGGGGGGGTGCGAGGGGCGGGGGGGGGTCGAAGGATTTCTCCCTGAAACTTGTTCGGGGGGCCGAACACGTTGGCGCTCGACCCCCCGAAGTTTCGGGGAGAAATTCTCCGCCAACCCTACCATGCAGGTAATTAGGGGAATGGCAACTGGCCTGTGGCTCTCATTAAAACAAGCCACTGTGGGTTATTTAAGTCAGATGGAGATGGACCCAGGGGTGTAAGATACTATTTGAATAAGGTCCCTGGATAAATTAGGATCTGTCCGGTCAGGTTGCTGGGTATGTTTATCCCTCATTGTTTTATGATACTCTTGCTCATTTGAGTGTTTGATTTTGTTTTCCTATTCCTGGTAGGTTTTTGACGGAAAACTTTAAACTTTGGTATTTAACATTTTGCAGTCTCATTTTTTGCTAAGCACCCTACATCTAATACTCAACTCACACTAACAAAAGTAGGTACTAGAGACTAGAGAGTTTTGGGATTAGTTTGATAGCGGCAATCAGAAAAATAGATATTTTCCCATGATGGCAGCAGAAAAGGCCACAGGAAGGGAAGGGAAAAAAATGAGTGTAGTCATACTAATTTGTCTGTTTTCTCTTTTTCTCTTTTACTCACATGTAGGGCATTGCCAACCCGGAGCAAATTGGCTTCCTTGCAATATTTTCAGAAGAACTCAACCCTACCACTTAACACTTAAAACAGAGGTGCACAGATTGTTTGGCCAATGTTTCCAGTGACACTTGACTAGACATTTCTCATAACCATCTCCGCAACCCAAACACTTAAGACAATTATACCATAAACCATATTACTACCCCACCCAAAATAAAACAGTCATTGATTAGCATGATAGGGATACTCCATATCAGAAGAAACAGACGTGACAGGAATTTGTGTGTGCAAAATACATTTCAGATGGATTGTACAATATTACAATGCAGTAGGAGAAATGGTCAATAATTTCACTGCAGACCTAAATAAACCTTACTGTGAAGAAAAGCAGAATGAAATCAATAGGGTCTACATCTGGAAAAAAAGGATTAAGATTGAACCCGTAGAATTTTAGTTATTTCTTCTTATTAGTTGATCCTTAGTGTTCAGTTCAGGGTAGAGAACAATTATGTAGCATTTGGGAGAAAAAATACAACCCAGTAGTCCAGCACTAGAAGCCAAGATGGAGAAAATCTCCACAGCCACCATATATTTCCCTTTGGTGCTGAGATAAGCTGGAACAAAAGACACCCACACACTGCAAAACACTAACATGCTGAAAGTGATAAACTTGGCTTCATTAAAAGTGTCTGGCAATTTGCGAGCAAAGAAAGCCACAATGAAGCTGACAAGGGACAGAAATCCCAGGTACCCCAGAACATAGTAGAACATGTTTGTTGATCCTTCATTGCATTGCACGATGATTTCTTCAGGCAGAGAGTGCATGTCCAAGTCTGGGAATGGAGGGTCGGCACAGAGCCATATCATGCAAATACTTGTTTGAATGAAGGAGCAGCAAAGAACAATAGAATTGGCAAGACTTTTCCCCACCCATTTCCTCACCTTGGATCCTGGCTTAGTGGCCAAAAAAGCCAGAACCACTGTGGTGGTTTTTGCCAACACAGAAGAAATTGCCACTGAGAAGATGGTACCAAAAGTGGTTTGTCTCAGAGGGCAGGTCAGTAACTGGGGCTGGCCAATGAATAATAATGAACAGAGGAAGCACAGCAGGAGAGAGTTCAACAGGAAGTAGGTGAGATTCCGATTGTTAGCTTTGACAATAGGAGTATTCTGGTGTCTAACGAAGATCCCAAGCACCAAAACTGTATTCAGACAGAGAGAGAGAGCCAAAACAGCCAAAACAATGCCCATTGGCTCATCATAAGACAAGAAGTTTAGTTCTTTTGGAAGGCATTGATTTCTGTCCTTGTTGGGATACTGATAGTCTTGACATTTGAAGCAAGCATCCATATCTTAAATAATAATAATAATAACGATTAATAATAATAATAACAACAACGATAATAATAATAATAATAATAATAATAATGCTTCTTTACTATCTCTGGATCAAACTGCACATCACATTACATGTGGAGAAATTTGATTTGTTGGTGGTATCTGTTCTACTGGCAGAAGGATAGAACTGAATACAACCCTGTGTTTTTTGTTCACTCAAAAGTATGAGTGGAGAGCCCCAATCTGAAAAAAAATAAGCAAAAGTGGAATACAAAAGGGAGATTTATATCTATGTAGAATCATAGAATAGTAGGGTTGGAAGGGGCCTACAAGGCCATTGAGTCCAACCCCCTGCTCAAGGCAGGAAGCAAAGTCAAAGCATCCCTGACAAGTGGCTGTCCAGCTTCATCTTGAACGCCTCCAGTGTGGGAGAGCCCACTACCTCCTAGGTAATTGGCTCCACTGTCGTATTGCTCTAACTAACAGTCAGGAAGTCTTTCGTGATGTTCAGCCGGAATCTGGCTTCCTGTCACTTGGGCCCATTATTCCATGTTCTGCATTCTGGGATAATCAAGAAGAGATCCTGGCCTTCCTCTATGTGACAACCTTTCAATCTAGCTAGCTAGCTATAGGGGAAGAAAAGGGCTGGATGCGCCTGATCTCGTCTGAGCTCAGCTGCTAAGCAGGGCCAGCCCTGGTTAGTACTTGGATGGGAGACCGCCTGGGAATCAGGCTTCCTGCATTGAGCAGGGGGTTGGACTCATTGGTCTTGTAGGCCCCTTCCAACCCTATGATTCTATGATTCAGGAGAGGGTTCAGCTGGGTAGGTAAAGATTAAACCTCAGCTCCCCACACTATGGTCCCAATTCATATTGGCACTTCACAGTTACTCCTGAGTAAACAAAACACACAAGGAGTCAAACACTACGTCTTTAATGGAACATCCTTTTTGCACCCACACACCCCAATTGGGAGCCTTTCTACATGAGACTTTTATTGTGATCTCTCCTATGCCTCTCCCATGCTTTGCAACCATTATCGTGTTTTTCTTTTCTATCTGAAATCATGGAGGAAAGTGCAGTACTTTTCTGAATGGTATTACATTTGTAGCATGTAATTGTGAAATTCCACTATGTAATGAAGCATATAGAAAGGCAGAGAAAGAAACCGCCCAGAAAAAAAGCATGTGTAAAGGAGCCAATCTTAATCCCACAAGGAATGCAGAAGCAGAAGCCTTGGTAAAGGTGCGGGATAACATCCTCAAGTAGAAATGCCCTGATCTCCTAACTTGTTCCACTATATATCTGTCTGTAAGCAGAAGTATAGTTAGAAGATCCAGTGTATAAGTGCACAAGCAATTTGCCACATCTCAGAATTGTATTCTTTGTTTGTTTGTCTTCTGATTGTGGTACAGGGAAAAAGTGATCAATTCCCCTGGAAGAGGGGCATTGGTCCAGATCTGAGAAGGGAGGAACATGACAGATTTCATGATGCTTTCTGCTATTAACAAACAACAACATTCTCTATCGTGTCTAAATGGTCTTTCAGGGAGGAATTCTCTCTCTCTCTCTCTCTCACACACACACACACGCACTTCCTCTCCCACTCCCTCTGAAAAAAAAAGTAATATAATATCACTTCTTCTAAAGCAATACTGAGTGGGGTGAGGTGGTGGTGGCGGCGGCAGATAATGTGAGGTTTCCTACCTTTCTGGCTTGACATCTTCCCTTCAGGACATGGAGCACAATCATAGCAACAAAATGGCTCCCCCTCTTTCCTGCGTTTCCTGTAACCTGGATGGCAGGGGTCATTACACAAAGCAATGGGCACAACCTAACAAAGGAACAAACAAAGAAAACGAACAACGGTCAGGAGATATAACATGTCTTCCATTTTTTTCTGTCTTACTTTTTAACTTCGAATGAAAAGGTTGTTTATCTGAAGGAAAAGCATCACCAGCATGTGAGAGGACTTCATATGCGGGGCAGTCTTAATAGCTGGCCTCAGCCAATGAGTGGGTAAAAGTGTGGCAATCCTTTTCAGCAGTATCAAAGGGTAACCGCCTCCCATTTCAGTGATTCCCCCCGCCTGCTTTGTGTACGTTCTCATGTTTATTACCTTAATGCCATGGAATTCCACTTCTGTCCTACCTGGTTGAATCTGCTGTGCCATGTAATGGTTTCCTCATGAATGGAGAACGTATTGCCTGATGATGATTGCAGATCCGTGCTTCCTACTTGCACTTTTAAGAAGGATTTGTTTGGGAAAGTAAGCCAGTTGACAATATCAAATCCACCTGGCAATTCACCTTTTGCATCAAAAGACACCTTGTCACCAGCACTGTTGTTAAAGGAGATGCTCCTTAGAAAAGGGTGCAGCTAGAATGAAAGGAAATCAGGCTGACAATACAAAAGTAATTTTAAAAGGTGATGTTCAGTCCCTTTTGCATATTCATCACATGTAGGGATGGCAGATAATTCCTCCATGAACTTCAATGAGGCTGGATTCTTAGAACCTGGCCCCTCGGAGTCTGTGATGGAACGTAAGACTCACTCCTGCCACCCCGCACCAGCCAGATCCTACCTCCAGCAGTCGTCCGCTGCCATCTGCTGCCATCTGCTGCCTGTCCGCTCCTGGTCTGCAGACGGAAATGGCATCCAGCTTAGTGGATGCCATTTGCATCCCTGCCTTTTGCCGTGATAGGCTATGTAAATCTTTATGCAGCCTATCACGGCAAAGAGCAGGGACACAAATAGCATCCACACCGCCAGTTGTGTCCCCTGCTTTTGGCCATGATAGGCTACGTAAAGATTTACGTAACCTATCATGGCAAAAGGAAGAGACACAAATGGCATCTGCTACACCAGACGCCATTGCATCTGCAGACCAGCAGTCCAAGGTACTGGGATCCGTACATCCCTAATCACATGAAGGGGGCTCCACAAGTACAAGAGGAAGTGGGGTCATGCTGCTGCCCCTTCCCCTGGTGTTAAGTGGCTTCTCCAGTCCACATCCCAATTTTCACACATTGAGCATGGACATCTGCAAAAGGCAATCCTACGTGCATAGGACTCTATGTGCTCAATGTATGGAGATCAGGGGAAGGCCAGTGAAGCCATATGACATCAGAGATACAGCAACAGCGTGACCTGTCTCATAGAATCATAGAATCATAGAATAGTAGGGTTGGAAGGGGCCTACAAGGCCATCGAGTCCAACCCCTTGCTTAGTGCAGGAATCTAAGTCAGAGCATCCCTGACAGATGGCTGTCCAGCCTCGTCTTGAACACCTCCAGTGTGGGAAAGCCCACCACCTCCCTAGGTCATTGGTTCCATTGTCATATTGCTCTAACAGTCAGGAGGTTTTTCCTGATGTTCAGCCAGAATCTGGCTTCCTGTAACTTGAGCCTATTATTCTGTGTTCTGCACTCTCGGATGATCGACAAGAGATCCTGGCCGTCCTGTCTGTGACAACCTTTCAAGTACTTGAAGAGCACTATCATATCTCCCCTCAGCCTTCTCTTCTCAAGGTTGAACATGCCCAGTTCTTTCATTCTCTCCTCATAGGGCTTTGTTTCCAGTCCCCTGATCATCTGCATTGGTCTGCTCTGAACCTTCTCCAATTCATCTGCATCCTTCTTAAAATGTGGTGCCCAGAACTGGACCCAGTACTCTGGATGAGGCCTAACCAGTGCTGAGGAGAGGGGAACTAGTACTTCCCTGTGCTTCTATTAATGTAGCCAAAATAGCATTGGCCTTTTTTGCAGCAACATCACATTGTTGGCTCATATTCAGCTTGTGATCTACAATGATTCCAAGGTCCTTCTCGCTTGAGGTGTTGTTGAGCCACATATCCCCCATCTTGTAACTGTGCATTTGGTTTCTTTTTCCTAGGTGTAGAACATGGCATTCCTCCCTCTTAAATTCCATTCTGTTCTTTTCTGAGTGGTTCGCGGCCTGTCACATTCTGGGCCAGGGAGAGAGACAGCGGAACCCTCGGTAGCATGCTGTGACGAGTTTGCACGGCACTTTGAAGATAAAGTCGCTCAGATTTGTCATGAATTGGACACCACCGTTAATGCAGTTCCATTGGTAGAGGCGTTCAGAGCACCGTCTGGTCCAGGTTTATTGGATGAGTTTCAGTTACTGAGGCCTGAGGATGCGGACAAGGTGCTTGGCCATGTCTGATCAACCACTTGTGTGCTTGACCCTTGCCCTTCATGGCTCATTAAATCGAACAAGGAGGGGATGTCCAGCTGGGTCCAGGATGTTGTAAATTCCTCCTTGAGAGAAGGAGTGGTGCCTGCCGCTTTAAAAGAGGCGGTAATTAGACCACTCCTGAAAAAGCCTAACCTGGACCCAGAGGATGTTAACAATTATAGGCCAGTGGCCAACATCCCCTTCCTGGGCAAGGTGCTTGAGCGGGTGGTTGTAGGACAGCTCCAGGCACTGTTGAATGAAACGGATTATCTAGATCCATTTCAATCGGCCTTCAGGCCTGGTTTTGGAATGGAAACTGCCTTGGTCGCCCTGTGGGATGACCTCTGCCAGGAGAGGGACAGGGGGAGTGTGACCCTGTTGATTCTCCTGGACCTCTCAGCAGCTTTCAATACCATCGACCATGGTAACCTTCTGGATAGGTTGTCTGGGTTGGGAGTTGAAGATACTTCACTACAGTGGTTCTGCTCCTACTTGGATGGCGGATTCCAGAAGGTGGTGCTGGGGGATTATTGCTCTGTGCCATGGCAATTGTGCCATGGGGTTCCACAGGGCTCTATTTTATCCCCCATGCTGTTTAACATCTACATGAAACTGCTGGGGGAGGTTATCTGGAGGTGTGGGCTGAGGTGCCATCAATATGCGGATGACACCCAGCTCTACCTCTCTTTCTCATCAAAACCAGGTGAGGCAGGGGCTGTTCTGAATCAGTGCCTGGGCATGGTAATGGACTGGATGAGGGCCAATAAACTGAAACTTAATCCAGACAAGACGGAGGTACTGTTAGTGGGTGGTTCATCTGCCCGGCTAGGTGATATTCAACCTGTTCTGGAGGGGGTTGCACTCCCCCTAAAGAATCAGGTTTGTAGTTTGGGGGTGCTCTTGGATCCAGAACTGTAGGGGTACACGAAAGTCACTTACCTGGTCTCGCAGCTTTTCGCGGTGGGGGGGAGGCGCTTCGCTGCTCTCCCCCCGAAGTTCAGGCCAGGGGGGGGAGGCTTCCCACCTCGCCTGGCTGAAATTCAGGCCGGGGGGGAGGCTTCCCGCCTCACCTGGCCAAAATTCAGGCCGGGGAGGAGGCGCCTCACCTCGCCCGGCCGCGAAATAAAAAGTAAAAAAACAAAAACAAAAACGCCCCCGTGATAGGCTACGTGACGATTAACGTAGCCTATCACGGCTAGATCTGCAAAGTCAGCCGTGATAGGCTACGTAAATCGTCACGTAGCCTATCACGGGTGTCTTAAAAAAAAAAAAAAAAGCGCGTACGCTAGGGATGGAGGAGAATTTCTCCCCGAAACTTCGGGGGGCCGAGCGCCAACGTGTTCGGCCCCCCGAACAAATTTCGGGGAGAAATCCTCCACACACACCCCGCCCCCCACACCCCCCCGGGACAGGACTTACCTTCACCGAATGTCCCTCCCGGTGGCTGGTCCGGCCGGCGGTTCGGCGGGTGTTCGAGCGAGGCGGGAGCGGCAGCCGGTCTTTCGACTGGCTGCCGCCGCTGCCATTGCAATGAAAGAAAAAAAAAACAATGCCCCCTGATAGGCTACGTGACGATTCACGTAGCCTATCACGGCTAGATTTGCAAAGTCAGCCATGATAGGCTACGTCAATCGTCACGTAGCCTATCACGGGTGACTTTAAAAAAAAAGTGTGTACGGATAATGGCGGCCCCCATAGGGAGCCGCCATTCCCCTTCCTTATTTGGTCGCTGTAGTCTACGTAAAGATTTACATAGACTACAGCGACTAAATAAGGAATGCGAATGGCGGCTCCCCATGGGGGCCGCCATTAGCGTATGCGCTTTTTTTTTTTTTTAAGTCACCCGTGATAGGCTACATGAGGATTGACGTAGCCTATCACGGCTGACTTTGCAGATCTAACCGTGATAGGCTACGTGAATCGTCACGTAGCCTATCAGGGGGCGTTTTTTTGTTTTTTTTTAACTTTTGCGTTCGCGGCCAGGCGAGGCGAGGCGCCTCCTCCCCGGCCTGAATTTCGGCCGGGCGAGGCGGGAAGCCTGCCCCCCGGCCTGAATTTCGGCTGGGGCGAGGCGGGAAGCCTCCCCCCCCCGGACTGAACTTCGCGGGGGGACCAGCGAAGCGCCTCCCCCCCACCGCGAACGTCCTTCGAGGACAGGTAAGTGACTTTCGTCCACCCCTAGCGTACGCAAATGGCGGCCCCCATAGGCAGCCGCCATTCGTGTTCCTTATTTGGTCGCTGTAGTCTACGTAAATCTTTACGTAGACTACGGCGAAAATAAGGGCAACGCAAATAGCATTGCCCTTATTTTCGCCGTAGTCTACGTAATCTTTACATTGACTACAGCGACCAAATAAGGAACGTGAATGGTGGCTCCCTATGGGGGCCGCCATTAGCCGTACGTGCTTTTTTTTTTTTTTTTAAGTCACCCGTGATAGGCTACGTGACGATTTACGTAGCCTATCACGGCTGACTTTGCAGATCTAGCCGTGATAGGCTACGTTAATCGTCACGTAGCCTATCACGGGGGCGTTTTTGTTTTTGTTTTTTTACTTTTTATTTCGCGGCCGGGCGAGGTGAGGCGCCTCCTCCCCGGCCTGAATTTTGGCCAGGTGAGGCGGGAAGCCTCCCCCCCGGTTACGTAGCCTATCACGGCTGACTTTGCAGATCTAGCCGTGATAGGCTACGTTAATCATCACGTAGCCTATCACGGGGGCGTGTTTTTTTTTTTTTAGTTTTATTGGAATGGCGGCGGCGGTAGCTGGTCGAAAGATTGGCTGCCGCCCCCGCCCCTGATTAAGACCCGACGAACCGCCGCCGGGACCCGCCGCCGGGAGGGACATTCGGGAAAGGTAAGTCCCGTCCCGGGGGGGGGGGGTGCGGGGTGCGGGGGGGTGCGGAGAATTTCTCCCCCAAAATTGTTCAGGGGGCCGAACACGTTGGCGCTCGGCCCCCCGAAGTTACGGGGAGAAATTCTCCGCCAACCCTACAGAACTGTCACTTGAGGCACAGGTGAACTCAGTGGCATGGAGCACTTTTTATCAGCTTAGGTTGGTATACCAACTATGCCCTTATCTGGACAGAGATAGCCTTGCTACAGTTATCCATGCTCTGATAACTTCTCGTCTGGATTACTGCAATGTGTTATACGTGGGGCTGCCTTTGAAAACAGTCCGGAAACTTCAGCTGGTCCAAAATAGTGAAGCAAGATTGTTAACAGGGACTGGCCTGCAAGCTCATATTACGCCAGTACTTTTCCAGCTGCACTGGCTGCCAGTCCATTTCCAGGCCCGATTCAAAGTGCTGGTGTTAACATTCAAAGCCCTTAACGGCTTGGGGTCAGGTTACCTGAAGGATCGCCTCCTCCCATATGTGCCTGCCCGGACCTTAAGATCATCATCAGCGGCCCTTCTCCATGAGCCCCTGCCAAAGGAAGTGAGGCGGGTGGCTACTAGGAGGAGGGCTTTTTCTGCTGTGGCACCCCGGCTCTGGAATGAGCTCCCTAGTGAGGTTCGCCTGGCACCTACATTGTATTCCTTTCGGCACCAGGTGAAGACCTTTTTATTTTCTCAGGCATTTTAGCATTTTAGCTTTCTAAATGTTTAGCTTTGCTGTTTTAAATCTGTATTTTAAACTCCTGCACTGCTGCTAGGTTTTACTGTGGTTGCATTGTTATACTGTGCTTTTAATGTTCTATATAGTTTAAATTGTTTTATTGTGTGCTGTTTGGTTTTAATTTTTGTGAACCTCCCAGAGAGCTTCGGCTATTGGGTGGTATAGAAATGAAATATATAAATAAATAAATAAATAAATAATAAATAAATAAATTTTCTGCCCAGTGCTCCAGTCTATCAAGTTCACTTTGAATTTTGTTTCTGTCTTCCAAAGTATTCTCTATCCTGCCAAATTTTGTGTTATCTGTAAATTTGATCAGCATCCCCTGCACCTCCTCCTCCAAGTCATTAATAAAAATGTTGAAGAGCACTGGGCCCAGGACTGAGCCCTGTGGTACCCCACTCATTACCTCTCCCCAGTTTGAGAAGGTCCCATTGATAAGCACTCTTTGAGTCCGATTCTGTAGCCAACTGTGGATCCACCTGATTGTTGTTTCATCTAGCCCACTTTGAGCTAGTTTGCTCATCAGGATATCATGGGGCACTTTGTCGAAAGCTTTGCTGAAGTTGAGGTATATTATGTCTACAGCATTCCCACAGTCCACAAGGGAGGTTACTTGATCAAAAAATGAGATCAGATTTGTCCAGCAGGATTTGTTCTTGACAAATCCATGTTGGCTTTGAGTAATCACTGCATTGTTTTCAAGGTGCTTACAGATGGATTGCTTTATCGTCTGCTCCAGAATTTTCCCAGGGATTGATGTTAGACTGACTGGTCTATAGTTCCCAGATTCCTCCTTTTTACCCTTTTTGAAGATAGAGACAACATTAGCCCACCTCCAGTCATCTGGCACTTCACCCGTCCTCCATGATTTCTCAAAGAGAATAGACAGTGGTTCTGAGAGTTCTTCTGCCAGTTCCTTTATTACTCTAGGGTGCAGTTCATCTGGCCCTGGAAATTTGACCTCATTCAAAGTAATTAGGTGTTCCTTGATCATATGCCTATCGATCTCAAGCTGCCATCCTGCCCCCTTCAGCCTGTACTTCGCCTTTGCCAGGGGTGCAATAGACCCTTTTTTGGGAGAAGACTGAGCCAAAGCAGGAATTGAGCACCTCTGCCTTTTCTTTGTCATCTGTTATCATGTTGCCATCCTTATTTAATAGCTGCACCATCATTTCTTTCCTCTCTCTTTTACTATGCACATATCTGAAGAAAGCCTTTTTGTTGCTTTTAGCATCCCTTGCTAACCTCAGTAATTTACCCCACACCTCTCCCCTCTCATCCAGCACTAGAGTGAGTCCCCATTCTGTATCCTCGAGAAAAAGTAAGCCTTAGTTCATATGTCCCAGTCCCAATCCTAAACATAATAGTTATCCAGGAGTAAGTCCCGCTGCCCCCTGTGACATTTACTTCCAAGTAAACATTCATTGGGAAAGACGGACTCCAGCCAAACATTATAAATCCCCTGCTTGAGACTGAATGGGAGCTAGAGTTACTTTTTTATGGGGTGGGGGAAATCTACTTCTGAGTAAACATGCACAGAAAGGGAGGGGGGTCTTCACAGATATTCTCAGAGACTTCTTACTGGGGGGAGCAAAACTTACTTCCAATAAACATGTCCAGGGGGCTTTTGGGCACAGGCTTCCTTTCCCACTTTTTTCTCCCCTTCACCAGACCGCACTATTTAGTCTTTTTTTATTCATAAATGTTGTATGAACCCCCCACTTTCCAGTCCAGGGGGGGGAGTTCACAGAGGGGCCTTTCATGCCACTCATGGTCCCTCAAAATCCTCCGGAGTGGCTCTGCGTAGGGAGGATTTCGCAGAGCAGCACCTGGCTCCCTATACCAGGTGATATGGTAATGGCGGCTGCCATTACCCGAAAACTGGCTGTTGCCGTCCCCCTTCAGCATGCTGGCTGGCAAAGCCCAGCACAGGGAAGAGTGGCCTCGGCACAGCCACCCGCCAGCACTCTCGCCTGATGTAGTAGGTAAGCGTCCCTCAAGCCAAGCAGCTCTGCAAAATCTTTGCTGAGTGGATCTGCTCTGGAGGATTCCGGGGAGGGGGGAATGGATTCCCCCTGGGTGGATTCCCCATCAGAATGGATGTTGGGGATCTGTACATCCCTAGTAGGTGCCAGGTGAACCTCACTAGGGAGGTCATTCCACAGCCGGGGTGCCAAAGCAGAAAAGGCCCTCCTCCTAGTCGCCACTCGCCTCACTTCCTTTGGCACAGGCAGGGGCTCATAGAGAAGGGCCACTGAGGATGATCTTAAGGTCCGGGCAGGCACGTATAATAATAACAGGCACTGCTGTGGCAATGCCCCTAAACCCAGATAAAGTGAAGCTCAATTCACTCATCCCTACTTCTAAGTAAGCATGATTACCCCGTGCTCAGTAAATGACTATTTAAAGGGATAGGCAGCGATTGAGAGGTTTTAAGAAAAAGGGCTGGCAAAGGAATTCTGCCCCCTCCGCTCCTGTAGGCAAAGTGCAGTTGAGGGCAATGAGTTACTTCCAGGTAGACTTTTAGCCCTCTGCTCTCCCCACACCCTCGCCCAGTGCAGCTTTCCCTGCAGCCATTTGCATCCATATTTACGTAGCCTATCATGGCAAGCCAAGCAAAAAACAACAACAAACAAAGCAGCATACACAAATGGTGGCTGCTACGGCGGACGCCATTTGCATTCCCTATTTTTCGCCATTTTAGTCTACGTAAATATTTACGTAGGCTCATAAAAACCATGTAGCACTGGTTTTAAAGGAATTTCATTGGCTGCCAATATGCTTCCGGTTGGAATTCAAGGTTTTGGTGATGACATTTAAAGCCCTGAGTGGCTTGGCACCTCGATATTTGAGGGAGCGCCTCTCCCTGTATATGCCCACCAGAGATCTGAGATCTGTTGGATCTCCTCTGCGTCCCACCAGTACGAGACATACACTGTGCTGGGACATAGGAGAGGGCTTTCTATGTTGTGGCACCCTGGTTGTGGAATGCCTTCCCCTGGGAGGCCCGATTGGTACAGACATTGTTCTCGTTTCGGCACCAAGTAAAAACATGGCTTCCTACCAATGCCTTTGAGGTAAGTGCATTTCCTAGCACATTGTTTTAACTTTTTATTATTTTAGATTTTACCTGGTATTAGCTTGTTTAATAGTTTAATATGTTTTAGGTGTTTAAAGTATTTATTGCTTTATACTGTTTAAATTCATTTTATCGGTACGCTGCCCTGAGATCCTAATGATACAGAGCGGGATAGAAATGTTTAAGTAAAGTGAGATGTTACCCGTATTTGTGGTTTAGGCAGCTCCAGTTTGTCTCCACCCATCCTTGCTCTGTTTACCATTCTGGATGAATACATGGCATGCAAAGCATGTGCCACAGCATAGACGGCATTGTAAATGCTGTAACTTTGACCTGTCATGCTCATTTCAAAAAAAGGCCCTGGAAGGCTCTCCAGCTTCTCCTGCCCAGTGCAGCCTTCCACATCTATATCCATATCTGGAAATAAACAGTTGAATGCTTGTTCCCAGAAGACCCTGATAAAACCATCTCCATCAGAATGGGGATTCAGGGTCTGAAGGAAATTGGGGAAATCTGGCACCTCCGCTGAGTGTATTGCAAAGGACAAGGCACCATGGAAGACTTGTATGTCAAGAGCTCTGTGAAATGTTGCTGATGAGAAATCCCAGTGTGCTGTCATGACCCACACCTTCCCTGCAGCTGTCACAGCATCTGGTTCCAATATATGCAGCACCCACTGCAAATCTAACATCATATGAGAGTCAGCATATACAACAAATACATTGATGGTTGTCTTTGATAGGAAAATACTCATTTTCTGAAAATGGTCTACAATATTAAAAAAGTCTACAATGTTATTTTGGGTTGGCATTCTTTCTGTGAAGGGGGTGCAGATTTCACTCTGTGATAACATGTCTTCCAATATCTGCACAAATGTTTCTCCTTTATCATTACTCATTGCAATGATCCCAACCCATTTCCAATGAAAGTACCGGAAAAGCTGGACTATCCCAGTGTACTGATGTACTTCATTGGGAACAATCCGGTATAATGATGTGGTCTGAGTTTTTCCAGTCACCTCAGGAGCAGATAAACAATATGTGACCTAAGCAAAACAAAGGGTTTGTATCATTGCAGTGGAGATTACATATAGCTTCAATACTAATTCCATCTCTTAAATTTGGAAGGTAAGCATTATCCAAAGAACAAAGTAAGCTTAAAAGGTTTTATATATGATATATGTAAAAACAGCAGCAAACATGAAATGTCGTCTGAACTATTAATTATTACAGCTGTGACAAATGGGAGCCTGTGCTTCCAAACCTACAATTAAGACCTGGCTGCTAGAGTCCCTTCGTTGTATATTTCACAGGCCGTGTTGCCACCACTCATATGTTGAAGAAGGGAGTGTGCGTGGAGGCTGGCTTTGTCACATCACCCCATCACCAAGAGATTGTAGTTTACCAACCCCAACATATAAGGTCTTAGTAAACTAAAAGCAGTATTAGAGATACAATAACCATGCATGTTCTGAACTTCACTACCTTAACAGCCAAAGACATTTGGAATTTCAATGTACAAGAGCAGGCCAAGTTAGCAATGGAGTAATGACTGGTACTAATGGATAAGGCATAAGATCCAAAACATTAAGGCATAATGCTACCGTATTATAAACTCATTAGGCTATTGATGATTTTGATACATGTCTTCTGAACTGAGGCCATGGGTTCACCCTGGAGGTTAAAATATAATTCCTAAATATCTAAAACAGTTTTATTCACAAGGTGGTAATTTGAGATGGGAAGGGAAGAGAAGAGCTGTAGCTCAGTGGTTGAGTTCATGCTTTGCGTGTGAAAGATCCCAGGTTCAGTTCCCACCACCTCCAGATAGGGCTAGGAAAACTCTAGTCCCTCTAAGGCCAGTTGGTGTTGACAATACTGAGTGAGAAGTAGGGATGGGAGATAAAATCATTGGGTTTGTATCCTAATATAAGCCAACCTAATTTGCATTTCTTGAATGAATGCACAAAGCGCAACACCCTCCTCCTCCCCCAGTTTTTTCACTTCTCCAAATTTTGAAATGTAGTTGGATCAAAAATAATTCTGAAAATACAAGCATTAGGGGAAATTGCACACAAACAAGCACGCGCTAGGAGAAAGGCATGCCCAAATGTATGTACTCTGGTAGACATTTCTCCAATGGTATACATTTTTTGTCTACATTTTCCCCATGTCATGCTTTTTTGTATGCATTTCTCCCAATGGATGCACTCAGAAATGACCGACAACCTTCCAAAACACTAAATTCCCAGAAGGATCATCGTGGCAGTTGTTCTCGTAGCAAAAACAATGAAGAGTCTTGTGACACCATAAATAAATAAATAAATAAATAAATAAATATTATGGAATAAGCATTTGTGGACCAGAGTCCATTTCATCAAATGCATGAACTGTGACCTTTAAGGAGCAGACATATGTACATACATGGTTGTGCAGAGGGGAATGGAGAGGAATATGGTCAGAAGGAAACAAGGTGCAAAAAGAACTAACAATGATCATCACATAAACATAGAAATGGAAGAACTAGGGATTCTTGAGCTTGTTGAGATTCCAATGGACTCCACTTTGAAGCTTGTTTTAACTTGCTCCCCTTTTCATTTGTGACCTGTTTTATTATATTTGAACTGGAAAAGTGCACATCTTGAACAGCAAATGTGTGCATTTCCATGCATTTTTTAAATAAATGTGGGGAATTCCTCACATTGATCGAAGTGCAAAAATGTACGTTGTTGAAAAACACACATTTTAAGTGCACATTTTTTAAAAATGCACATTTTGAATGCCATAGAAAGCCCAGGAATGTCCAATCCTTTTTTTTTTTTGGACACTGCAGAAATGTTAGCATCCATCTTCAGGGTTATGAACAGGGTATATGCTGATGATTTGAAAAATGAAATGAAATTCTGATACATCCCTCCATAAAAGCAAAGTACTTAAATGAAAATGAAAAAAGAAGGCAGCGTTGATGATAAATAAAACAAACATCCTGCCATTGGTGAGCTAATGGACACATGCTGTGCAACAGAGCTGTCTGAAATGAATCAGAAGATCTCCATACTTGGAGCTGTACCTGCAGGGTCCCTTCCCACAAGCCAATGGAGCAAAGTCATTCCATTTGATTATGCAGGGATGGGGGATGGGAGGGAAACTATACAGACATGAAGCTGACAACTCTTCTCTTGCTCATTTCTCTGGCTCATTTCTCCCAGAATCATTGCATAGTTCTAGGGCACAGCTGTACCCTTCCAGAAAGCAAATTTAATAAGGGCATCTCCAGCATCACCTTATTGTAGCCATGTGTCATCTTACCTGTGGAATTTTGTAGATGCCTAAGATAGTGGCCATGTGGACCGAGGTTTCAGAGTCAAGTCCCCCAATGACAGCGACTGGGTTCTTCTGGACACCACAGTTGTAGTTGGGGACAGTCCTCTTCTGACTGAAGAGGAGGTTCAAGATGTTCTGATATGTTATCTTTGCATCAAAGTGGCTGTCATAGATGTGGCAACCCAAAGTGATGTTGGGTAAAACCTTTGGGTTTGCATTGATTTCTTTCACAGCAAATACCACGGACAGGAAATGCTGGTAGTTCTTAGGCAATGTGCTAAAATAAGATCAGTTGTGATGTTTAATTTCACAATTTGTGCTGACTTATAACTT
Source organism: Heloderma suspectum (assembly GCF_057233095.1). Classification (NCBI taxonomy): domain Eukaryota; kingdom Metazoa; phylum Chordata; class Lepidosauria; order Squamata; family Helodermatidae; genus Heloderma; species Heloderma suspectum. The sequence goes on along the minus strand of NC_139463.1, from coordinate 113,877,570 downwards.
ACCCTCCAACATTGAACCACATGCTTCCTTGAAGGCTCAGGTACTTCATAAGGCAATACAGAACCAAGACAATGTGCAACATTGAACAACATCATCACTGATTACTGGGCTCATCAGTTAAACCATGATCCTTATAGGGATGTACGAAAGTCACTTACCTTTTTGCCGGTGTGATTTGCGGTGGGGGGGGAGGAGCTCTGTCCCTCCCCCCAGAATCCTCCCTGGCCAGCTCCACTCCACGGCAGCTCCACAGAGCTGCTGGCCAGGGCCAGTTCCAGCTGCGGCCGGGCTGCTGCGGACACAAATGGCCACTACGCCATTTGCATGGCTGCCTTTACCGTGATAGGCTACGTAAATACTTACGTAGCCTATCACGGCAGCCTGGAAGAACACAAATGGCGGCCGCTATGGCGGCCGCCATTTGTGTCCGCAGCAGATGGCCCAGAGACCAGCTGCTGCCAGAGTCGCCAGAGCCGCCGCTGGAACATCAGCCCCAGGAGAGCTTCATCCCAGGGGGGATTCCACGGGGTGGCAGGGGGTGGGAGGCCGTTCCACCATGGGTTTCGGAGGGCCGAATGCTAGTGCATTCGGCCTCACTGAAATCCGTGGCAGAATTCTCCGCCATCCCTAGATCCTTAGCTTCTAAATTCCTGAATTTGTAGAGCTTCAGAAAACACAAGATAGCCTTAGAAACAAAAAGGGAATAGAGGCTTTGGAAGGAAAAGACTTTCCAGTGGTGGTGACTTGCAAGGTGTGTGCAATGTTTGTTTTCTTGCCTGAGATCAACATGGCCTAAAAGTGCAACAAGTGCAAGCTGATTACACTGTTGGAAGAAAAAAGTAAGAGAACTGGAGCAGTGAGTGTCGACCCTCAAGGGAAGAAGGGAATAGAAGACAAAGAGTTCTTAGACAGAACAGTGGAGCTACAGCAGAAAAGCAAAGTATAGGAGCTAGAAGAGCAACAGCAAGCTGAGGCAGAAAAGGAAAATGCTGAGGCGAGGAAAAATGCAGGAGAGGATACTCCTTGGGAAAGGGTGATAGGAGCAGAAGAACTAGAATCCACACTGCACCCGTGGAAGCAGTGGCACTATGGAACGTTTCCAGGTACTTGAGGATGAGCCTGGAGGACAGCCTCCAGAGAAAGAATTCCAGGGGACCCCGCAGGAGGGTGAGCAAGAGGCTGAAGGTCAGTCAAGCAGAGCAAAAGATTCCAAGACCTATAACAATGAGAAGAGAAGAGTAGTAGCTGTGGGAGACTCCTTGCTGAATGGGATTGAAACCCAAGTACGTATGTTATGAAGTCCCATGGACTCGCCAGGTATGCTGTCTCACAGGAGGAGAGATAGGGAGGTGACTGAAGAGTTGCCTACACTCATAAAGCCAACTGACATGGATCTCTTTCTTCTCATTCATGTGGGAACAAATGATACCACCAAGCAGTGCTATGAAGAAATCACGTCAGAATTTGAAGCTTTGGGAAGGAAACTCAAGATTTTGGGACCAAAGTAGTTTTCTTATCCATCTTTCCAGTAGTTAGAAGAGGGATAGAAAGGGAAAGGGAAATACTCCAGATGAATGATTGGCTATGAAGGTGGTGCTGATGTAAGAGATTTAGATTCTGGGACTATGGACTATACTGCCTGGAAAATGGACTGCTGGGAAGGGATGGGTTGCACTTCACAAGGGCTGGGAAGAATGTGTTTGGCCACAGCATAAAGAACTTCATCAGGAGGGCTTTAAACTGAATCTCACAGGGGAGGGAGACGTTGGGGGTAACAATGGATGAAGGCTAATGCACTACAATAGAGAGAACAGCTCTAATAGTGCCCAATAGTAGTCTTCAAAAACATGTAGGAAGAAAGCCAGACTATAAAGCTCATGGTCGTCGATGTCTATATACTAACACCCAGAGTATGGGAAACAAACAGAACGAACTTGAACTCTTAATACGGGACAGAAATTATGACTTGATAAATGTAACTGAAAATGTTGGGATGAGTCCCATGACTGGAATACAGCAATTGAAGGATAGAACTTGTTCAAAAAGAACAGAAGGAACAGCAAGGGAGATGGAGGTGCACTATATGTTAAAAATACCTATCTCTGCTAGGGGTGAACGAAAGTCACTTACCTTTTCTTGCAGCTTTTTCGCGGTGGGGGAGAGCGCTTCGCTGCTCCCCCTGCGAAGCTCAGGCCGGGGAGGAGGCTTCCCGCCTCGCCCGGCCGCGAACACGAAAGTAAAAAAAAAACAAAAAAACCGTCCCCTGATAGGCTACGTGACGATTCACGTAGCCTATCACGGCTAGATCTGGAAAGTCAGCCGTGATAGGCTACGTGAATCGTCACGTAGCCTATCACGGGTGACTTTAAAAAAAAAAAAAAGCGTGTACGCGAACGGCGGCCCCCATAGGGAGCCGCCATTCGCGTTCCTTATTTGGTCGCTGTAGTCTACGTCAATGTTTACGTAGACTACGGCGAAAATAAGGGCAACGCAAATAGCGTTGCCCTTATTTTCGCCGTAGTCTATGTAAACATTGACGTAGACTACAGCGACCAAATAAGGAACGCGAATGGCGGCTCCCTATGGGGGCCGCCATTATCTGTACACACTTTTTTTTTTTTTTTTAAGTCACCCGTGATAGGCTACGTGACGATTCACGTAGCCTATCACGGCTGACTTTGCAAATCTTGCCGTGATAGGCTACGTGAATCGTCACGTAGCCTATCAGGGGACGTTTTTTTTTTTTCTTTCATTGCAATGGTGGGGGCAGCAGCCGGTCGAAAGACCGGCTGCCGCTCCCGCCCCGCTCGAACACCGGACGAACCGCCAGCCGGACCCGCCGCCGGGAGGGACATTCAGGGAAGGTAAGTCCCGTCCCGGGGGGGGGGGCGGGGGGCGGGGGGGCGGAGGATTTCTCCCCGAAACTTGTTCGGGGGGCCGAACACGTTGGCGCTCGGCCCCCCGAAGTTTCGGGGAGAAATTCTCCGCCATCCCTAATCTCTGCACCGAAATACAGGAGGATGAGCTTGGTAGCCCCATTTAGAGCATCTCGATTAAAATAAATGGAGCAAATACTAAAAGGAACATGGTGGTCAGAGTCTACTACCAGCCACCCAATCAAGTCTCTCCCCGCTATTTGTTGGGAGAGACAAATTCTTCAAAACATGGGCCCTCCAAGAGATTCCAGAGTTGTGTGGCTGAGAATTTCCTCCTACAGAAAGTGGAGGAAGGAACTAGAGGATTGGCTATCCTTGACTTGATCCTAACCAACAGAGATAACTTAGTGGATCAAGTAGCAGTTACGGGAAGTCTGGGGGAAAGTGACCATGTTATACTTGAGTTCTTGCCAATTTTACAAACCTCAGAACAATGATCAGTAAGGTCCTATGGCAAGTGACTCTATTGAGAAAAGGAGTCCAAGATGGGTGGGAGTTTTTTAAAAAAGGAAATTCTGAAGGCACAATTACAAACCATCCCAACAAGAAAAAGGTGCAAGACAACAGAAGAAGCCAATGTGACTTCACAAAAAGCTTAGAGTTGACCAGAAAACAAAAAAGGACACATATAGGAAGTGGAAAGAAGGCCAAGGGACAAAGGAAGAGTACAGGGAGGTAGCACAGAATTGCAGGGATGGCGTCAGGAAGGCTAAAGCCGAGAAGGAACTGAGGTTAGCAAGGGATGCTAAAAGCAACAAAAAAGCTTTCTTCAGATACGTGCATAGTAAAAGGCAGAGGAAAGAAATGGTGGTTCAGTTATTCAATGAGGATGGCAAAATGATAACAGATGACAAAGAAAAGGCAGAAGTGCTCAATTCCTACTTCAGATCACTCTTCTCCCAAAAGCAGGTCTATGACCCCCTGCCCCCAGCAAAGGCGAAGTACAGGGTGAAGGGGCAGGATTGCAGCTTGAGATCAATAGGCATATGGTCAAGGAAGGAACACCTAATTACTTTGATTGAGTTAAAATCTCAGGTGAACCGCATCCTAGGATAATAAATGAACTGGCAGAAGAAGTCTCGGAACCACTGTCTATTCTCTTTGAGAAATCATGGGGGATGGGTGAAGTGCCAAATGCCTGGAGTAGGGCTAATGCTGTCCCTATCTTCAAAAAGGGCAAAAATGAGGAACCTGGGAACTCCAGATCAGTCAGTCTGACATCAACCCCTGAGAAAATTCTGGAGCAGATGATAAAGCAATCCATCTATAAGCACCTTGAAAACAATGCAGTGATTACTCGAAGCCAACATGGATGTGTCAAGAACAAATCCTACCAGACCAATCTGTTCTCATTTTTTGACCAGGTGACCTCCCTTGTGGACTGCAGGAATGCTGAGGACATAATATATCTAAACTTCAGCAAAGCTTTAGACAGAATGCCCTATGGTATCCTGTTGAGCAAACTAGCTCGAAGTGGGCTAGATGAAACAATGATCCAGTGGATCCACAGTTGGCTACAGAATCGGACTCAAAGAGTCCTTATCAATGGGATCTTCTCAAACTGGGGAGAGGTAATGAGTGGGATACTTAAGGGCTCTGTCCTGGGCACAGTGCTCTTCAACATTTGTATTAATGACTTGGAGGAGGAGGTGCAGGGAATGCTGATCAAATTTGCCAATAACACAAAATTGGCCAGGATAGCTAATACTCTTGGAAGACAGGAACAAAATTCGGAGTGATGTCGATGGGCTTGAGCACTGGGCAGAAAACAACAGAATGAAATTTAATAGGGACAAATGCCAAGTTCTGCACCTCGGAAAAAGAAACCAAATGCACAGTTACAAGATGGGGGATATGCGGCTCAACAACACTACAAGTGAGAAGGATCTTGGAATTGTTGTCGATCACAAGCTGAATATGAGCCAACAGTGTGATGTGGCTGCAAAAAAGGCAAATGCCATTTTGGGCTGCATTAATAGAAGCATAGGGAAGTACTAGTTCCCCTCTCCTCAGCACTGGTTAGGCCTCATCCGGAGTACTGGGTCCAGTTCTGGGCACCACATTTTAAGAAGGATGCACACAAACTGGAGAGGGTTCAGAGGAGGGCAATGAAGATGATTAGAGGACTGGAAGCAAAGCCCTATGAGGAGAAACTGAGCATGTTTAGCCTTGATAGGAGAAGAGAAGACCAAGGGGAGATACGATAGTGCTCTTCAAGTCCTTGAAAGGTTGTCACAGAGAGAAGGCCAGGATCTCTTCTCAGCCATTCCAGAGTGCAGGACACAGAATAATGGGCTCAAGTGACAGGAAGACAGATTCCTCTGAAAAGCAAGAAAACCTTCCTGACTGTTAGAGCAATATGAGCATTGAACCAATTACCTAGGGAAGTCATGTGTTCTCCCACACTGGAGGCATTCAAGATGAAGCTGGACAGTCATCTGTCAGGGATGCTTTGACTTAGATTCCTGCCTAGAGCAGGGGGTTGCACTCAATGGTCTTACTCTCACCTTCCAACCCTCCTTTTCTATGATTCTATGATGATATCTGGTCGTGAGCAAACAGGGTTTTTTATCGTTGTATTTCCTTGGGTTCTGTAAAGGAAATGTATAATTCCACTGTTGCCATTCCTACCCTCTGCTCAATATATTTGAATAGGCTCTCTGGCAAATTTACCTATATGATCAATGGGATTATACATACTTAACTAATGATAATCATGATTTCATTTCAAGGACCACACAGCATTATGCTTATGCTTATTATAGAATCATAGAATAGTAGGGTTGGAAGGGGCCCTCAAGGCCATCAAGTCCAACCCCCTGGTCAATGCAGGAGTCCAAGTCAGAGCATCCCTGACAGATGGCTGTCCAGCCTCATCTTGAATGCCTCCAGTGTGGGAGAGCCCACTACCTCCCTAGGGAATTGGTTCAATTGTCATATTGCTTTAACAGTTAGGAAGTTTTTCCTGATGTTCAGCCAGAATTTGGCTTCCTGTCACTTGAGCCCATTATTCTGTGTCCTGCACTCTGGGATGATCAAGAAGAGATCCTGGCCTTCTTCTCTGTGACAACCTTTCAAGTATTTCAAGAGTGGTATCATATCTCCCCTCAGTTTTCTCTTCTCAAGGCTAAACATGCCCAATTCTTTCAGTCATTCTGAACTTATTCTTATTATTTTAGATATAGACCTCAAACAAACAATAATGCAGTTAACCATGTTTGATAATGAGAACAAATTGAAAGCATAATAATAGGGAGTCACAACCCAAAAGTCACAATCTAGGAAGCCAGTTTTGGAGATATCCAGAAGGCTTCTTTCTGCTAAATTATAATTCATTAAACAAACAAACAAAAATTGCATTGGTTTAACAGTTTTTAAAGGGCTTTACACATTCACACAAGATCCAAAGTACTGGGCAATTACAGCTTGTAAGGGTGACACCCTTAATAGGTAGGGATGTACGAAAGTCACTTACCTTTTCGAAGGGTGACATTTGCGGTGGGGGGGAGGCACTCTGTCCCTCCCCATGAAATTCTCTCCAGCCGGCTCCGCTCCATGGAGATTCCGCAGAACCACCAGCTGGGGCTGCCCGCAGCCGGACATCCAGCCCCTGGGCAGCCTGCAGGGACGCAAACAGCGGTGGCCATAGCCACCGCCATTTCTGTCCCTGTATTTTGCCATGATAGGCTATGTAAATATTTACGTAGCCTATCACGGCAAAAAAAAAAAAGGAGTGCAAATGGTGGCCACTACACCATTTGCACCCCTCTCTTTTGCTGTAATAGCCTACGTAAATATTTACGTAGGCTATCATGGCCCCCCCAAAAAGGGAAAGCAAATGGCGGCTGCTGTAGCCGCCGCCATTTGCATTCCCTTTTTTTTGCCGTGATAGGCTAGGTAAATACTTACGCAGCCTATCATGGCTTCCGCAGGGATGGAAATGGCATCCCTGCATTAGCCATGATAGGCTACGTAAGTATTTACGTAGCCTATCATGGCTATAGTGATGAAGCAAATGGTGGCCGCGGACACGGACACCATACACAAGTCAGCGCGAATGGCAGCAGGTAGATGTCCCGTTTCGCGCTCCTTTCGTGGGGCGGCGGGCGGGGGGCTTCATTCTGCCACGGATTTCGGGGGGCTGAATGCACTGGCATTCGGCCTCACCAAGATCCGTGGGGGAATTCTCTGACATCCCTATTAATAGGTGTCTTATTTAGGCAACGTGTACATGGGATGGGATGGTATCACATGGTATCCTATGCTTTGGTTAGTTCCATCTTTACCACCATCCATGAGCAGGATGACTGTCAGTGGCAGAGTGGAGAATCTGAGTTCCAAATTTGTCTGTTTGCTGGAATAGACATATGCACCTAGGCAACACAACATGTTAAACCAAAGTGTTTTCCCCCCCCCCCGTTTATTGAGCTGTGGATTATGGGTGAACACATTTTCAAAAACATAAGCAAATTAAAATGTTGTTTCAAAAATATAAAAAGAAAGGTGTATGACCTTTGAAATTATTTCTTTTGGGTTAACTTCCAGAAGATGAGGGGTTGGATCCAGATATATGCTCCATCAACTGTACTAATAAAAGTGGGGTGAGCTGTGATTTGAGGGGAGAGATGATCCTCAAAAACTGGGCAGAGGGACATTCAGGAAGTGGAGTCCTTCCTCTCACTGAAGGCTCCTTCCTCTTGCAGAAAGAAGATCCTGGATCAAACCCTATAAGTGTGTGTGTACACATCCACATACAACTAGACACAACATGAATACCATCTGTGACACAAAGTTCTTTAAGGGAAATCTGAACTAAAAGCTTAAAAATAGGGAGATGGGTGATGTATCAGAAACTGTAGCATCAAAATCTCTGTAGAGCTGCATTTGGGGACAGAATAGGACCATCCAGCTTCCATTACTTGGCTTCATGATCCTGCATGCATCAGAGAGTAAGTGCCTGCAGCAGAGAGACTGCACTACCCATGAAGGCTCCCCATGTAGTTTAGAAACCTGAATTGTACTAGGGTTCTAACTTGTGCCCAGAGCTCACGGGAGATGAGCAGGCACTGTGCTGCAGACATTCACTCTCCCGTGCACTGGGGAGGGCAGAGCCAAGTGATGGACATGCAGAAGAGCAAGCAGTGCCAGAGTGGGTGCTCCTCCTCTCCCACTTACTCAGATCTCATAGCTGGAGCTTTGTGGATGCCTGAGCAGTGCTACAGAGAAAACAGGAAGGGTGGAAATTGAAAAGTCAATGTGGACATCCTGTAGAAAGATGGACAAATGGAGTCAGTTTTTCAGAAGCCTAAATATTTCCTGAAACAGTATCTCCCACCCCAACACAGAAAATATAGTCACAGAAAAAAAGATGGATGGATGGATGGATGGACAGACAGACGGACGGACAGATGGACGGACAGACAGACAGATAGAATTCTCTTACATAGATCCCTCAAGAATCTTAGTTTTCGGGTGTTCATTGAAGGATACAGGGTCAGAAAGAGAGAAGAGCTGAGAAGTGATTCCACCAATAATGAAATCACCTGGCTGATAATATCGGTATGGTGTCTGGAGGTTATTATCATTCATTGTGCACATCGCAAAGTTCATCAGGGACTCAGTTTGATGAGGTAGTAGCAGCAACACCAAGAATCGTAGTGACAAAAAGCGCCCTGTTATCCAAAAGGCTAAAGCTTCTCCTCTTGTAACAGGACGCCCAGTATTGATCATTTTCATCCAGCACCAGCCTCATTAAAACAGTATTTCAGTGTCTCTAATGCCCTCTACTAAGCTGATCTGACAGCTGTCCTTTAAACATACAGGGGAAACGTTGTAAAGAGCAGATGGGAATAGCTCTGGTTGTTTACATTCTGCCACTCCCGCTCTGACTAATACAGTGAGTATTTCATAGGAGCATTAAAAAAAATCCTTATCAACATAGGCAAGAAGGAAGCTCGATAATGGCTCTCTTTAAAATAATTACACAGGGTGCAATCAGCTCCCTAATGCCTTCTGTTCAGTAGGGCATTGAGGTCAAAAGGAAAGTAAACATAGATGACTTAAGCACTTCCAAGTCCTATTGTGGGTGGCCTGGTTGAGCCACCCATAGTTATAGTTGGGAACACTATTTTGTGCATTTTCCCATGGGGCAAAAAGTCTGTTTTGGGGCTATAGCTACGTTCCAACCTCCCCTCAATTTTGCTCGTAGATAGCTACATAATTTTCCAGTAGATTACCTAGATTTGGTGCACAACAAAGATTATTATGGAATGTTCTTGAGGAAAAGGGTTCATCGTTGTTGTTGTTCAGTCGTTCAGTCATGTCCGACTCTTCGTGACCCCATGGACCATAGCACGCCAGGCCTTCCTGTCCTGCGCTCTCTCCCGGAGCGTGCTCAAGTTCATATTCATTGCATCCGTGATGCTATCTAGCCATCTCATCCTCTGCCGTCCCCTTCTCCTTTTGCCTTCAGTCTTTCCCAGCATCAGGGTCTTTTCCAGGGAGTTTTCTCTTCGCCAAAATATGGTGGCCAAAATATTTGAGCTTCAGCTTCATTATCTGTCCTTCCAATGAGCACTCAGGGTTGATTTCCTTTAGGATGGACTGATGTGACCTCCTTGCAGTCCAGGGGACTCCTAAGAGTCTTCTCCAGCACCACAGTTCGAAAGTATCAATTCTTCGGTGCTCAGCCTTCCTTATAGTCCAGCTCTCACAGCCATACATTACTACTGGGAAAACCATAGCTTTGATTAGACGGACCTTTGTTGGCAAGGTGATGTCTCTGCTTCTTACTATGCTGTCTAGGTTGGTCATAGCTTTCCTCCCAAGGAGCAAGCGTCTTTTAATTTCATGGCTACAGTCACCGTCTGCGGTGATCTTGGAGCCCAAGAAAGTAAAATCTGTCACTGCTTCCATTTCTTCCCCTTCTATATGCCAGGAAGTGATGGGGCCAGATGCCATGATCTTAGTTTTTTTTAATGTTGAGTTTCAAACCAGATTTGCACTCTCCTCTTTCACCCTCAACAAGAGGCTCTTGAGATCCTCTTCGCTTTCTGCCATTAGGGTGGTATCGTCTGCATATCGGAGGTTGTTGATAATTCTCCCAGCAATCTTAATTCCGACCTCTGATTCATCCAACCCGGCATTTCTCATGATGTACTCTGCATATAAGTTAAATAAGCAGGGTGACAATATGCAGCCTTGTCGTACTCCTTTCCCAATTTTGAACCAATCGGTTGTTCCATGTCTGGTTCTTACTGTTGCTTCTTGACCCTCATACAGGTTTCTCAGGAGACAGGTAAGGTGGTCTGGTATTCCCATCACTTTAAGAATTTGCCACAGTTTGTTGTGATCCACACAATCAAAGGCTTTCGCGTAGTCAATGAAGCAGAAATAGACGTTTTTCTGGAATTCTCTTGCTTTCTCCATGATGCAGCGAATGTTGGCGATTTGATCTCTAGTTCCTCTGCCTCTTCGAAACCCAGCTTGTACTTCCGGTAGTTCTCGGTTCGCATACTGCTGAAGCCTAGCTTGTAGGATTTTGAGCATCACCTTGCTGGCATGTGAAATGAGCGCAATTGTGCGGTAGTTTGAACACTCTTTGGCATTGCCCTTCTTTGGAATTGGAATGTAAACTGACCTTTTCCAGTCTTGTGGCCACTGTTGAGTCTTCCAAATTGGTTGGCATATTGAGTGCAGCACTTTAACAGCATAATCTTTTAGGATTTTAAATAGCTCAGCTGGAATACTGTCATCTCCGCTAGCTTTGTTGTTACTAATGCTTCCTAAGGCCCACTTGACTTCACTCTCTAGGATGTCCGGCTCAAGTTCAGTGACCGCACTATCATGGCTATCAGGGACATTAAGCTCTTTCCTGTATAGTTCTTCTGTGTATTCTTGCCACCTCTTCTTAATCTCATCTGCTTCTGTTAGGTCCCTGCCTTCTTTGTCCTTCATCATGCCCGTCTTTGCACAAAACGTTCCCTTGAGATCTCCAATTTTCTTGAAGAGATCTCTAGTCTTTCCCATTCTGTTGTTTTCCTCGATTTCTTTGCATTGTTCATTTAAGAAGGCCTTCTTGTCTCTCCTTGCTATTCTCTGGAACTCTGCATTCAGTTGGGTATATCTTCCCCTTTCTCCCTTGCTTTTCGCTTCCCTTCTTTCCTCAGCTACTTGTAAAGCCTCCTCAGACAGCCACTTGGCTTTCTTGCATTTCTTTTTCTTTGGGATGGATTTCGTTGCTGCCTCCTGAACAATGTTACGGACCTCCGTCCATAGTTCCTCAGGCACTCTGTCTATCAGGTCTAATCCCTGAAATCTATTCCTCACCTCCACTGTATATTCATCAGGGATATGATTTAGGTCGTACCTGAACGGTTTAGTGGTTTTCCCGATGTTCTTCAATTTAAGCCGAAATTTTGCAAGAAGCAGCTCATGATCTGAACCACAGTCAGCTCCAGGTCTTGTTTTGACTGACTGTATAGAGCTTCTCCATCTTTGGTTGCAAAGGACATAATCAATCTGATTTCGATATTGACCATCTGGTGACGTCCATGTGTAGAGTCGCCTCTTGTGCTGTTGGAAAAGAGTGTTTGCTATGATCAGCATGTTCTCTTGGCAAAACTCTATTAGCTTTTGTCCTCCTTCATTTTGTACACCAAGGCCATGCCTGCCTGTTATCCCGGTGATTTCTTGACTTCCTACTTTAGCATTCCAATCCCCTATGATGAAGAGGACATCTTTTTTTGGTGTGAGTTCTAGAAGGTGTTGTAGGTCTTCATAGAACCGATCAGCCTCAGCTTCTTCGGCCTCAGTGGTTGGGGCATAGACTTGAATTACTGTGATGTTGAATGGTTTGCCTTGGATTCGTACTGAGATCATTCTATCATTTTTAAGATTGTACCCCAGTACTGCTTTTCCCACCCTTCTGTTGACTATGAGTGCTACTCCATTTCTTCTAAGGGATTCTTGCCCACAGTAGTAGATATGATGGTCACCTGAATTAAATTCGCCCATGCCTGTCCATTTTAGTTCGCTGATTCCCAAGATGTCGATGTTCAATCTTGCCATCTCATGTTTGACCACCTCCAGCTTACCTTGATTCATTGATCTGACATTCCAGGTTCCTAAACAATATTGTTCTTTACAGCATCGGATTTTCTTTTCACCACCAGACAGATCCACAGCTGAGTGTCCTTTCGGGTTTGGCCCAGCCGCTTCACTCTTTCTGGCCCTACTTGGAAATATCCTCTGCTCTTCCCCAGTAGCATATTGGACACCTTCCGACCTGAGGGGCTCATCTTCCGGCGTCATCTCTTTTAGCCTTGTTATACGTTCCATGGGGTTTTCTTGGCAAGAATACTGGAGTGGGTTGCCATTTCCTTCTCCAGTGGACCACATTTTGTCAGAACTCTCTGCCATGACCTGTCCGTCTTGGGTGGCCCTGCACGGCATAGCTTATGGCTTCACTGAGTTACGCAAGCCCCTTCGCCACAACAAGGCAGTGATCCATGAAGGGGAAGGGTTCATCCCTCATGTACTAAAAGGGAACATAGTGTTCCCTTTGGTGATACAGGTCTGTGGGGACTTCCCAACTTCAAATATAGCTGGATGGGATCTGAGCTAGTGGTGACTGACCAAGAAAGAGATCTTGGGGGTGTGGTAGACAGCTCAATGAAATGGTCAACCCAGTGTGTAGCCACTGTAAAAAAAAAAAAAAAAAGGAAAACTCCACATTAGGCATAATTAGAAAAGGAATTGAGAAGAAAACTGCCAATATCATACTGCCCCTAAACCAGGGATGGCGGAGAATTTCTCCATGAATCTTCGGGAGGCCAAGTGCCGACGCATTTGGCCCCCTGAAATTGTTGGGGAAATTCTCCGCCGGCCCCCTGCCCCCCCCGGGATGGGACTTACCTTTGGCAAATGGACTTACCTTTGGCAAACTCCCGGCGGCGGGTCCCGGCGGCGTTTCGGCAGCGTTTCGGCAAGGGCAGGGGTGGCGGCCGGTCTCCCGACCGGCTGCCGCCGCCACCATTATAAAATAAAAAGTACAGTAAAAAAAACACACACACCAGTGATAGGCTACGTGACGATTTACGTAGCCTATCACAGCTAGATTTCCAAAGTCAGCCATGATAGGCTACGTAAATCGTCATGTACCCTATCACGGGTGACTTTGGGGGGGAAAAAAAAGCGTGTACGCACTTTTGTGTTCCTTATTTGGACAGGGGTTGTCTACATAAAGATTTACGTAGACTACGGCGAAAATAAGGGAACACTATTTGCGTTGCCTTTATTTTCGCCGTAGTCTACGTAAATCTTTACGTAGACTAGACGTGCCAAAATAAGGAATGCAAATGGCAGTCCCCATGGGGCGCCGCCATTTGTGTACGTGCTTTTTTTTTTTCCAAAGTCACCCGTGATAGGCTACGTGACGATTTACGTAGCCTATCACGGCTGACTTTGGAAATCCAGCCGTGATAGGCTACGCAAATCGTTACGTAGCCTATCACGGGTGTGTGTTGTTTTTTTACTTTTTTTTTCGCGGCCGGAGAGATGGGGCGCTCCTCCGCGGCCTGAATTTCTCTGGTGAGGGATGGGGCGCCTCCCCCCCCCAGACTGAATTTTGGCCGGTTGAGGCGGGGCGCCTCCCCCCCTCGCCTGAACTTCGGGGGGAGAACCGAAGTGCCTCCCCCCCACCATGAAGCAAGCTGCGGGACAAGGTAAGACACTTTCGTCCATCCCTAGCCCAAACTGGTTTGATCCCCTCTGAAGCAGTAACTATCCTGCCAAATTCCATCCACATCTGCAAAGGAATAAACAAGTTCCTGGCAGTTCCCTTTAGATAGAAAGAAAGTCCGAAAGTCAGTCACACACACACACACACACACACACACAGCACGAAAGATCCTGCACCAGGTTTTCTGACACCTGATGAACGTAAACATCTTCCGAGGGGCTAAAATGCCCAACAATATCATCCTTGATTGTCAATGGGAGCATGAAGCCTCAAACTTCTAAACCTGGACATGGGTTCGGTAATGATTCAAAGCAGACTGGCTCCTAATTGTCCAAGCAGAATAGGGACAATTTCTGCAGTGATGAATGTCTTTATTTTGTAACCCTCCCATGTTCCCCAACTCTTCTTGTTGTTGCTTTCTTCATACTACATGAATACGTGTTAAGTAAAAAACTGTCAAATACCTGCTGAATGACTTTGGATTGCTAGTGTTAGGAGACCTCCATTTGAAAGCACCCCTACTGTATTCAACCCATTATCAAATACTAAAAAATCACTGCACCCTTTGTACTGTTTCAAACTCTGCTGTGCAGAGATGACAGTGGGACCAAAGAAATAAGGAAATAAAACCTCTCTCAAACCATGCTGAGTTTTTTTTTCAAAGTACTGCCTGTCTCCAGCCTTACTTGGTGATACCAGGCCCAATACCACCTTCTGGGCTTCTCTGGCAGGGTGGAAGCAGACTCAGCCTGCATCCCTCACTCCCATTCATATACCTGTGGGATCTTGCTGATGTCCAGCATGGTTGCAATCTTGGTGGAGATTTCAGAGTCGGCCCCTTCAAGGACTGCCAGGAGGTTATTCTGTCTTCCACAGATGTAGTTTGGAACATTCTGCTCCCCGACAGACATCATGTCTACCATGACCTCGTAGGTCATTCTTCCAATGTAATAGTTCTCATAGATGTTGTAGCCCAGGGTAGGGATGTCAGAGAATTCCTCCACGGATCTCGGTGAGGCCGAATGCCAGTGCATTCGGCCCCCCGAAATCGGTGGCGGAACGGTCTGCCCCCCACCCCCACCCCGGGACGGGACTTACCATGGGCGGATCTTCCTGGCAGCGGCGGCTCCAGCGGCGCCTGCGGCGGTGGTTCGGCAGCGGCGGCGGTGGCTGCGGCGGCTGCGGCGGCCGGTCTTCCGACCGTCTGCTGCAACTCCCATTTCCACTTAAAAAAAAAACAAAAACGTGATAGACTATGTAAAGATTTATGTAGCCTATCACGGCTAGATTTTAAAAAACCACCGTGATAGGCTACGTAAATGTTTATGTAGCCTATCGCGGCTGACTTAAAAGAAAAACAACAACAACGCACGTACACAAATGGCGGCGTTACGTAGACTACGGCGAAAATAAGGACGGAGCACCTCCCCTCGTCAAGAATTCTGAGGGGAGGAACAGAGCACCTCCCCTCCACTGCGAAGCAGATCCGCGAAACGGTAACTGACTTTCGTACATCCCTACCCTAAACAAGTTTATGGTGCAACCATACTTGGAACAATGTGCTCAGTTCTGGTCAGCACAACTAAAGAAGGATTTTTGGAGAGCTGGAAAGAATATAGAATGGGCAACTAAAATGATCAAGGGGCTGGAGAATCTCTCCTTATGCGGGAAAGTTACAACAGATAGGATTGTTTAGCCTTGAAAAAAGGATGGTAAGGGGTACATGACAGAGGTGTGCAAATTATGCATGGTGTGGACAATGTGGTTAGGGAGACTTTTTTTCTCTCACACACATAATACAACCTGAGGTCATCCCATGAAGCTGATTGGTGGGAGATTCTGGACAGATAAAAGGAACCACTTTTCATACAGGACATTGTTAAATGATGGAATTAGCTACCACAAGATGTAGTGATGGCCACCAACTTCAATGGCTTTAAAAGGGGGTTAGAGAAATTCCTGGGGGAAACGTCTATTAATGGCTGGTAGGCTTGAGAGCTATGTGCTACCCCCAGTGTCAGACACAGTAGGCCCATGTACACCAGTTGCTGGGAAACACGGGCGGGAGGGTGCTGCTGCTCTTGTCTCCTGCTTGTGGGTTCCTGGTCGTCAGCTGGTTGGCCACTGTGTGAACAGAATGCTGGACTAGATGGGCCTTTGGTCTGATCCAGCATGTCCCTTCTTATGTTCTTATGTTATTCATACATAGGCTATGGTCCATGCTATTTGCGTTGCCCTTATTTTCGCCGTAGTCTACGTAAATCTTTACGTAGACTACAGCGACCAAATAAGGAACGGGAATGGCGGCTCCCTATGGGGGCCGCCATTATCCGTTCGGTTTTTTTTTTAAAGTCACCCGTGATAGGCTATGTGACGATTTATGTAGCCTATCATGGCTGACTTTGCAAATCTAGCCGTGATAGGCTACGTTAATCGTCACGTAGCCTATCACGGGGGCGTTTTTGTTTTTTTTTCTTTGATTGGAATGGCGGCGGCGGCAGCTGGTCGAAAGACCGGCTGCCGCTCCCGCCCCTGACGAACACCCGCCGAACCGCCGGCCGGACCCACCGCCGGGAGGGACATTCGCCAAAGGTAAGTCCCGTCCCAGGGGGGGGTGCGGGTTGTGGGGGGGGTGCGGAGAATTTCTCCCTGAAACTTGTTCGGGGGGCCGAACACGTTGGTGCTCGGCCCCCCAAAGTTTCGGGGAGAAATTCTCCGCCAACCCTAGACTACGTAAACATTTAGACACTACGCTATTTGCGTTCCCCTTATTTTCGCCATCTTAGTGCCAAAAGACGTGCCAAAATATGGAACGCAAATGGCAGTGCCCATGGGCTCCGCCATTTGCATACGCGTGGGTTTTTTTTCCTTTAAATCAGCCGTCATAGGCTATGTAACCATTTACGTAGCCTATCACGGCTGACTGCAGGGATGCAAATGGCGGTAGCTACGGCCGCCGCCATTTGCGTCCCTGCTAGCCAGTGGCTAGCAGAATCCCTGCGGAGTGGAGCCAGCCGGCCAGAATTCCGGGGGGAGGGACGGAGCACCTCCCCTCGTCAAGAATTCTGAGGGGAGGAACAGAGCACCTCCCCTCCACTGCGAAGCAGATCCGCGAAACGGTAACTGACTTTCGTACATCCCTACCCTAAACAAGTTTATGGTGCAACCATACTTGGAACAATGTGCTCAGTTCTGGTCAGCACAACTAAAGAAGGATTTTTGGAGAGCTGGAAAGAATATAGAATGGGCAACTAAAATGATCAAGGGGCTGGAGAATCTCTCCTTATGCGGGAAAGTTACAACAGATAGGATTGTTTAGCCTTGAAAAAAGGATGGTAAGGGGTACATGACAGAGGTGTGCAAATTATGCATGGTGTGGACAATGTGGTTAGGGAGACTTTTTTTCTCTCACACACATAATACAACCTGAGGTCATCCCATGAAGCTGATTGGTGGGAGATTCTGGACAGATAAAAGGAACCACTTTTCATACAGGACATTGTTAAATGATGGAATTAGCTACCACAAGATGTAGTGATGGCCACCAACTTCAATGGCTTTAAAAGGGGGTTAGAGAAATTCCTGGGGGAAACGTCTATTAATGGCTGGTAGGCTTGAGAGCTATGTGCTACCCCCAGTGTCAGACACAGTAGGCCCATGTACACCAGTTGCTGGGAAACACGGGCGGGAGGGTGCTGCTGCTCTTGTCTCCTGCTTGTGGGTTCCTGGTCGTCAGCTGGTTGGCCACTGTGTGAACAGAATGCTGGACTAGATGGGACTTTGGTCTGATCCAGCATGTCCCTTCTTATGTTCTTATGTTATTCATACATAGGCTATGGTCCAAAAGAAAATTGAGTGTGGAAAAAGAGTGAAAGGTAGGGGTGAACGAAATTCACTTACCTTTTCTCGCAGCTTTTTCGCGGTGGGGGGGAGCGCTTCGCTGCTCCCCCCGCGAAGTTCAGGCCGGGGGGGGGAGGCTTCCCGCCTCGCCCGGCCGAAATTCAGGCCGGGGGGGGAGGCTTCCCGCCTCGCCCGGCCGAAATTCAGGCCGGGGAGGAGGCTTCCCGCCTCGCCCGGCCGCGAACACGAAAGTAAAAAAAAAAAAAAGTCCCCTGATAGGCTACGTGACGATTCACGTAGCCTATCACGGCAAGATCTGCAAAGTCAGCTGTGATAGGCTACGTGAATCGTCACGTAGCCTATCACGGGTGATTTAAAAAAAAAAAAAAAAAGCACGTACGCGAATGGCGGCCCCCATAGGGAGCCGCCATTCGCGTTCCTTATTTAGTTGCTGTAGTCTACATCAATGTTTACGTAGACTACGGCGAAAATAAGGGCAACGCAAATAGCGTTGCCCTTATTTTCGCCGTAGTCTATGTAAACATTGACGTAGACTACAGCGACCAAATAAGGAATGGGAATGGCAGCTCCCTATGGGGGCCGCCATTATCCGTACACACTTTTTTTTTTTTTTAAGTCACCCGTGATAGGCTACGTGACGATTCACGTAGCCTATCACGGCTGACTTTCCAGATCTAGCCGTGATAGGCTACGTGAATCGTCATGTAGCCTATCAGGGGACGTTTTTTTTTTTTTTTTTCATTGCAATGGCGGGGGCAGCAGCCGGTCGAAAGACCGGCTGCCGATCCCGCCCCGCTCGAACACCGGACGAACCGCCAGCCGGACCCGCCGCCGGGAGGGACATTCAGGGAAGGTAAGTCCCGTCCCGGGGGGGGCGGGGGGCGGGGGGGTGGAGGATTTTCCCCGAAACTTGTTCTGGGGGCCGAACACATTGGCGCTCGGCCCCCCGAAGTTTCGGGGAGAAATTCTCCGCCATCCCTAGTGAAAGGTGTGACCAACCACCTGTCTCGTGAAATACGGATGGAAAGCTGTCAAATTTGCCAGGCTGGGAGAGAATGGGTCAACTAGCAGTGAGGCCGAAATCCAGCACATTCAGAACAATGTTTGGAACAATGAAGAAAATAATGGAAATTAGAGTTTTTCATATTTTTTGTGATTTTTTTTAAAAAATGTTCTTTGGGGTTTTTTTCAACCTGTTAACACACCCACCCCCATCACAAAAATGTCAAACAAACAAATAAATAAAGTATTATGTGAAGACTTGTTGGACAATGAAAAAAACAGCAATGCACGGCAAGAGAAGGAGAATGGTCCAATTGTCTGGGCACTGGGTATGCATGCTCAACCCTGCAACTGAGTGTGAGGACATCAGTTAGCAATTCTAATTGGCCACCTGGTGACATTACATCATTATGTTCACTGCATGATCTCTGATTGAATGTAAGAAATACACATGAAGGGGATCCTGGGATGGATCCTGCGAGGGACTGAGTAGAAATGTGGCAGTGCCACCACTGCCCTCCATGTTTCTTCTTGACATGACTTAATTCACATAGGAAGAGGTGCAGAAGTAGCTGAACATCAGCCGGCTGGCTGGGGGATGATGGTTATTAAATGGTGCTTGAAAGAATGGGGAGTAGGGGTATTTTTTGTGAACAGATTCAGCACCCTTCCACCCCACAATATATCACCTCACAAAACTCAAAATCGACCTTCATGAAATGGTGGTGCAACATATTGATGGTATTTGAGACTGGAAGGTATCCATGTTTACTTTCCCTTCTGCACCTGATGCCTTATAGATCACAATGCATTAGGGAGATGACTTCCCACCCTGCAATTATCTCATTATTCAGCCTTCTTCTTGCCAAATCTGAGACAGAAAATTTTAAAATGTCCATATAAAATAGTCACTGACTTATTAGAGGAGTGGAGGAGCCTAGGCAACAAGGGCTATCTATGTCAGCCTGTTCTCACAGTTGTCTCTTTAGGTTTAGAGACCAGCTGGTGGTGCTGGATAATAATGACTACGTTTTGAGCAGGGGACTCTGTTGCAAAGGAAGATGTGTCCGGCGTTCGATGAGAGGGTCACCACCACTGTCTTGTCACCACCACTGTCCCTGGTGTTGCTGCTATTGCTTTCTCAAACTGAGTCCAAGATGAACCCTGCTGTGTGCACAATGAGTGATACCCTCCAGACGCAATACCAATATTATCAGCCAGGTGATCTCATCATTGGTGGAATCACTTCTCAGCTTTTCTCCATTTCTGATTCTCTATCTTTCAATCAACACCCACAAACTAAGATTCTTGATAATTCAATGTAAGGGAAGTCTGTCTGTCTGTCTGTCTGTCTGTCTGTCATCTATCATATCATGTACTTTACTCATGTTTAGTGAGTATAAATAAATAATTCCAGCACTGCAATGTTCACTTAAATGACCTACTTATTTTTCCATGTTGAGGGGAAAATGTGGTTCCAGGAAGTACATAGGCTTATAAAAAAAAATAATAAAAAATAATAAGCTGTATCTTTTCATCCTTCAGCAACCAGGGTGCAAAATCACTTTCAGCCCAAGGCCCAAATTACATTTTGGAGAAGCTTTTGTGAAGTGCATTCTACTGGTGGCTGGGGCCAAATTCATGGGGGGCAGGGCAAAAAGCAAAAGGGGTGGTGTAAAAATACCTAAAATGCCAGCATATTTTAGCTTAAAGCTCTAGATCCTGCCAGTTTCGACCTTTTAGAATGGGGAAAAGAATTGCAAAAACTCAAGGAAGCCACCAAATAATTGGTGCTGGAGAAGAAGGTGGAGCCAGAAGAGTAAGCATGGCCTTCTGGGCAACCCTGTAGAGCTACAGGACAGTTGGATTTGGCCCCTTGCCCAGGCGGTCCACCTTTCAGTTTTAATTCCCATCTTGTCATCTCTGTAGCTCTGTTCAGGCATTCACCCAGAAACATTTCTAACTGAGTAAAGGGAAGAGTAGCATAATACTCATTGGCGTTGTGCCCTCTGGTGCGTTACCATTACTTTCCTCTATCTTTCCACATCTCTTCTGTGGTGTATGTTTGCAGTGGAAAGCTTGCTCCAGTAATGCATGCTCCCTGCACATGCAGAGAAATGTTGTTTTAACAAGGCTGGTTCAACTTGAAATGATCAGTATTTAAACTGAGGGTTCTGCTATGAGAGAATAAACATTGGCCTTTTGGATGACAGGGTGCTTCTTGTCACTATCATTCCTGGTACTGCTGCTAGTGCTTCCTCAAAATGAGTCCCAGATGTATCCTGCAGTGTGCACAATGGGTGTTAGGGCACCTTCACACAGGTTATTTTTGGTGAGGTTGTCATTCTTCATTCATGGTATTTCCCACTTGTAATACATGATGTCATTGACTGCAGCAGCTGTCCCACTCCTTCTAGCCACGACGATCAGATGGGAGTGTCACCTGTGCCACCTTTGGCCTCCAGCCTCATCACCATTCTGCTCCTGGGAACAACACTGGGAACTTCTGAAGTATACCAGTGTTTCACTAGTACAGCATGGCAGAGACAGGTGCTGCTCCCAATGCTGCAACCCTTTTCCACTCAATCCCCTCTCCCAGTTTATAATCAAATGAGAAAAGTGCTACTGCTTGCTTTTACAAGGACAATACTGACTTGCACACACACACGTGTGTGTGTGTGGGGGGGGAGTTTGGAAGTGCAGCATACCAGCATTTCACTAGTTCAGCATAGTGGAGACATTGGAGGGCTGGGGGAGGGCAGACTTCTGAAGGTGCCAACATACTGTGGATTGAATATAGAAGTTGCTGAGGCAGGGATCAGAGGCAGCAGAAGTGAAAAGGGAGGCAAGGAAGTTGAAATGGAAAAGTTCATGCCGAGAGGGGGAGGGGCTACCCCAGAGGGGATGGACAGAGGGCGTACAATGCTGCTGACATCCCTCCAGTCTCCACCCACCAATGTAAATGGCTGGTTGTGTTATGCAGTAAAAGAAAAACTGGCTCTGTAAAGAACCAATTTAAATCCTGCAAATAATCTGGAAGCAGAAGACCCAGTAAGATGTGGGGTAAAAAGCCTGGTGTGGTGGTGAAGCCCTTAGCCTCCAGATATTATACCAAAAATATCAGTGAGGTGATCTCATCATGTGTGGAATAACTTATCACATCTTACCCTTTTTTGACCCCAATTTTTCCAAAGAATACTCCAAGGCTACGATTTGTGATACATCCGTGTAAGAACGTTCTGTCTATTATCTGTTTATCCATCTCTCTATCCACTCTCTATCTGTCTGTCTGTCTATCTATCTATCATTTATTTTTCTTTGTTTGGGGAAACTGTTGTTCCAGGAAGTATGTAGGTTTATGAAAAATGAACAATATATTTCCATCCTTATTCAGGTTAGAGGGTGAAGTGTTTGCAGTGGGATGCCTGCTCTACTTATGTGGGCTCCCAGCACAATTTTGATCCATTGTTACATCAGTGTTCCACACTGATTGGGGAGCCTGCAGGGGTAGTGCAGTCTCCCTGAGGCTGATGCTCGCTCTCAAACACATGGAGGATGATGGAAACAAACAATGGAAACATGTGGAGTGAGACAAACACTTGCATCCACACTGTCCTCCTCATGTGATTCTACCAACTGTTGTTTCAACAATATAACTTACACCACACCAGTGTAAATGGCAGGTTGCGTTATGCTGTGAAATAAAAACTGTCTGTGTAAAGAACTGATTTAAATCCTGCAAAGAACCTGGGAGCAGAAGCCCCAGTAAGTTGTGGGATAAAACACCTGATGTGGTGAAGCCCTTAGCCTCCAGATATCTCTGACTTGTTTGAGCCATTAGCTCCTTTTCCTTGCAAGAAGTACTTCTTGCCATGGATGGTATTTGTAGTGAGTTTGATGGTGAGTAATAAGGTGGACTTCACAGCATTCCTGTGTGCTGGAGGTAGCCACCTAGACCTGTGTAGTTTAGCCTAACTGGCAGCTTTATTGTTAATTAAGTAGGCCTTTCACGCAGGCCAGTAATCTACAGCTGTCACCTTGAAGCTGTTGTGGCTAGCTCTATGATATCATGAAGTGAAAGAGATAAGGGGGAGTTCTTCTCTCCCATAAGAAGTGAAAGAGAACTCCCCCCCCTTCTCCTGAGAAGGGGGAGAGGCATTGCCTGTCAGCTCCTCATTTAACCTGAGAGAAACTTATAAAATCCAACCTGCAGGCTTTGGTTCTTGGGTCTCACTCCAAGGGGAAATATGAATGCTACCAGCTTGGACAATTTTTACCAGTCCTAGGAGAACAACTTCTAATCTATTTTAGGGACTCACACATATCAGCTGTGACACCTTCATTTGCTGATTAGAGGTGTGAGCTTCCTTTGCCTTTATTCTGCATAAATCTATTTTCTATCAATACATGGTCATTCTTCATATAAGTGGCTTTGTCTCATCTTGATAATCCAAAATAATCTATTTTGACTGGTCCCTGACAGAATCAGGACCCCAGGTCAATACAGTCCTTGAGCATACAATCCATGGAAATAAAGGGAGAAATTTCACAGAGCACTTTTGCAGGCTTCAGTATCTATTCTTTATCTCTTGGAAGTCCACCTAAAAAGTACAAATTTCAAAGGTCATGTTCATGTTTTCCCCCACTCTAATTTCTTTATGGTTTTCACAATTAATGCACCCATAATCCATAGATAATGGTACCTTAGATGTGGAATGTTATATGATGTAAAGTACAAGATGCTATGGAACAAATACCAGGCAGGATCAATACAGTGGGAAGTAATTCATAAAATATAGAACATTCACATGGGAAAGGGTGATAATTTTGTTCCAGTTTTATTTTGCTAAGAACTTTACAAAGATCTCCACATCCGGAACACAAGGAACTTGAGAGTAACATATCCATCTATTACTGTGGTGCTGAGTTAGAGTTGCCACCACTTTTTTTTTTCCTGACAGGCTCCTCGTCCTCAGCAGCTATATGGCAGGCAGGTACGTCACGGTCCTCTCCATGCCTGGAATTGCTATACCTACTGAATATGAGTGGTGCAGAAAGGTGAGAATTTTGTTTCAGTTCATTTACATAAGAATTTACCAACATTTGCACAGCTCTTCATATTCAGGAAAGAATAGAATCATAGAATAGTAGGTTTGGAAGGGGCCTACAAGACCATCAAGTCCAGTTGGAGCTTTAAACAAATTCAAATGCAGAATGCAAAATGGACAGTTGCATCCATGCCTGCTTCAGTATCATTTATATCTCATTTTAGTACATTGCCTAAGAACTACCAGCATGTCCTGTCCCTGGCATTTGCTGTGAATGAGATCAATAAGAACCCCAAGATTTTACCCAACGTCACTTTGGGCTTCCACATCTATGACAGCTACTTTGATGCAAAGATAACATATCAGAACACCTTGAACCTCCTCTTCAGTCAGAAGAGGACTGCCCCCAACTACAACTGTGGTGTCCAGAAGAACCCAGTCGCTGTCATTGGGGGACTTGACTCTGAAACCTCTGTCCACATGGCCACTATCTTAGGCACCTACAAAATTCCACAGGTAAGATGACAAATGCCCACCTGCGGTAACGCTAGAGATGCCTTTATAAAGTACCTTTCTGGGAGGGTGCACAATTGCGCTGTATTGTTTTTCAGCTATCAACCCATATCCCTTGATTCCTATCTCTAGAAAATATCAGGGTGAGGTAGATATATCTTGACTCACGTGTATTTAATTGCATACATCCCAGCTGAGAATCTGGAAATCACCATGAGATAGTGTGCGGGTGAGGATGGGGGTGGGGGTGGGGGAATAAAACACAAACCTTAACTGTTCCCTTCTTGTGAGCTGATGAGTTTGGTGGGATGAGACAGTATGCAAAGACTGCACAGTATTAGAGATGCCAGCAAAGTTCTTCTGAGACAGTCTCAGAAATGGAATGTGTGGGTTCATTAAAGCCTACCAGAAAGGAATGTTCAGCTTTGCAAACCCATTTATCCTCACCTCAGACTGAAATATGAGCTAATTAATACTAAAAAGGGCCAGGTTTATACCTGTCCCCACCCTGTGCAAACAAATGGAGTAAGAATGATACAAAATCATTTCTTTTGCTTAGGTCACATATTGTTTATCTGCTCCAGAGGTGGGTGGAAGAACCCAGATCTCTTCCTTATACCGGATAGTTCCCAACGAAGCACATCAGTACAGGGGGCTTGTCCAGCTTCTTCTGTACTTCGACTGGAATTGGGTCGGGATCATTGCAATAAATGATGATAAAGGAGAAAAGTTTGTGCAGACTTTGGAGCACATGTTTTCCCAGAATGGCATCTGTACCCCCTTCACCGAAAGAATGCCAACTCAAGATAACCTTGGAGACCTTATTAATCTTTTGGATCTCTTTCAGAATATGACCATTTTCCTATCAAAGACAGGCATCAATATATTTGTAGTACATGCCGACTCTCATATGATGTTAGATTTACAGTGGGTGCTGTATCTAATAGAAATGAATGCTGCAATACCTATAGGGAAGGTGTGGATAATGACAGCACATTGGGATTTCTCGTCAGCAACATTTAACAGAGCCCTCGATATACAAGTCTTCCATGGTGTCTTGTCTTTTGCAGTACAATCTACTGATGTGGTGGATTTCCAAAATTTTCTTCAGATCTTGAATCCCCACTCTGATGCTGATGGTTTTATCAGGGTCTTCTGGGAGCAGGCATTTGACTGTTTATTTCCAGAAATGGATGAGTGTAAAGAGACTGGAAAATGCTGCACTGGAGAAGAGAAGCTGGAGAGCCTTCCTGGGCCATTTTTTGAGATGAGCATGACTGGCCAAAGTTACAGCATTTACAATGCCGTCTATGCTGTGGCACATGCTTTACATGCCATGTATTCATCCAGAACTAAAAACAGAGCAATGGTGGGTTCAGACAACCTGAAGGCTCCTAAACCACAAATGCTGGTAATGTCTCACATAAAAGGCAATCTTTTTTCTATCTTTTCTTTTTTTAATGAACAAAATAACTTGTGAGGCTGTGGAAAGTATGCATTAACAATATCAGATCTCCCCTTTTCTCTGATTCAGAGAAAATCTTCAGCCCACTATCTTCTACCACAGGCCCTGCTCCTCCCTTGGCAGGGAAAAGTTCTTATCTCCAAACAGCATCTAACTTGAGTTAAGAGCTTTTCCCTGCTGCATTTTCCCTGCCCAATTTTCCTTCAAATTTTGAGTCCCTATGCTACTGGAGATGGTTTTATCACTGTCTTCTGGAAACAGGCATCCAGTTGTTTATTTCCAGATATGGATATAGATGAGGGAAGCTACATGGAGCAGGAGAAGCTGGATGCCTTCTGGGGCCTTTTTTCGAAATGAGCATGACAGGTCAAAGTTACAGCATTTACAATGCTGTCGACGCTGTGGTGCATGCTTTGCATACCACGTATTTATCTAGAAGCAAAAAACAGATCAGTGGTGGTTGGAGACAACCTGGAGCCTCCTCAACTACATAATACAGATCATGTCTCACATAGAAGGCAATCTACTTTTTAATGAACAGAACAATTTGTATCCATTTATCACTGATCTCCCATTTTCTCTAATTCAGAGATGAAGAATCTTCAGCCCTCCAGCGTATTCCCCAGGCTGTATGATTCTCTTGGTAGGGAAAAGATCTCCAAACAGCAGCTGATCAGAGAGAAGAGTTTTTCCCTGCTGTGCAGTGTACAGTGAGAAAGGGAGCCATTATCACTTCTGAATCGACATGCAGAAGCTTATCCTGCTTACATCTGAGAAGACATGCTGCGTATGCTTACCTCTGAGTAGATATGCAGAGGCTTATGCTGTTTACTTCTGAGTAAAATTAGAATTGATAAGAATATATTTTGGCTCCACCCACTGTGCTATTGGCCATATCCACTTTCCCTTCCACAGATAGAATATACCTCTAAGGTCATTCCTGGACTGGAATTCAGTAAATGCTGTCCATCTCTGCTCTGATACTTCCACATCTTTTCTACTCAGCTGCTTTCCACTATCTGTTTCCTTCAGATGCCTAAAGAAGTTGCTTTATCACAAAAGCAGTGTTGTTGTGGGAGAATGCAGGGAACTCACAAGTTGGATTCATATTCATAAATTGAACAAAAATTCAATTTGTTCTGTATGATCAGCCTAATTTTCTTTCATTCTAGCTTCTTCACCCTTTTCTCCAGAGGATATCCTTTAACAACAGTGCTGGAGACAATGTGTCTTTGGATGAGAAAGGGGAACTGTCAAGTGGATTTGATATTGTGAACTGGCTTACTTTCTCCAACAAATCCTTCTTAAAAGTGAAAGTAGGATGCATGGATCCACAATCTTCACCAGGCAGAGAGTTCTACATTAATGAGGAAAGCATTACATGGCACAGCAGATTTAACAAGGTAGGACATAGGGATGTCAGAGAATTCTGCCACGGATCTCGGTGAAGCTGAATGCCAGTGCATTCAGCCCCCCAAAATCCATGGCGGAACGACGCCCCCCCCCATGAAAGGTGCGCGAAATGGAGCACTTACCTGCTGCCATCCGTGCTGACTTGCGAATGGCGGCCGTGCTGTGGCCGCCATTCGCTTCCTCATCATAGCTGTGATAGGCTATGTAAATAATGATGTAGCCTATCACAGCTAACTAAGGGATGCCATTTGCATCCCTGCGGAGGCCATGATAGGCTACGTAAGTATTTACGTAGCCTATCACAGCAAGCTAAAAAAACCCACAACAGCATATGCAAATGGCAGCGGCTACGGCGGCCGCCATTTGCGTTCTCTTTTTTTCTCCATTTTAGCCTACGTAAATATTTACATAAGCTATTACGGCGAAAAAAAAGGGGAACACAAATAGTGTAGTGGGCGCTATTTGCGTTCCTTTTTTTTTTTTTTTGCCGTAATAGCTTACGTAAATATTTACGTAGGCTAAAATGGCGAAAAAAAGGGAATGCAAATGGCAGCTACCGTAGCTGCCGCCATTTGCGTACGCTGTGTTGTTGTTTTTTCCTGCAGGCTGCCCAGCGGTCGGATGTCTGGCTGCAGGCAGCCCCGGCTGGCGGCTCTGCAGAATCTCCACGGAGTGGAGCCGGATGGGTTAGGATTTCGGGGGGAAGTGCGGAGAGCCTCCCCCCCACCGTGAATCACCCCGTTGAAAAGGTAAGTGACTTTCGTACATCCCTAGCTAGGACATAAGTGGAGTCTCTATAGGGCAAACGGAGACAACATAAGAGTCCTGCTGGATCAGACCAAAGACCCATCTTGTTCCATTTCCTGTTGTGAATGTTTGAGGCCTTCAGAGGCAAAGGGGAAAATGGCAAGGCTTAGAGGCCTAGAGTTTTCTGTTGGGAGGGGGTAGGCCTAGGAGCAGTAGTCTCATTTCTCCATTTAAGTGTCAGTTCATTTCTCCACTTACGTTTCTTTTCTTCAGGTTTGAAGCAGAAGCAGTACTTTTGGTTTTGAGGAAGGAGGGTATATAAAGAGAGTGAGAGAGCCAGTAAGGGAGAGACAGCCAGAGCCAGACATGAGAGCAGAGTCTGAAGAGTGAATAGGGAGAAGCAGCCTAGAAAAGTCTAGGACAGCTAGGGTAAAGGAACTTGCATTTTGCAGCTTTTGTGTTCTTTTAATGTCTTTTGTTATCGTTCAGCTCTATTGTGTAAATACCTTTTGTTGTGATTGTTTGTTTTAAATTTACCAGTAAACTGTTGTGGTTAAACCCCAAGTGTCTAGAATGTCAATCACCCCATGTCTACAGCCTAAACCTAGGGATGTATGAAAGTCACTTACCTTATGACGAAATTGATTCGCAGTGGGGGGGAGGCACCCTGTCCCTCCCCCCCAAAATTCTGGCCGGGCGGGAGGCGCCCCATCCCTCCCGCCACGAATCCTGGCTGGCCAGGGATGCAAATGGTGGTGGCCGTAGCCGCTGCCGTTTGCGTCCCTGCAGTCAGCCGTGATAGGCTACATAAATGTTTATGTAGCCTATCACGACTGAGTAAAAAACAAAACAAAACACCGCGCATATGCAAAAATCTATGCTATTTGCGTTCCCCTTATTTTTGCCGTAGTCTACGTAAATGTTTACGTAGACTAGACGTGCCAAAATAAGGAACGCAAATGGCGGCGCCCATGGGCGCCGCCATTTGCGTACACACGGTTTTGTTTTTTGTTTTTTTTACTCAGCCGTGATAGGCTACATAAACATTTACGTAGCCTATCACAGTATTTTTTAAAAATCTAGCCGTGATAGGCTAGGTAAATCTTTATGTAGCCTATCACTTTTTTTGTTGCTTTTTTTTTTACTGGAAATGGCGGCCGAACCGCCGCCGAACCACCACCGGAGCCGCTGCTGCCGGGGAAATTCGCCCAAGGTAAGTCCCGTCCCAGGGGGGTGGGGGGGGCAGACCGTTCCAACACCAATTTCGGGGGGCTGAATGCGCTGGCATTTGGCCTCCCCGAGATTCGTGGCGAAATTCTCTGACATCCCTACCTAAACACCATGTTACTGGGAAGGGGAGGTTTAAAAGCAGGAAGATGGGACTCTTAAGGAGGCAAGAGATCCTTAAGGGGTTGCTCAGGGGGTTCAGGTCATAAGTGGAACCTTGACACTTGTTCTCCTGCAGTGTCCAGCCCCATGCATATGAGTAGCCTGCAGGCAGAACATGAGGGTAATACTCTTGTTCCACTGTTCCTCACTTGCAAATGGTAGTCAGAGGCATGCTGATCATGGAAGGAGCAGAAAGCTATCATGATTTGTAGCCATTGAGACCATTACCCTCCACGTCCAGTCCCCTTTTCAAGCCATCAGAAGCTAGAGATGGATGAATCTGCAAGTCTTCCACATTCAAATAATTTAAATCTCTCCTCCCACCCCCTTCATTCTGCAAATGGGAACGCTTGTGTATATTCATATATTCTTATCAAAAACAAAGAGAAACTAAATTATCACCCATCCTTATCTAAAGCTCTGTTCTGGTTAACCAAGAATACGGTATGGAAACTTCCTGAGGGGAATGGGCTAGACACACTGGGCCTGCTTCCAAAGTGCCCATGTGTGCTGGCACTGCCCCCAACCCCAGTCCTCCATTTTGACAAATCGGGTGGTGGGTTCTGAAGAGGGGTGTTACTCATGTTCAATTTACCTCCATTCAACAGCCTTTGCCTTATAAGGTAACAAAAGTAAAATAGAAAGAAATACATGCTCTGTCACCTGTTTTGTTTTTGTTTTATTTTGTGTGTGTGTGTGTTGGGTTAGGTTAGGTTAGGTTGTACCAGTTGCCGTGTGTAACAATCACTGCCATCCAGGTTACAGCAGAAAAAGGAAGGAGGAGGAGCCATTTTGTTGCTATGATTGTGCTCCATGTCCAGAATGGAAGATGTCAAGCCAGAAAGGTAGGGGACCTCAACCTAAAAAATAATGTTATAGGAAAGCAGGTAGAGGATAAAACTCAAGTTGGACCTGAAATAAAATGTATCCTCCCCACTAAAACGAGTGCTCATGTTCAGGGCAACAGCAACAAATTTCATCCCAGCAGGATATTCAGATAGTTTAAGTCTCAAGTGTGTGTGTGTATTCATAGAATCATAGAACAGTAGGGTTGGAAGGGGCCTACAAGGCCATTGAGTCCAACCCCCTGTTCAATGCAGGAATCCAAGTCAGAGCATCCCCGACAGATGGCTGTCCAGCCTCATCTTGAATGCCTCCAGTGTGGGAGAGCCCAATACCCTAGGTAATTAGTTCCATTGCCGTATTGCTGTAACAGTCAGGACGTTTTTCCTGATGTTCAGCCGGAATCTGGCTTCCTGTCACTTGAGCCCATTATTCTGTGTCCTGCACTCTAAGATGATTGAGAAGAGATCCCGGCCTTCCCCTCTGTGACAACCTTTCAAGTACTTCAAGATTGCTATCCTATCTCCCCTCAGTCTTCTCTTCTCAAGGCTAAACATGCCCTGTCCTTTCAGTCTCTCCTCATAGGAATTTGTTTCCAGTCCCCTGATCATCTTTGTTGCCCTCCTCTGAACCCTCTCCAGTTTGTCTGCATCCTTCTTAAAACGTGGTGACCAAAACTGGCCACAGTACTCAAAATGAGGCCTAAACAGTGCTGAGTAGAGGGGAACTAGTACTTCCTGGGATTTGGAAGCTCTGCTTCTATTAATGCAGCCCAAAATAGCATTGACCTTTTTTGCAGCCACATCACATTGTTGGCTCATATTCAGCTTGTGATCGATAACAGTTCCAAGATCCTTCTCGCCTGTAGTGTTGTTGAGCCACGTATCCCCCATCTTGTAACTGTGTATTTGGTTTCTTTTTCCAAGGTACAGAACTTGGCATTTATCCCTATTTCATTCTGTTGTTTTCTGCCCAGCACTCCAGTCTATCAAGATCACTTTGAATTTTGTTTTGGTCTTCCAAAGTATTAGCTATCCCACCCAATTTTGTCATCTGCAAATTTGACCAGCATTAGGGATGTACGAAAGTTACTTACCTTTTCGAAAGGTGACATTTGCAGTGGGGGGGGAGGTGCTCCGTCCCTCCTCCCACAATTCTCTCCAGCCGGCTCTGCTCTGCAGAGATTCCATGGAGCCGCTGGCCGGGGCCGCCCGCAGCCAGACATCCAGCCGCTGGGCAGCCTGCAAGGACGCAAATGGTGGTTGCCGTAGCGCATCGCTGTATTTTGCCGTGATAGGCTACCTAAATATTTACGTAGCCTATTACGGCAAAAAAACAAACAGTGGATGCAAATGGTGGCAGCTACGGTGGCCGCCATTTGCATTCCCTCCCCCCCCCATTTTAGCCTACGTAAATATTTACGTAGGCTATTACAGCGGGAAAAAAAGGGGGACGCAAATGGCGTCGTGGCCGCCATTCGTATTCTTTTTTTTTTTTTGCCGTTTTAGCCCATGTAAATATTTACATAGGCTACTATGGGAACGCAAATGGTGGCTGCCATAGCCACTGCCATTTGTGTCTGCTTTTTTTTTTTTGCCGTGATAGGCTACGTAAATACTTACATAGCCTATCATGGCTATAATGAAGAAGTGAGTGTTGGCTGTAGATGCGGCCGCCATTTGCAAGTCAGCGTGGACAGCAGCAGGAAAGTGCTCCATTTCGTGAGCCTTTCATGGGATGGGGGGGTGGGGGGCTTCACTCCACCATGGATTTTGGGGGAGCCGAATGCACTGGCATTTGGCCTCATCAAGATCCGTGGCGGAATTCTCTGATATCCCTAATCAGCATTCCCTGCACCTCCTCCTCCAAGTCATTAGTAAAAATGTTGAAGAGCACTGGGCCCAGGACTGAGCACTGAGGTACCCTGCTCATTATCTCTCCCCAGTTTGAGAAGATCCCATTGATAAGCACTCTTTGAGTCCGATTCTGTAGCCAACTGTGGATCCACCAGATCATTGTTTCATGTAGCCCACTTTTAGCTAGTTTGCTCATCAGGAGATCATGGGGCACTTTGTCGAAAGCTTTGCTGAATTTGAGGTATATGATGTCCACAGCCTTCCCACAGTCCCCAAGGGAGGTTACTTGATCAAAACATGAGATCAGATTCATCTGGCAGGACTTGTTCATCTTGAACATGGAGAAATTTGGGTATACTGGTAAATTCTTATCAACAATACATTGAAACCATATTTTCACTAGGGATGTCAGAGAATTCCACCATGGAGAATTCTGAAATCATTGGCGTAACCGTCTGCCACCCCCCCGCCCCGCCCCAAGACGAGACTTACCTGGGGCGGATCTTCCTGGTGGCAGCGGCGGCTGCGGCGGCGGTTCGGCGGTGGTTCGGCGGCGGTTCGGCAGCGGTTCGGCAGCGGTTCGGAAGCGGCAGCGGCCGGTCTTCTGACCGGCTGCCGCTGCCGCCATTTCCATTAAAAAAAAAAAGATGTGATAAGCTACGTAAAGATTTATGTAGCCTATCACGGCTAGGTTTAAAAAAGAACCCATGATAGGCTACGTAAATCTTTACGTAGCCTATCATGTCTGACGTATCACGTCCGCTACGCTATTTGCGTTCCCCTTATTTTCGCCATCTTAGTCTATGAAAACCTTGACGTAGACTAAGACGTGCCAAAATAAGGAATACAAAATAAGGAACGTGCCAAAATAAGGAACGCAAAATAAGGAACGCCTATCACGGCTGACTGCAGGGACACAAATGGTGGCGGCTACGGCCGCCGCCATTTGCATCCCTGGTAGCCAGCGGCCGGATGTCTGGCTGCTGGCGGAGCCGGCCGGCGGCTCTGCAGAATCCCTGCAGAGCACAGCCAGCTGGCCAGGATTCCGGGGGGAGGGACGGAGTGCCTCCCCTCCCACCATCAACATAATCCGCGAAAGGTAAGTGACTTTCGTACATCCCTAATTCTCACCCATCCCTATCTAACCCCAGTCAAGTGTTCAGCACAAGCATGGTATGGAAACTCATCGGAGAGGCGTGGCGCTGTTCTCCCAATGTGCGCAAGTGCACCAGCCCTGCCTCTGTCATGGGAAGTTCTGAAGAGGGGTTTGACTCACTTTCACCTTTCTTTTCCTTAAGCAGCCCTTGCATTAGAAGGTAAAAAGTAAAACAAAAATAACTACATGCAAAGATAGATACATCCATAAATATTCTATCTTTTTGGTTGCTCTTGGTTTTGTTTTTCTGGTTAGGTAGTGCCAGTGGCCCTTTGTAATGACCATTGCTATCCAGGTTACAGCAAACGAAGGAAGGAGGGAGAGCCATTTTGTTGCTATGATTGTGCTCCATGTCCAGAAGGGAAGATGTCAAGCCAGAAAGGTAGGGGAACTCATATTAAAAAAAAGCATGTTATAGGAAAGCAGGTAGAGGTAAAACTCAAGGGGGAGCTGAAACAAAATGTATCCTCCCTCCTAAAACGAGTGCTCCTGTTCAGGGCACCAGCGAGACATTTCATCCAAGCAGGACATGCCACCCCACCCAGTATTCCACATTTCTTTTCCACCTTTAACTGATTGGGCTGTTTCCTCTAAGGCTGATCCAGATATTGTCTTTGTTGTTTTTTCAACACATTCTCTGCACTTCCTCAATTGAAGGATGTTTAGAAAAAGGAACATTTCCCTCTCATTCTTTCCAGTTTGGCTTTGTTCACCTTCAGGGGCAACCTTATCGCCTAATTTGATGCTGCTGTGAAGTGCCCTAAGGGTTGGGATGGTGTGGGTGCCATCCAGGAATCCAGAAGAAGTGCCCCCCTGCACCCCAGAGCCGCACTCGTCGAGCCCCTGCCCTTGCTCGCTCCCCTGCTGCTTGGCAAGCCGACTGCACTCTCCTAGGCCGTGTTCTCGAGCTCCATGATGTCGTTTTGAGGAGGAAATTGTGATTGTGAAAATGTGCCTTTTTAGATATATATGCAAAATGGGGCAGTGAAGAACCCATACATGCAAGATTACAGTCATTCATGCAGGCCCAGGCGTGTGCGAGCTGGGCGGGCGCCCGGAGAACCCAGACGGGGAAGTGTGTCTGCCCTAAGAGTGCCTTATATTTTCTTCTGTTTTACAGATCCATTCTCCCGCTCTCTTTCTCTGTGTGTAAAAGACGCTGATAATGGCTTTCAGCTCACTTGCTTTCTTTTACATTCCCAGTTGCTAAACTTGCAAGTCCATACTACCTACTGCCTCCCAGCCCAGGTTCCCCTCTGTTGTCCCTGTGACTCACAGGAGGGAGCAAATCTAAGTATTCTATCTGAGAAGTAGCTACACATGGTTATATACACGTTTAAAGGCTCTTGTCCCCCACGCCCTGGTTGCTGCCCAGGGAAATGCACTATGCCTTTGACAGCAAGGTGGGCTCTCCATGTTCAGGGGCAGTGAAGTATGCCTCTCTCTTTCTCTCTCTCTCACCCCACAGTTGTGATTAAGCGGAGTTGGGTTGGGCATCTGAGACTCATTCAGCATGTGAGAGTGGAAGTATTCCCTCGAAGAATGAAAAGCATGTGAGAGAAGAGATGCTGCTGTTGCTGCTTTGTCTGTGTTTTTAAGTGCTTTTCAAAACTCACTACAGAAGGGATGATTTTCTTTTCACCTTTGAAGCAGCTCAGTAACCCATGAACCTTAAACACCCAGCTGCTGAAAGATTGTGAAGGAGAGAAATTGCAAGTTGAAGCAAATGGACAGGGGAGCGGGGAGGAATCCTTAGGATTTAACATGGAATGCTAAAGAGAGAGAGAAAAATGGACACTTGGTGGGAAATGTATGTGTGACCTGGTGAAAATGGAGGAAGTTGCTTCTGAACAGATACAGAATACATTTGCTTCCCAGCCTTAGCCAGCCTCCAGGAAGTGGAGCGCACCCCCCCCACACACACACACACACACTTTCACAATCCTGAAAAAGTGGTTGAGAAAGGGAGGAAGCACTATCGGATCAGCTCTAGTTTCTTATTCTTTGGGGTGCAGAGTGCTTGCCTGATTAAAAAAAAAAAAGCATACTTTGGCAGTACGTGGGTATCTCTGTCTGCTTTCTCAGTCGGTCCCATTTTGGATACATTCTGAATGACACTCACTGCCTGGCTTTACTATTAACATGAATGGTATTATATAATATATTTGTTTTACAGAAGGAGGGAGAGAGGGAGCAAATTATTCCCTTAATGATGTTTTCCCTGTGTTAGAGAAAGGAATATATATATATATCGGGTTCCCTGATGTTCCGAACTTCCTTAACTTCTTAAGAGAGCTTCGGCTCGTCGGTGGTATAGAAATGAAATGAATAAACAAACAAACAAACAAACTTCTGAACAAAAACCAGGGGGGAAATTCCTTCTGTCACTTCTCATGCTTACAAATAAAATAAATAAATAAATAAATTCTGGAATGTGGCAGAATTCCACTTTGCGCTTGTGCAATTCTTACTGGTTCTCCGAACTGGTTTAACTATATAGTCATATTTCTCTGAGCAGACTTCAGCACACTGGATGTCCAAGAAACTAAAACTGACATCATTTTTATATTTTAAAGATATGATTGATTGTGTCAACTGCCCAGAAGATCAGTATCCAAATAAGGGGAGGAATCAATGCCTTCCCAAAGGTTTCAACTTCCTGTCTTACGATGAACCATTGAGCATCGGTTTGGTTGTTTTGGCTCTGTCTCTTTCTCTGATGACAGCATTGGTGCTTGGAATCTTCATTCGACATCGGAACACTCCCATCGTCAAAGCCAACAACAGGAACCTCACCTATTTTCTGCTCATTTCTCTCCTGCTCTGCTTCCTCTGCTCATTGTTATTCATTGGCCCGCCTCAAATGTTCATCTGCCATCTGCGGCAAACTGTTTTTAGTATCATTTTCTCAGTGGCTGTTTCTTGTGTCTTGGCAAAAACCATCACAGTGGTTCTGGCTTTCTTGGCCACAAAGCCAGGATCTACGATGAGGAAATGGGTGGGGAAAAGACTTGCAAACTCCATTGTTCTTTGCTGCTCCTTCATTCAAGCAAGTATTTGCATGTTATGGCTATGTACTGACCCTCCCTTCCCAGACTTGGACACGCACTCTCTGCCTGAAGAAATCATCGTGCAATGCAATGAAGGATCAACCAACATGTTCTACTATGTTCTGGGGTACCTGGGATTTCTGTCCCTTGTCAGCTTCATTGTGGCTTTCTTTGCTCGCAAATTGCCAGACACTTTTAATGAAGCCAAGTTTATCACTTTCAGCATGTTAGTGTTTTGCAGTGTGTGGCTGTCTTTTGTTCCTACTTATCTCAGCACCAAAGGGAAATATATGGTTGCTGTGGAAATCTTCTCCATCTTGGCCTCTGGTGCTGGATTATTGGGTTGTATTTTTTCTCCCAAATGCTATATACTTGTTCTCTACCCTGAACTGAACAATAAGGAGAAACTCATAAGGAGAAATAAATAAAAGTATTATGGTTCCATCCTAATCCTGTTTTCTTAGATGTAGACATTATTGATCGCATCCTTTACTTTTCTTTTCTTCACATTAAAGTTTATCTAGGACTGCAACCACATTATTGGCAATTTCTACTATGATATTGTAATGAGATATGATTAATCTGAAATTTCTGTCCACTCTGTTTCTCTTGATACATAGGAGATCTTGCAGCACTGCCCACCTTTAGGGTATACTATCAGACAATAATCAGCCAGAGGAAAGCCATGTGAGATAACAAACACAGCAGCAATTTCAGAGCCACGGGGAATGTTATAGTGTCCAGAGTGAGTCATGGTGGCTACAGCAAGGTGTGGTCCAGTGAGCTGTTCTCTGCTTGCTTAATCTGGATGTGGAAGTTCCATTTTGCTAGCAACGGGGCATGTATATATCAGCTAGGGGTGTATGAAACCCACTTACCAATCTGCTGAAGGGGTCCGCGTGGGTGGGAGGCAATCTGTCCCTCCTCCTGGAATCCTCCTCGGCTGGCTCCACTCCACAGAGAGTCCGTGGAGCTGCCACCCGGGCCCATCCACAGCTGGACTTCCGTCCACTGCCACGCAAATGGCGTCCGGCGTAGCAGACGCCATTTGCGTCCCTGCCCTTGGCCGTGATAGGCTATGTCAATATTTACGTAACCAATCACGAAAAGAACAGGGACGCAAATGGTGTAGCAGATGCCATTTGCGTCCCTGCTCTTTGCCGTGATAGGCTACATAAATATTTACATAGCCTATCACGACCAAGGGCAGGGACGCAAATGGTGTCTGCTATGCTGGACACCATTTGTGTCCGCAGCCCGGCAGCGGATGGCCGCGGACCGAAGATGACAGACCCAGACCGGGTAACGCCAGGTAGGGTCCATCCTGACCAGACTTTGCTGGGTGGTGGTGGGGAGCAGTCCGTTCCTCCACGGGCTCCGGGGGGCTGGATTCTTTAGCCTCATTGGAGTCCGTGGTGGATTTCTCCGCCATCCCTAATATCAGCTCACAATCTTAGCACCTGTAGGCTGAAGGAGAAGTAAGTGAGCTGTTCCAAAGGTGGATAAATCATCCCTCCTGTATTGAGTTTTGTAAAGCACTACAAAACAGACGCATCACCACCAACAACAACAACTTTTCATTCTTGAGGGCAGAATTTGCCACTATTTGAGTGAGTTTCAGCTGCACAACCTCACTCTGTTTAGTGTGTGTGAAAGTTATACTTTACTGGACCTAAACATGAAGGTTCCATTTTGCTGTAGTAGTTAGTGTGCTTCCATAGGGAGAAGCATGGAGGAGAGGGGGAAACTAGAATCCTTAAAAAAAAAAAATTGTGTTGGTACTTGCAAAAACAGATACTTAAATTTCCAGCCTCTTGTGAGTGACAGAGCCCAGAGATGGGCATGTAAGCTAGGGATGGGCAAATGACAGATGTTTAAGAGCACTGGTATCTTGCTGCTCATCTCATGTCCAATTCCCATCCATGTTTGTGATCAGGAAACTTGCATAAATCAAGCAGTGACAAAACAGGAGATTTGCACAAATGTCCCTAAATCGTGACAATTTCCTAATTTATGCAACTTTCCTCCCTAGACTAAAGCAGGGCATCGAGATAGGTGAGGTTTGTAGCATTCTGGGTGCTACCCAGGACCTGCTCTGCCATAGGACTGTTAACTGTTCTCCCCCTCAGGGCTCCTGTGCCTTTTTCTCTGCTCCATGGCAGGCAGATATCCCACAGGTACAGCCCTCTGTCACAGCATCTCCTCACCAGAAGGCATGGCACCTGTTGAATTACGTTCTGATATTTATACAATTTTAATATTATTGATGATTTAATCCTATTTTAACTTTGTATACTTCTATTTATACTTCTATTTATAGGTTTTAATTATGTAAGTTTTAATGCTGTAAAGCCACCTTGAGTCCCAGTATTGGGGAAAAGGCAGGATATAAATATCATCATCATCAGGCTGATTCAGTCCATGGGGGAAATTTGCACAAATTAGGACATTTGCACAGTTCAGGCTGGGAATCAGGAATGAGATGAACATGAGCCCATATTCAGCAATTTATGAATATTTTCTGCAGACATGCTGAAATTTGCATTTCATTTGCATTTACATTCAGAGCTTAGAATTGTGCATGCTCACATCTTTTGCAAGCAAAAAAAGAAATTCTCATACATCTCTAACCTGGGCTGGGAGGCAGTAGGTAGCATCAGAGAGCAAGCTTAGCAACTGCCAACTGTAGAAGAAAGCAAGTGAGCTGAACTCCATTAACATAATATTTTACATGGGGGGGCAGGCAGGCAGGCAGAGACAGAGACAAAGGGGTTTTGCAAGAAAGAAGGAAAAATACGGGAGAAATCTTGTTGTCCCTGGTAGAGCATCACAGGCACCATAGGATAAGTCAATTTACCCATTCCAAAGCCATAGACACTGCTATGACCTTGGAAGGGGGAGTCAGATATCCAGCTTCCATCCTCTGTCTCCTTGCAGCCAGGACAGAAAAAACAAAAACAAAACCTGTTCTGGCTGCTCTCCAAGTTTGGAAAAGTAACCTTGGAGGGGGGCAGGGGGGCGTTTTGGTCGGTGGGGAGGGGAGGAGACCAGAGAGGCCAGATATGAACTCCGACCTCAGTTCCTCCCAAAAGGAATGCCCATGTTAGATGGGCTCAAAGGCCCATCTACTGAAAAAAAAATCTGAATTGGAAGACAGGGAGGAAAAGATAGCTTCGAGTGCTCCTCCTGCCCTGCTGTCATCAGACCAGCTCTTGGAGGCTTCTAAAAACTGAAGCGCAGTGCATAAGATTGCACCCTAAGACACCCTTCAGGAAATTCCTGGACTTTGCAAGGTTGTCTAACTACATGATAATATTGGTACTGAGGCTAGGAAACCCAGAACGGAAAGAATGAGAGGGAAATATTAATTTCTCAACATTCTTCTGTTTTGGGACTGTAGAGAATGTGATGATAAAACAATAAAGAGAACATTAGATTCACACTAGAAGAAACAGTCCAATGAGTGAAAGGTGGAAATTTGGAATACCAGGTAGGGTGGGGTGAGATGGGGTGGGCTGGCATGCCCTGCTTGGATGAAATGTCTTGCTGGTGCCCTGAACAGGAGCACTCATTTTAGGAGGGAAGATACATTTTATTTCAGGTCCCACTTGAGTTTTACCCTATGCCTGCTTTCCTAAAATATTTTTTATCTTTATTTTTTTAATATGAGGTCCCCTACCTTTCTGGCTTGACATTTTCCATTCTGGGCATGGAGCACAGTCATAGCAACAAAATGGCTCCCCTTCTTTCCTTCGTTTGCTGTAACCTGGATTTGTTGTTGTTGTTGTTCAGTCATTCAGTCGTGTTCGACTCTTCGTGACCTCATGGACCATAGCATGCCAGGCCTTCCTGTCCTCCGCTCTCTCCTGGAGTGTGCTCAAAATTCATGTTCATTGCATCGGTGATGCTATCATAACCTGGATAGCAATGGTCAGTACACAAGGCCACTGGCACAACCTAACCAGAAAAACAAAACAAAGAGCAACCAAAAAGATAGAGCATTCATGTATGTATGTATGTATATATTTCTGTTTTACTTTTTACCTTCTAATGCAAGGGCTGCTTCAGGAAAAGAAAGGTGAAGGTGAGTCAAACCCCTCTTCAGAACTTCCATGGGACCATGGAGTGAATGTAATGACGCTATGTCGCAAGATGGCCAATTACAATTGTCTAACTGAGGTCTTCACGCTGGATTTCAAGGTAGTGCATGCATATTCGCTCTGCAGGCAATTTGACCATGCTCCTGTAAAGAAGTCACTGATAGACTCTCAGCCAAAAGTGACTGATACACTCTCCACCTAACCAGTCCCATGGAGTTTCTGTGAGGACAAAGAGCTGTTACAGTAAAGGTCTCACATGCCATAGAACAAAGTATTTGGTTTACATTCCCCTGAAGGTGAGGAGGAGGAGGAGGAGCTCACTGGATAACTTCAGGCCAGTCAGATATTCTCACTCTGTCCTACCACAAAGGGTTGTTGTGAAAATAAAATGTTGAGGGGATAAAGGTGGCACATGCCATAGAAGCAAGCTGATTCGCTAGGTCCTCCTAATTCCAGCATAACAATGATTCAAGCAGTCGCGAAACACAGACACGAAGGGCACTCTGGTTCCTTCTCATGAGGCACTCTTTAGAAGCTGTTATCTCCTTATAACACTGGCTACTGGAAAGTTTAAGTTCATATCAGGTGGTTGGTCAAAGACTGGTCCCCAGTCATAACGTCTGGGGCTCATTTCCTGATCTCAAAATGGGTTTGGATTACTAACCCTGGCTTTGATGTTCTATTGGATGCTGACATAAAAAAAGTTCATAAAAAAAGAATAGAAAAGAAAAAAAGTTACGGCTATACAGCTTTCAACCAAGCATGAAAAAGTTGGGAAACTGTGACTTAAGGCTCGCAGGCCTTAACACCGCATCCTCCCTAAGGAAACAGGAAGTGCAAGTAAAATTCTCATTGTCCCAAAGCAGATGAACCATGTGGACAGGGCAGAGAATATGAGATGCAGAGGTGACTTTGGGGTTGTGGGAAACCAATGATGGACGACTTAGGACCACCTACGTCTTTACTAGAGCAGCCTTCCCCAACCTGGTGCCTTCCAGATGTGTTGGCCTACAGCTCCCATCATGGCCAGCCTTCATGGCCATTGCCATCCTCTTTTCCAGAATTAGGATAGAACATATGCAGTCCACCAAGGAACTCCTAAAACAGTGCACTTTTATATAGACCACTTTAGAGAGACCATCTTAAACCAAATGAGGAGACAACTTATACCATTCATTCATTCATTCATTCACACACACACACACACACACACACACACAGTCAGGAGTTAGTTGGTCATCCCGTTCTGACTGCCTTCCCATTGACCGATTCTCATGATACACACTTCACTGGACCTCTGACCTGCAGATTTTTATTTATTTATTTATTTATTTATTGCATTTATACCCCGCCTTTCTCCCTCTCGCAAGGAACTCAAGGCGGCTTACATTCTCCTACTCCTCACCGTTGTATCCTCACAACAACAACCCTGTGAGGTAGGTTGGGCTGAGAGTCTGTGACTGGCCCAAAGTCACCCAGTGAGCTTCCATGGCCAAGTGGGGACTAGAACCAGGATCTCCCGGCTCCCAGTCCGTCACTCTCACCACTACACTACACTGGCTCTCAGATCCATTAATAACAACAGTTTTCACTATAATTCAAAGTTGGGAGTTTATTTATGTCCATAAAGCTTAAAAAAAAAAGAATTATGCTATTTCCTGTGACAATGTATTATAACGTTTTATTTTTATTATCAAAATAGTCAAGTATAATTAAACCAACATAATCAATTGCAAATTGGAACAAAATGAAAAAGGAAGACAAAAAAGTATCCGCACACCTTGATAGGCAGAGGTGCAGGCCAAAGTACAATGATATTCCAGCAACAAATGGCCTGTAAACAAATCATGAAGGGATTAAGAGACACCTATAGTTAAAAGTATCCCAGTCAAAGTTTAGTTATTGCTCAGAAAGGAAGTCTCTAGCTGTTAAATTTAATAAAATAACCTTTGCATATTCCACTCATTATGAACATGCCTAGACGTTAAATGTTTACTGCTAACAGTTACTGGGAGGCAAACGGTGAGTCTTAGCATGCCTCTTGCCACTGCACTAATTCTACCTGTCCAGACCCTCAAGAAGAAGCTTTGCATCCCCTTCTAAATGCTGCCATGACCACCTGGGAAAGCCTGCATTCATCGTGACCTTTTTGAAGGGTGACATTTGCGGTGGGGGGGAGGCGCTCCGTCCCTCCCCCTGAAATTCTCTCTGGCCAGTTCCGCTCTGCGGAGATTCCACAGAGCCACCGGCCGGGGCTGCCCACAGCTGGACATCCAGCCATTGGGCAGCCTGCAGGGACGCAAATGGTGGCTGCCGTAGCCACCGCCATTTGCGTCCCTGTATTTTGCCGTGATAAGTATTGATACATAAGTATTGATGTAGCCTATCACGGCAAAAACAAAACAGCGAATGCAAATGGTGGTGGCTACGGCGGCTGTCATTTGCATTCCCTTTTTTTTTTGCCATTTTAGCCTACGTAAATATTTATGTAGGCTATTACGGCAAAAAAAAAAAAAATGGCCATTTGCGTCCCTTCCTTTTGCCGTGATAGGCTACGTAGATACTTACGTAGCCTATCATGGCTGCAAGAACGCAAATGGTGGCTGCAGCAGCCCAGCCGTGGCTGGCCGGGAGACCAGCTGGAGCCGCCACCGCATCCACCCCAGGTAAGTTCCATCCTGCGGGGATTCCGTAGGGTGGCGGGGGGCAGGAGGCTGTTCTGCCATGGATTCCGGGGGGGTGGATTCTTTAGAATCTGGACCCCAGAATCCATGGCAGAATGGCCTCCCACCCCCCGCCACCCCACGGAATCACCCCGGGATGGAACTTACTGGCCGGAGAGAATTTCGGTGGGAGGGATGGAGCACTCACTGGAATCCGTGGCAGAATTCTCTGACATTCCTAGGGATGTCAGAGAATTTCTCCACAAATCTCCAGGAGGCCGAATGCCAATGCATTCGGCCCCCCGAAACTGGTGGAGAAATGATCCTCCATCCCCCCGCCACTCCCCAGGATGGGACTTACCTCGTGCGAATGTCCCTCGCGGTGGCGGGTCCCGACGGCGGTGCGGCGGCGGCCGGTCTTCCGACCGGCTGCCGCCACTGCCATTTCCAAGTAAAACAACAACAACAACAACAAACGTGATAGGCTACATAAAGATTTACATAGCCTGTCATGGCTAGATTTTAAAAAAAACACCGTGATAGGCTATGTAAAAGTTTACGTAGCCTATCACAGCTGAATTCGGAGAAAAAAAAAAGCGTGTACGCAAATGGCGGCGCCCATGGGCGCCACCATTTGCGTTCCTCATTTTGGCACGGGTAGTCTACGTAAATATTTACGTAGACTACCCATGCCAAAATAAGGAATGCAAATGGCGGCACCCATGGGCGCTGCCATTTGTGTACGCGCTTTTTTTTTTTTCAAAGTCAGCCGTGATAGGCTAAGTAAACGTTTACGTAGCCTATCACGGCTGACTGCAGGCCAGGGACGGAAACGGCGGCGGCTACGGCCGCCGCCATTTGCGTCCCGGCAGACGATGAGTTTTCGTGGCCAGGGAGACGGGGCCCCTCCCCCCCGGCCAGAATTTCGGTGGGGAGGGATGGGGCACCTCCCCCTCGGCCAGAATTTCAGGGGGAGGGACGGAGAGCCTCCCCCCCACCGCGAAGCAAGCGTTGGGATCAGGTAAGGTACTT
The DNA here is from genome assembly GCF_057233095.1 of Heloderma suspectum. Classification (NCBI taxonomy): domain Eukaryota; kingdom Metazoa; phylum Chordata; class Lepidosauria; order Squamata; family Helodermatidae; genus Heloderma; species Heloderma suspectum. Next base: position 113,833,755 of record NC_139463.1, on the reverse strand, counting down.
TCGTCCATCCCTAGGTCACATTCCTACTTAAAGACATCCCTATGTACAAAGAAAAAAAACTTACATAGCCTATCATGGCAAAGCACAGGCGCAAATGGCATAGTGGCTGCCATATGGGTCCTTGCTCTTTGCCATGATAGACTACATAAATACATACGTAGCCTATCACGGCTACTTGCAAGGACATAAATGATGGCCGCTATGATGGCCGCCATTTGTAGCTGCAGCAGCCCGGCCTTGGCCTGAACTCCATCTGTGGCCAGCCCCAGCCGGCAGCTCTGTGAGCCTCTGCAGGGTGGATCTGGCCGGGGAGGATTCCAAGGGGAGGGACGGAACACCTCCCACCACCACAGATGCCCCAGCGCAGAGCCAGGTGAGTATTTCGTACATCCCTATCTTTAAGTTGCACATATGAAAACTACTGACATACATGACCTTCTTCCAATAAGTTTTCCCTTGATTTTAAGTTATATTCCCCTTTTGACAGTTCCAGTAAATCATTATATCTTATCCTTTTATGCGTACTATCAAATTCTCTTCTATGCATTGCTTCTTGTGAAGATATCCAACATGGTATTTTTTGATAGAACCTTAATTTATATTTATTCCAAATTCTTAATACAGCCCTTCTTATATAGTGATTATTAAAATCTACATTCATGTTTGTTTTATCGTACCACAATTAACCATGCCACCCGTATCTCAATTCATGTCCTTCTAGTTCTAAAAGTCTTCTATTTTTCAACGTCACCTATTCCTTCATCCACATCAAGCAGCAGGCAGAAAACTAGTTTTTAAAATCTGGTAGTCCCAAGCCACCTCTTTCCTTGGCATATTGTAACATTTTTATTTTAACTATTGGTTTTTGTGCTTGCCATATAAACTTGGTTATATCTCCCTGCCACTGCTTAAAAGGTAAATCCAGTGTAATCACAGGTATCATTTGAAACAAAAATAACATTCTAGCTAATACATTCATTTTAATTGTTGCAATTCTTCCCAAAAGTGATAGTTGTAATTTTTTCCCATTTTAATAGGTCTTCTTCAATTTCATTCCACACTTTAACACAGTTATTCTGAAAATGCATACAATTCAAATTTGTCAAAAGGACTCCCAAATATTTTATTCTATTTTCAATTTGGAAGCCAGCCTTATCCATCAGCTTTTTTTCCTTGAACATTCATATTCTTTGTTAAAAAAATTGTTTTCTGTTTATTACCTTTGAACCCTGCCACTCCTCCAAATTCTTTTAATTTTTTCATTAAAATTTCAATTCCCTTTAAAGGTTCTTCTAACATAAACACCAAGTAATCTTCAAAAGCCCTCAGCTTATATTTCTCCTTTTTAATCTTTATTCCTGTAATTCGATCATCTTGTCTTATATCTTTGTTCAATAATTCTAGAACCAATATAAACAATAGTGGTGACAATGGTCAGCCTCGTCTTGTTCCTCTTTGTATCTCACAAGGATTAGTCAGATCCCCATTTATAATTATTTGAGCCTTTTGATCAGTATATACTGATTTCACTGATCTTATAAAGTTTTCTCCAATGTCCAGTTCTTCTAAAGTCTTAATTAAAAATTTCCAATTGAGATTATCAAATGCTTTCTCTGCATCTAAAAAGATCAGAGGTGCTTGTTTTTCTGGATGTTTTTCCAAATATTCCACCACATTCAAGACTGTTCTTACATTATCCCTCATCTGTCTCCTTGGTAAGAAACCACTTTGGTCCTCATATACAAACTCCTGCAATATTTTCTTGAGTCTTTCTGGTAAAATTGTTGCAAATATCTTATAATCATTGTTTAATAATGAGATTGGTCTGTAGTTTTTTGTCGAGGTTAAATCCTGTCCTTCTTTAGGTATTAATGTTATATATGCTGTTTTCCATCTTTCCAGTATCTCCCCTTTTCTAATGTAAGAGAAGACCACACCTTCTGGGAATTCCCATCTAAACATGATCTTTTTCTGTTTCAGGATTGTTGTTAAAAATGTATAATCTCTCCTTTTTCTCAGAAATCTTCCAGGAATTTCTTTCATGATGATAATCTCTTTGCCCACCATCTTCAATTTAGTTTTATAGTGTTTCTGGAGAATTGAATCTCCTGTAGTTTTTTTTTACAAAATGGACAATAATATCTCTGGGTAGACCTTTTGTTTTTGCATATGTTGAATTCAGTCTGTAAGCTTGATCTATTTCCATTTCCATGGTTTTCTCTTCTTTACTCAAAAAGGCTGCTATAGTCTTTACCAATTCTGTTCTGAGGTCAAGTTCTGCACTGCCATAACTTTCCACGACCCCTCTAAAACATAATGAGCATTCCTTGTCTTTAAGCTCAAGCTAAGCTAAGGCATCCTGCTCATGTTCTAACTCCGTAGTTACAATTTCTGCATTATTTTCCAGTACTTCCACTCTGTCATTATTTTAAATTCTTCTGTTCTTTGATTTAATGCATCATCTAATTTCTTAAATTCTTGTCTCAATTTTAGGGATGGATGAAAGTCACTTACCTGGTCCCGCAGCTTGCTTCGCGGTGGGGGGGAGGTGCTCCGTCCCTCCCCCTGACATTCTGGGCGGGGGGGAGGTGCCCTGTCCCTCCTTGCCAAAATTCTGGCCAGGGGGGAGGCACCCCATCCCTCCCTGTCAAAATTCTGGCCGGGGGAGAGCGCCCCGCCTCTCCGGCCGTGAAAGTTCTTCTCCTGCTGAGACGCAAATGGGAGCGGCCATAGCCACCGCTGTTTGCATCCCTGACCTGCAGTCAGCCGTGACAGGCTACGTAAATCTTTATGTAGCCTATCATGGCTGACTTTGAAAAAAAAAAAGCGTGTACGCAAATGGCGGTGCCCACGGGCACCACCATTTGCGTTCCTTATTTTGGCCCGGGTAGTCTACGTAAATATCTACGTAGACTACGGCGAAAATAAGGGCAACGCAAGTAGCGTTGCCCTTATTTTTGCCATAGTCTACGTAAATATTTATGTAGACTACCCGAGCCAAAATAAGGAATGCAAATGGCGGCGCCCATGGGTGCCGCCATTTGCGTACGTGCTTTTTTTTCCCCCCAAAGTCAGCTGTGATAGGCTACGTAAACATTTACGTAGCCTATCATGGTGTTTTTTGAAAATCTAGTCATGATAGGCTCCGTAAATCTTTACGTAGCCTATCACATTTGTTGTTTCGTTTTGTTTTTTACTTGGAAATGGTGGCGGCAGCAGCCGGTCGGAAGACCGGCCGCAGCCGCCGCCGAACCACCGCTGGGAGCTGCCGCCGCCAGGAACATTCGCCGAAGGTAAGTCCCATCCCGGGGGGGGCGGGGGGGTGGACCATTTCTCCACCAATTTCGGGGGGCCGAATGCATTGGCATTTGGCCTCCCGGAGATTCGTGGAGAAATTCTCCAACATCCCTACAATTCTTCCTTCGTGTAACTAGGGGTGGACGAAAGTCCCTTACCTTTCGCCGAAGCTTTTTCGCGGTGGGGGGGAGCGCTTCGCTGCTCCCCCCGCGAAGTTCAGGCCGGGGGGGGAGGCTTCCCGCCTCGCCCGGCCGAAATTCAGGCCGGGGAGGAGGCTTCCCGCCTCGCCCGGCCGCGAACTCAAAAGTAAAAAAACAAAACAAAACACATCCCCTGATAGGCTACGTGACGATTCACGTAGCCTATCACGGCTAGATCTGGAAAGTCAGCCGTGATAGGCTACGTGAATCGTCACGTAGCCTATCACGGGTGACTTTAAAAAAAAAAAAAAAAAAAGCGCGTACGCGAATGGCGGCCCCCATAGGGAGCCGCCATTCGCGTTCCTTATTTAGTTGCTGTAGTCTACGTCAATGTTTACGTAGACTACGGCGAAAATAAGGGCAACGCAAATAGCGTTGCCCTTATTTTCGCCGTAGTCTGTGTAAACATTGACGTAGACTACAGCGACCAAATAAGGAAGGGGAATGGTGGCTCCCTATGGGGGCCGCCATTATCCGTACACACTTTTTTTTTTTTTTTAAGTCACCTGTGATAGGCTACGTGACGATTCACGTAGCCTATCACGGCTGACTTTGCAAAGATTGCCGTGATAGGCTACGTGAATCGTCACGTAGCCTATCAGGGGACGTGGTTTTTTTTTCTTTCATTGCAATGGCGGGGGTGGCAGCCGGTCGAAAGACCGGCTGCCGCTCCCGCCCCGCTCGAACACCGGACGAACCGCCGGCCGGACCCGCCGCCGGGAGGGACATTCAGGGAAGGTAAGTCCCGTCCCGGGGGGGGGCGGGGGGCGGGGGGCGGAGGATTTCTCCCCGAAACTTGTTCGGGGGGCCGAACACGTTGGCGCTCGGCCCCCCGAAGATTCGGGGAGAAATTCTCCGCCATCCCTATGTGTAACAATTCTTACTTCCTTCGAGAAAATCTCCTCCTTTACTTCCAATACTTGCCTTTCCATCCATTTTTCTATACGTTGTTCAGACGTACCCATCTTTAGTTCTATCTGTTGTTCAAAACTGCCCATCCTTCGTTCTATGCATAGTTCAAAAGCCTCCATCCTTTTGCTTATAGCATCTATAATATTCTGTGTTTGTTCATCCAAGGCCATCTTTTGTATATCTTGCTTCTGCTCAGGTACCTCTTCCTTGCTTATAGATGTTGCTTTCACCGATAATTTCATAGCTCCCGTCAGTCTTTCCTTTAGAGAGCCTTTCCTGGATTTCATATTTCTACTTGATTGTTCTGTAGGCATCTCCCACTCTGCTACACGTTATTCTGATATCCTTCGCTGGTTTATCCAAATTCATAGCAATCATTCAATTATCTTCTACATTATTTCCTTTATAAATTAGTCTGTCTGGATATCCAGTAAGCTGTTGATCCTCCCATGCCAAAAGAGATCTCTATCAAAAGGAGAAAAGGAGATAAATAAATAAATAAATAAATTTAAAAAACACATCAAAAGAAGAAATATTTTTCATAAGCTGCTGGTCTTTTAGCATCCAAAAGGTGTCAGCAATACTCCTTCTTTATTCAGTTGTTATTGTTATTGTTCCAGCCTATTCCAGGCTTTCTGCCAAAGATTTGTTTATTTTGGCTTCGTTTTCTCAAGCTCATGCAGAAGATCAAGGGAACTGGGCAAAAACATAGCTTTCAGCCATATACATTCAAACATTAAAACCTTCAAACAATGATTTCAAGAAATAGAAAGTTAATTAGATTGTAATACTTATTCAAAATGCAAACAGTCTTAGTATTCTTTATTTTTTCCTTCTTGTGAAAGAAACTCTTGAGTTATATTCACTTTGTAAAAGTCTGCAACTCCTTGCTTTTAATTCAGGTTAGATTTATACAACTGCCATACATTCGCTTTTTGCTGTGCAAGTGGTGCTTGCTGTTGGCTTAAGTTTCCAAATACAATCTAAGATTGGAGCACACCCTCCTTAAATTCTCTGAATTAATTAAGAGTTTCAAAACAGCATTTCAGTAGGTATTTATCTCTGGCGACAGACCTTAGTTTTGAGCCCCTTTGCATCGTCCACAAAGGCAGCTGTTCATCTAAGATTTCATCCTGATGGTACTGCAGGCTTCCCCTTCATTTTCCAGGGGGGGGGGGGAGTTTCTCAACCTTTTCACAGCTGTTTGAAAAAAGTAGGTATGTACGAAAGTTCTGCCACGGATCTCGGGGAGGCCGAATGCCAGCACATTTGGCCCCCCAAAATCAGTGGTGGAATGGCCCACCACCCCCCTGCCCCCCCCGGGATGGGACTTATCTTGGGCAGATCTTCCTGGCGGCGGCGGCGGCCAGTCTTCTGACCAGCTGCCGCCATATCCAGTTAAAAAAAACAAAAAACGTGATAGGCTACGTAAATGTTTACATAGCCTATCATGGCTGATTTAAACAAACAAACAAACACGCGTACGCAAATGGAGGCTGCCATGGGTGCCGCCATTTGAGTTCCTTATTTTGGCACATCTTAGTATACGTAAACATTTACGTAGACTAAGACGGCGAAAATAAGGGGAACACAAATAGCGTAGCAGATGCCATTTGTTTACATAAATACGTAAATGTTTACGTAGACTAGACGTGCCAAAATAAGGAACGCAAATGGTGGCGCCAATGGGTGCCGCCATTTGCGTACGCGTGTTGTTGTTGTTTTTCCCACTCAGCCGTGATAGGCTATGTAAACATTTATGTAGCCTATCACGGCTGACTGCAGGGTCGCAAACAGCGGCGGCTATGGCCGCCGCCATTTGCAGTCCCAGCAGAACAGGATTCGCAGCGGGAGGGACAGGGTGCCTCCCCCCTGGCCAGAATTTCAGGGGGGAGGGATGGGGTGCTTCCCCCCCGGATAGAATTTCAGGGGGGAGGGACAGGGTGCCTCCTCCCTGGCCACAATTTCGGGGGGAGGGACGGAGCGCCTTCTCCCCACCGCGAAGCAAGTTTCGGCTCAGGTAAGGGACTTTCGTACATCCTTATAATCACTACCACCGCTCATGGTTCTGGACTTCATCTGCAACATTGTCACCGATGGTTTCGCTCTTGGCAGGCAATTCCTGAAGGACATTCCTGAAGGACATTCTCAAGTCCAACAGTGAGCCAGGCTTTGCTTCCTTCGACGTACCACCCAAGATGGCACAGCTGCAAGGTCCCGGTCCATTCGTGTTCCAGGCTCAGTTTACCATCTGATGGGCACTTTGCAGTTGGATGAGACTCCAAGCTACAGCCAGCTGTACATCCTTTCCACCGATGAGGCCACTACGGCTCACCTCGAGCAATCAGAGAACAGCTCACTGCACCACACCTTGCTGTAGCCACCATGGCTCACTCTGGACACTATAACATTCCCCAGGGCTATGAAATTGCTGCTGTGTTTGTTATCTCACATGGCTTTCCTCTGGCTGATTATTGTCTGATAGTATACCCTAAAGGTGGGCAGTGCTGCAAGATCTCCTATATGGACAGTCACAATGACCCTTTGGTTTACCCCGTGCTGCACTTTCATGGTGAGGATGGATGGGGTCCTGGCATGGCGCATGTTGCAGCCAGGCCAACGAAATTGGCATCTATCTGCCAACACTTGTCTTCTGCCATGGACAACTCTATGTTGCCATGACTTGTGTGTCCTCCCTGGAAAATGTCAAGATTCAAGTTGTCGATGGACCAGAACAAGGACATTACAGTGGTTTGCCCTGGAGTTCACACCAAGAACCTTGTATTTAAGGGAGTTTTGTAATGATAAAATATGTAACACTTTGAATGTTTCAAAAAATGCAAGAATTTAAGTTAAACCTTTAGTTAGATTTTACTTTTCTCTGCAAACTGTGTTCACAGGCAGCCAACTTGTAGATATATCAACTAAACCAACTAATCTACTACTAACTAAATTGTATTTAGAATACTCACAAACACTAAAGAAAAAAAACCCTGAAAGACAAGGAACAAATTGAATGCAAAAAGAAACACACAAAATGTTTCATTTTAACCCTAATAGAGGGAATGGGGGATAAACTATCCTATGGTAGAAAAGAAAGAAAGATCAGAATGGAATAGCAAGAGAACAGCAGAATGTGCAGTGCAGAAGAAGGAATGGGGGGAAGAAATGATATGAAAAAGGTTCAGTGGGTAAATCAGAAAAATCAGGGACAAAATTAGAAGCATGATATGTCACATGCATGCTATGTATCAAGAGAAACAGAGTGGACAGAAATTTCAGATTAATCATATCTCATTACAATATCATAGGAGAAATTGCCAATAATGTGGTTGCAGTCCTAGATAAACTTTAATGTGAAGAAAAGAAAAGTAAAGGATGCGATCAATAATGTCTACATCTAAGAAAACAGGATTAGGATGGAACCATAATACTTTTATTTATTTCTCCTTATGAGTTTCTCCTTATTGTTCAGTTCAGGGTAGAGAACAAGTATATAGCATTTGGGAGAAAAAATACAACCCAATAATCCAGCACCAGAGGCCAAGATGGAGAAGATTTCCACAGCAACCATATATTTCCCTTTGGTGCTGAGATAAGTAGGAACAAAAGACAGCCACACACTGCAAAACACTAACATGCTGAAAGTGATAAACTTGGCTTCATTAAAAGTGTCTGGCAATTTGCGAGCAAAGAAAGCCACAATGAAGCTGACAAGGGACAGAAATCCCAGGTACCCCAGAACATAGTAGAACATGTTGGTTGATCCTTCATTGCATTGCACAATGATTTCTTCAGGCAGAGAGTGCGTGTCCAAGTCTGGGAAGGGAGGGTCAGTACATAGCCATAACATGCAAATACTTGCTTGAATGAAGGAGCAGCAAAGAACAATGGAGTTTGCAAGTCTTTTCCCCACCCATTTCCTCATCGTAGATCCTGGCTTTGTGGCCAAGAAAGCCAGAACCACAGTGATGGTTTTTGCCAAGACACAAGAAACAGCCACTGAGAAAATGATACTAAAAACAGTTTGCCGCAGATGGCAGATGAACATTTGAGGCGGGCCAATGAATAACAATGAGCAGAGGAAGCAGAGCAGGAGAGAGATGAGCAGAAAATAGGTGAGGTTCCTGTTGTTGGCTTTGACGATGGGAGTGTTCCGATGTCGAATGAAGATTCCAAGCACCAATGCTGTCATCAGAGAAAGAGACAGAGCCAAAACAACCAAACCAATGCTCAATGGTTCATCATAAGACAGGAAGTTGAAACCTTTGGGAAGGCATTGATTCCTCCCCTTATTTGGATACTGATCTTCTGGGCAGTTGACACAATCAATCATATCTTTAAAATATAAAAATGATGTCAGTTTTAGTTTCTTGGACATCCAGTGTGCTGAAGTCTGCTCAGAGAAATATGACTATATAGTTAAATCAGTTCGGAGAACCAGTGAGAATTGCACAAGTGCAAAGGCATCTTGCCACATTCCAGAATTTATTTTTTTATATAAGCATGAGATGTGACAGAAGGAATTTTTTTCCTGGATTTTGTTCAGAAGTTAAGGAAGTTTGGAACATCAGGGCACCCGAGATAGATAGATAGATAGATAGATAGATAGATAGATAGATAGATAGATAGATAGATAGATGGATGGATGGGTATTCCTTTCTCTAGCACAGGGAAAACATCATTAAGGGAATAATTTGCTCCCTCTCTCCCTCCTTCTGTAAAATAAATATATTATATAATAGAATTCATGTTAATAGTAAAGTCAGGCAGTGAGTGTCATTTAGAATGTACCCAAAATGGGACTGACTGAGAAAGCAGACGGAGATACCTGCGTACTGACAAAGTATGCTTTTTAAAAATAAAATCAGGCAAGCACTCTGCACCCCAAAGAATAAGAAACTAGAGCTGATCCGATAGTGCTTCCTCCCTTTCTCAACCACTTTTTCAGGACTGTGAAAGTGTGTGTGTGTGTGGGGGGTGCGCGCTCCACTTCCTTGCATCATGTTGCGGAAATCTAAGGACGGGGCGTGTGTGTTGATCTTGTGCAAAGCACACAAAACCAAAAGGATGTGCTGTCCAAAGATGGTCCTCCTGGGACTTCAGCACCCTGGACTTTTATCTCAGTTCCCTGAGGCTGGCTAAGGCTGGGAAGGAATTGTATTCTGTATCTGTTCAGAAGCAACTTCCTCCATTTCCACCAGGTCACACACATACATTTCCCACCAAGTGTCCACTTTTTTCTCTCTCTTTAGCATTCCATGTTAAATCCTAAGGATTCCTCCCCCCTCCATTTGCTTCAACTTGCAATTTCTCTTCTTCACAATCTTAGCAGCTTGGTGTTTAAGGTTGATAGGTTATTGAGCTGCTTCAAAGGTGAAAAGAAAATCATCCCTTCCGTATCAAGTTTTGAAAAGCACTTAAAAACACAGACAAAGCAGCAACAGCAGCATCTCTTCTCTCACACGCTTTTCATTCTCCAAGGGAATACTTCCACTCTCACATGCTGAATGAGTCTCAGATGCCCAACCCAACTCTGCTTAATCACAACATGGAGGGTCCACTTGGCATAGTGAGCATCCCTGGGCATCAACCAGGGGGTGGGGGACAAGAGCGTGTATAATTTAAACGTGTATATAATCATGTGTAGCTACTTCTCCCCCTTCATGGATAACTGCCTTGTTGTGGCGAAGGGGCTTGCGTAACTCAGTGAAGCCATAAGCTATGCCGTGCAGGGCCACCCAAGACGGACAGGTCATGGCAGAGAGTTCTGACAAAATGTGGTTCACTGGAGAAGGAAATGGCAACCCACTCCAGTATTCTTGCCAAGAAAACCCCATGGAACGTATCACAAGGCTAAAAGAGATGACGCCGGAAGATGAGCCCCTCAGGTCGGAAGGTGTCCAATACGCTACTGGGGAAAAGCAGAGGGTATTTCCAAGTAGCACCAGAAAGAGTGAAGTGGCTGGGCCAAACCCGAAAGGACACTCAACTGTGGATGTGTCTGGTGGTGAAAAGAAAATCCGATGCTGTAAAGAACAATATTGTTTAGGAACCTGGAATGTCAGATCAATGAATCAAGGTAAGCTGGAGGTGGTCAAACATGAGATGGCAAGATTGAACATCGACATCTTGGGAATCAGCGAACTAAAATGGACAGGCATGGGCGAATTTAATTCAGGTGACCATCATATCTACTATTGTGGGCAAGAATCCCTTAGAAGAAATGGAGTAGCACTCATAGTCAACAAAAGGGTGGCAAAAGCAGTACTGGGGTACAATCTTAAAAATGATAGAATGATCTCAGTACGAATCCAAGGCAAACCATTCAACATCACAGTAATTCAAGTCTATGCCCCAACCACTGAGGCCGAAGAAGCTGAGGTTGATCGGTTCTATGAAGACCTACAACACCTTCTAGAACTAACACCAAAAAAAGATGTCCTCTTCATCATAGGGGATTGGAATGCTAAAGTAGGAAGTCAAGAAATCACCGGGATAACAGGCAGGCATGGCCTTGGTGTACAAAATGAAGGAGGACAAAAGCTAATAGAGTTTTGCCAAGAGAACATGCTGATCATAGCAAACACTCTTTTCCAACAGCACAAGAGGCGACTCTACACATGGACGTCACCAGATGGTCAATATCGAAATCAGATTGATTATGTCCTTTGCAGCCAAAGATGGAGAAGCTCCATACAGTCAGTAAAAACAAGACCTGGAGCTGACTGTGGCTCAGATCATGAGCTGCTTCTTGCAAAATTTCAGCTTAAATTGAAGAACGTGGGGAAAACCACTAAACCGTTCAGGTATGACCTAAATCATATCCCTGATGAATATACAGTGGAGGTGAGGAATAGATTTCAGGGATTAGACCTGATAGACAGAGGGCCTGAGGAACTATGGACGGAGGTCCGTAACATTGTTCAGGAGGCAGCAACGAAATCCATCCCAAAGAAAAAGAAATGCAAGAAAGCCAAGTGGCTGTCTGATGAGGCTTTACAAGTAGCTCACGAAAGAAGGGAAGCGAAAAGCAAGGGAGAAAGGGGAAGATATACCCAACTGAATGCAGAGTTCCAGAGAATAGCAAGGAGAGACAAGAAGGCCTTCTTAAATGAACAATGCAAAGAAATCGAGGAAAACAACAGAATGGGAAAGACTAGAGATCTCTTCAAGAAAATTGGAGATCTCAAGGGAACGTTTTGTGCAAAGACGGGCATGATGAAGGACAAAGAAGGCAGGGACCTAACAGAAGCAGATGAGATTAAGAAGAGGTGGCAAGAATACACAGAAGAACTATACAGGAAAGATCTGAATGTCCCTGATAGCCATGATAGTGCGGTCACTGAACTTGAGCCGGACATCCTAGAGAGTGAAGTCAAGTGGGCCTTAGGAAGCATTAGTAACAACAAAGCTAGCAGAGATGACAGTATTCCAGCCGAGCTATTTAAAATCCTAAAAGATGATGCTGTTAAAGTGCTGCATTCAATATGCCAACAAATCTGGAACACTCAACAGTGGCCACAAGACTGGAAAAGGTCAGTTTACATTCCAATTCCAAAGAAGGGCAATGCCAAAGAGTGTTCAAACTACCGCACAATTGCGCTCATTTCACATGCCAGCAAGGTGATGCTCAAAATCCTACAAGCTAGGCTTCAGCAGTATGCGAACCGAGAACTACCGGAAGTACAAGCTGGGTTTCGAAGAGGCAGAGGAACTAGAGATCAAATCGCCAACATTCGCTGCATCATGGAGAAAGCAAGAGAATTCCCCTGGACTGCAAGGAGGTCACATCAGTCCATCCTAAAGGAAATCAACCCTGAGTGCTCATTGGAAGGACAGATAATGAAGCTGAAGCTCCAATATTTTGGCCACCTAATGCGAAGAGAAAACTCCCTGGAAAAGACCCTGATGCTGGGAAAGACTGAAGGCAAAAGGAGAAGGGGACGGCAGAGGATGAGATGGCTAGATAGCATCACGGATGCAATGAATATGAACTTGAGCACACTCCGGGAGAGAGCGCAGGACAGGAAGGCCTGGCGTGCTATGGTCCATGGGGTCACGAAGAGTCGGACACGACTGAACGACTGAACAACAACAACAAGCTACTTCTCAAATACAATACTTAGATTTGCTCCCTCCTGTGAGTCACGGGGACAAGAGAGGGGAACCTGGGCTGGGAGGCAGTAGGTAGTATGGGCTTGCAAGCTTAGCAACTGGGAAAGTAAAAGAAAGCAAGTGAGCTAAAAGCCATTATCAGCATCTTTTACACACAGAGAAAGAGAGCGAGAGAATGGATCTGTAAAACAGAAGAAAATATAAGGTAACCTTAGGGCAGACACCACCCCCGTCTGGGTTCTCCATGCACCCTCCCAGCCTCTGCCCCAACTCACACACCCCTGGGCCCACATGAATGGCTGTAATTTTGCATATATGGGCTCTTCACTGCCCCATTTTGCATATATAGCTAAATTGCACATTTTCGCGATCATCATTTTTTCCCCAAAGTGACCACTGTGGAGCTCGAGAATGGGGCATAGGTGAGTTTGGTTGGCTTGCTAAGAAGCGGGGAGTGAGCAAGGGCAGGGGCTCGATGAGTGTGGCTATGAGGTGCAGCGGGGACTTCTTCTGGACTCCTGGATGGCACCCTCACCATTCCTATCCTTAGGGCACTTCACAGCAGTGTCTAATTAGGCAATAATGTTGCCCCTGAAGGTGAACAAAGCCAAACTGGAAAGAATGAGAGGGAAATGTTCCTTTTTCTAAACATTCTTCAATTGAGGAAGTGCAGAGAATGTGTTGAAAAAACAACAAAGAGAATATCTAGATCAGCCTTAGAGGAAACAGCCTAATCAGATAAAGGTAGGGATGTACGAAAGAACAGTTACCTGTTCGCAGATTATGTTTATGGTGGGGGGGGGGAGGCATTCTGTCCCTCCCCCCGGAATCCTCAATGGGGGGGAGGTGCTCCATTCCTCCCACCCGGAATCCTCCGTGACTGGCTGTGCTCTGCGGCAGCTCCATGGATTTCCGGCCGTGGAGGGCTCTGGGTAAAAAACCCCCCAAAAACAACCGCGTACGGAAATGGCGGCAGCTACAGCCACCGCCATTTGCGTTCCTTATTTTTGCCCTCTTAATCTACGTAAATATTTACGTAGACTATGACAGCGAAAATAAAGGGGAACACAAATAGCATAGCGGGTGCTATTTGCACCCCTTTTTGATTCCCCATTTTAACCTACGTAAATATTTACGTAGGCTAAAACAGGGAATCAAAAAGGGACGCAAATAGCGCCCGCTACGCTATTTGTGTTCCCCTTTATTTTCGTCGTCATAGTCTACGTAAATATTTACGTAGGCTAAGACGGTCAAAAATAAGGAACGCAAATGGCGGCGGCCGTAGCCGCCGCCATTTGCATATGCGTTTTTTTTTTTTAACCCACCCAGCCATGATAGGCTACGTAAAGATTTACATAGCCTATCACACAGTTGTTGTTATTTTTTTTAACCTAGCCATGATAGGCTACGTAAATCTTTACGTAGCCTATCACATCTTTTTTTCTTTTTTTTTTACAAGAGTGGAAATGGGAGCGGTGGCAGCCGGTCGGAAGACCAGCCACCACTGAAGCTGCCGCTGCAGCCGCCCAGAAGATCTGCCCCAGGTGAGTCTCATCCTGGGGGGGATCCTTGGGGGGCAGGTGGCAGACTGTTCCGCCACAGATTTTGGGGGGCTGAATGCACTGGCATTCGGCCTCACCGAGATCCATGGCAGAATTCTCTGCCATCCCTAGATAAAGGTGGAAAAGAAATGTGGAATACCGGGTGGGGTGGCATGTCCTGCTTGGATGAAATGTCTCACTGGTGCCCTGAACAGGAGCACTCATTTTAGGAGGGTGTATACATTTTGTTTCAGCTCCCCCTTGAGTTTTACCCTCTACCTGCTTTCCTATAACATGCTTTTTTAATATGTGGTCCCCTACCTTTCTGGCTAGACATCTTCCCTTTTGGACATGGAGCACAATCATAGCAACAAAATGGCTCTCCCTCCTTCCTTCGTTTGCTGTAACCTGGATAGCAATGGTCATTGCATAAGGCCACTGGCACAACCTAACCAGAAAAACAAAACAAAGAGCAACCAAAAAGATAGAGCATGTATGTATGTATGTATGTATGTATTGTTGATAAACCTGTACGAGGGTCAAGAAGCAACAGTAAGAACCAGACATGGAACAACCGATTGGTTCGAAATTGGGAAAGGAGTACGACAAGGCTGCATATTGTCACCCTGCTTATTTAACTTATATGCAGAGTACATCATGAGAAATGCCGGGTTGGATGAATCAGAGGTCGGAATTAAGATTGCTGGGAGAATTATCAACAACCTCCGATATGCAGACGATACCACCCTAATGGCAGAAAGCGAAGAGGATCTCAAGAGCCTCTTGTTGAGGGTGAAAGAGGAGAGTGCAAAAGCTGGTTTGAAACTCAACATTAAAAAAACGAAGATCATAGCATCTGGCCCCATCACTTCCTGGCATATAGAAGGGGAAGAAATGGAAGCAGTGACAGATTTTACTTTCTTGGGCTCCAAGATCACTGCAGACGGTGACTGTAGCCATGAAATTAAAAGACGCTTGCTCCTTGGGAGGAAAGCTATGGAAAACCTAGACAGCATAGTAAGAAGCAGAGACATCCCCTTGCCGACAAAGGTCCATCTAATCAAAGCTATGGTTTTCCCAGTAGTAATGTATGGCTGTGAGAGCTGGACTATAAGGAAGGCTGAGCGCCGAAGAATTGATGCTTTCCAACTGTGGTGCTGGAGAAGACTCTTACGAGTGCCCTGGACTGCAAGGAGGTCAAATCAGTCCATCCTAAAGGAAATCAACCCTGAGTGCTCATTGGAAGGACAGATGCTGAAGCTGAAGCTGCAATATTTTGGCCACCTAATGCGAAGAGAAAACTCCCTGGAAAAGACCCTGATGCTGGGAAAGACTGAAGGCAAAAGGAGAAGGGGACGGCAGAGGATGAGATGGCTAGATAGCATCACGGATGCAATGAATATGAACTTGAGCACGCTCCGGGAGAGAGCGCAGGACAGGAAGGCCTGGCGTGCTATGGTCCATGGGGTCACGAAGAGTCGGACACGACTGAACGACTGAACAACAACAACAATGTATTGTTGATAAGAATTTACCAGTATACCCAAATTTCTCCATATTCAAGATGAATACACACACACAAACACACACAGAGACACACACACTTGGGACTTAAACTATCTGAATGTGAGAGCAAGTGAAATGGAGAGGTTTATCCATTGGATGGCTTGAAAAGAGGATTAGACATGGAGGTTAAGACTTTCAATAGCTAGAAGTCATGATAGCTATGTGCTACCTACAGGATCAGAGAGGCAGCCTGCTTCTGTCTACAAGGTTCTGGCGGACACCAGTGGCACAGGGCTATCCCCCACATTTTATTTATTTCATCCCCATGTCCTGCTTGTGAACTTCTCATGGGCATATGTCTGGCTACCACAGCAATCATACAATCACAGAGGGACCTCAGAGATCATCTAGTTGAAAACAATGCAGTGATTACTTGAAGCCAACATGGATCTGTCAAGAACAAATCAAGATTTGTTCATCTTGAATATGGAGAAATTTGGGTATACTGGTACATTCTTATCAACAATACATTGAAACCACATTCTCTGTCTCACTTTGGAAGACAGAAACAAAATTCAAAGTGATCTGGATAGACTGGAGCACTGGGCAGAAAACAACAGAATGACATTTAATAGGGATAAATGCCAAGTTCTGCACCTAGGAAAAAGAAACCAAATGCACAGTTACAAGATGGGGGATATGTGGCTCAACAACACTACAAGCGAGAAGGATCTTGGAATTGTTGTCGATCACAAGCTGAATATGAGCCAACAGTGTGATGTGGCTGCAAAAAAGGCAAATGCTATTTTGGGCTGCATTAATAGAAGCATAGCTTCCAAATCCCAGGAAGTACTAGTTCCCCTCTACTGGTTAGCACTCATCTGGAGTACTGTGTCCAGTTCTGGGCACCACACTTTAAGAAGGATGCAGACAAACTGGAGAGGGTTCAGAGGAGGGCAACAGAGAGGATCGGGGGACTGGAAACAAAGCCCTATGAAGAGAGACGGAAAGAACTGGGCATGTTTAGCCTTGAGAAGAGAAGACTGAGGAGAGATATGATAGCGCTCATCAAGTACTTGAAAGGTTGTCACAGAGAGGAAGGCCAGGATCTCTTCTCAATCATCCCAGAGTGCAGGACACGGAATAATGGGCTCAAGTGACAGGAAGCCAGATTCCAGCTGAACATCCGGAAAAACTTCCTGCCTGTTAGAGCAATACGACAATGGAACCAATGACCTAGGGAGGTGGTGGCCTCTCCCACACTGGAGGCTTTCAAGCCGAGGCTGGACAGCCATCTGTCAGGGATGGCCTGACTTGGATTCCTGGATTGAGCAGGGGGTTGGACCCGATGGCCTTGTAGGCCCCTTCCAACCCTACTATTCTATGATTCTAGTCTGAACCCCTGCCCAACGCAGGCCCTGTAATGCAGGCCGCAGCTACAGCATCCCTGACAGATGGCCAAACTGCCACTCTTTAAATAGCTTCAGCAAAGGAGGATCCACCTCCTGAGGCAAGCTATCCCACTGCTGAACGGCTCTCACTGTTAAGAAAATTCTCGTAATGTTTAACCGAAATCTGCTTCCCTGCAATTCCTGACCAAGGCTGCTCCGTCTTCAGCATTGCAGCCTTTCAGAACAGGATGCGGGACTAGATAGGCCTTTGGTCTGATCCAGCAATACTGTTCTTTTTATGCCTTTGCCTACCTGCTTAAATCTGCTGTGCCATGTAATGATTTCCTCATGAATGGAGAACTCCCTGCCTGATGATGATTGCGGATCCATGCTTCCCACTTGCACTTTTAAGAAGGACGCGTTTGGGAAAGTCAGCCAGTTCACAATATCAAATCCACCGGACAGTTCACCGTTCTCATCAACAGACACCTTGTCTCCAGCACTGTTGTTAAAGGAGATCCTCCTTAGGAAACGATGGAGCTAGAATGAAAGGAAATCAGGCTGATCGTACAAACCACAGTGACAAACACACATGTATGGTCCCTTTCACCATTCATCACACAACGGAAACATGACAAGAACAAGGGCAAATGAGTCCATGTTGCTGGTCCTGCCCCTGCCATCAAGCAGCTTATCCAGCCCCGCCCCTGAGGTTCACACATTGATTACAAATGCCTGCAAAAGGGCAGCCTGCATGTATAGACCTCTGCATGCTCCATGCATGGAAATCAGGGGAGGGCGAAAGAAGCCAAACGATGACAAGGATAGAGCCAAGAGTGACACCCTGCTGCCCTGATACCTATGGACCTCCCTTTGCCTGAGGAATGCATGAATGGAGCTTAGATGTGTGATGTCTGATCCTTCTCTTTATGAAAAACACAAGTGGTGCTATCAGGGTGCCTTTTTTCCAAGTTTGGAGAGTGCTGAATTAAAGCTAAGGGGCCCAAATCAAAATGTAGGAGGAAAATCTGATGATCTGGAGGAGAGAAGTCAGTGGTGGAGAGATCCTCGGTGAATGTTTCTTTTCTGCCATCCACACTCCACTGGCTGCTTTTCTCCCAGAGACATGCAATATATATCTGTAAAAACTAGCAGAGAAATCATGGCATGATATAGGAGAGAAGTAAGAGACTCCCCCACCACACACAGACAGAGATTCTACAGGATACATCTTTCTCCACCATCAGCCCTTGAGGATACAATACATCCCTTTCCTTTCTTAATCAATAACAGCTAGAAGACTCCTCATTTACAGAGGAAACAAAGAGTTGTACTTTAGGAGTGTGGTATGGATGACCTGTCTCTTTAAGAGCTATGTCTTAGATGCAGAGACTTTCTACATAAGGCAATCAGGTGTGCTCCTGAGTCCTCCTTTCCAGTAGTTTGCAGGTTCATTATGTGATCTTGTCATCCTCCAGGGACTCTCCTATGCTTTGCAAACATTTTAGCGGCGGGGTGTGTGTGTTCCAAACGAGGAAAGCCCAGTAATATTTATGAATGGCAGGATCAAGCCTAATGCAATTCTGAAATGCTGCTATACTACAGCACCGCCTAGTGCTTGTGTAATGGGGCATAAGAAAAGGAAGAAAAAGAAAAACCCTGGAAAAAACTAAATGTGTAAAGGAGCCGATCTTAATCCTGCAAAGAATTTGGAAACAGAAGCCTCAGCAAAGTGGTGGATTAAGTCTGTAATGCCCGTAACAGCAGCGTCCTTTTCCCCTTGAGTGAGTGTGGTTTTCTCTGTGATCCAGCCGGAACTGGTTAGTATATGTTAGTTGTTTTCTATAGTAAGTCAGTATCTCTTGCCCAGTAATAAATAATATTCCTGAAGTTATGCTGAGTCCTGGTGCTTCTTGGCCTTCAGTCAGGTGTGTTGAAAAGCCATCATCTCACAGAGTGGATGTGGGGTGGGGAAATGTACGTGGACATTGTTGAAAGGGAAAGAGGTTACTGTAGACATCAGAGACATCATGTGAAGAAAGAAATGTTCAAAGAAAACCCACAACTATTTGGATAAGCAATCATTTCAGGACATCTGAAAGGAATGGAATGGAAAGGACAGCTATGCAGAGAAGATTTGGAAGAAATAGAGCAGAGGTGGGCAAACTTTTACAGTCCAAGGACTGAATTCTAGTCCTGGGGACCACATTCCATCTGTGCATGAGGAGAAAGGGAAAGGTGATGCAGCTAGGGATGGGGGAGAATTTCTCCCCGAAACTTTGGGGGGCCAAGTGCCAACGCATTCGGCCCCCCGAAATCGGCGGTGAAATTCTCCACCGGCCCCCCGCCCCGCCCCGGGATGGGACTTATCGTAGTCGAATGTCCCTCTCAGCGGTGGGTCCCAGCGGCGGTTCGGCGGCGGTTCATGGGGGGCGGGGGCAGCGGCCAGTCTCCCGACCGGCTGCCGCCATCACCATTACAAAAAAAAAGTAAAGTAAAAAACAAAACAAAACACCCCCGTGATAGGCATAGGCTACGTAATGATTAACGTAGCCTATCACAGCTAGGTTTCCAAAGTCAGCCGTGATAGGCTACGTAAATTGTCACGTAGCCTATCACGGGTGACTTTGAAAAAAAAAAGCGCGTACGCAAATGGCGGTGGCCCATGGGCGCCGCCATTTGCGTTCCTTATTTTGGCACGTCTAGTCTACATAAAGATTTACGTAGACTACGGCGAAAATAAGGGAACGCTATTTGCATAAATCTTTACATAGACTAGATGTGTCAAAATAAGGAACGCAAATGGCGGTGCCCATGGGCCGCCGCCATTTGCATACATGCTTTTTTTTTTTCAAAGTCACCTGTGATAGGCTACATGACAATTTACGTAGCCTATCATGGCTGAATTTGAAAATCTAGCCGTGATAGGCTATGTTAATCATTACGTAGCTTATCACGGGTGTTCGTGTGTGTTTGTTTGTTTTTTACTTTTTTTTTCGCGGCCGGGTAGATGGGGCACTTCTACCCGGCCTGAATTTCGGCCGGGCGAGGCGGGGCACCTCTCCCCCCTCACCTGAACTTCGGGGGGAGAACCGAAACGCCTCCCCCCCACCGCGAAGCAACCTTCAAGAACAGGTAAGGGACTTTCGTCCATCCCTAGATGCAGCCAAAAGTAGAATGGGAAGGGCCAGAATATATTCTTAATGATTCTAAGCTTACTCAGACATAAACAGGTCATATCTACTCAAAGGTGAGCATGAGCAGCATGTCTACTCAGATGTAAGCAGGATAAGCTTCTGCATGTTGATTCAGAAGTGATAATGGCTCCCTTTCTCACTGTGCAGCAGGGAAAACCTCATCTTTCTGGTCAGCTGCTTTTGGGAGGTAAGAGCTTTTCCCTGCCAAGAAAAGCATACAGGCTGGGGAAAACACTGGTGGGCTGAAGGTTCTTCATCTCTGAATTAGAGAAAATGGGAGATCAACGATTAATGGATACACATTCTTTTCATGAAAAACTAGGTTACCTTCTATGTGAGACATTACCTGTATATGTAGTTTAAGAGGCTTCAGGTTGTCTCCAACCACCACTGATCTGTTTTTGCTTCTAGAAGAATACATGTTATGCAAAGCATGTGCCACAGCATAGACAGCATTGTAAATGCTGTAACTTTGACCTGTCATGCTCATTTCGAAAAAAGGCCCTGGAAGGCTCTCCAGCTTCTCCTGCCCAGTGCAGCTTCCCTCATCCATATCTAGAAATAAGCAGTTGAACGCCTGCTCCCAGAAGACCCTGATAAAATCATCTCCAGTTGAGTAGGGATTCAGGTTCTGAAGGAAAGTTTGGAAGTGTGGCACCTCTGTTGAGTGTATTGCAAAGGACAAGGCACCATGGAAGACTTGTATATCAAGAGCTCTTTGAAATGTTGCTGATGTGAAATCCCAATGTGCTGTCATAACCCACATCTTTCCCATAGGCATTGCAGCATCCATTTGTATTTGATACAGCACCCACTGCAAATCTAACATCATATGAGAGTCAGCATGTACAACAAATATATCGATGTCTGCCTTTGAGAGGAAAATGGTCATATTCTGAAAGAGATCGATAAGACTAACCATATCGCCAAAGTTATCTTGAGTTGGCATTCTTTCGGTGAAGGGGGTACAGATGCCATTCTGGGAAAACATGCGCTCCAAAGTCTGCACAAACTTTTCTCCTTTATCATCACTTATTGCAATGATCCCGACCCAATTCCAGTCGAAGTACAGAAGAAGTTGGACAAGCCCCCTGTACTGATGTGCTTCATTGGGAACTATCCGGTAAAAGGAAGAGATCTGGGTTCTTCCACCCACCTCTGGAGCAGATAAACAATATGTGACCTAAGCAAGGGAAAGGGACTTGCATCATTGCCGCTTCATTTGTTTGCGTTGAACATGAAGTTAATTATTTTTCTCCACCTTGGATTTCAGTTTGTGCTGCTAATGAATGGGTTTATATTGTAAAGCTCAACATCTCTTTCAGGTTGGTTTAAATAAACACATAAATGTCATTTCTGAGAACTTTACTGGGATCTCTAATACTGTGTAGTATTTTCATAGTCTCTCATCCCCCTTAAGCACACCTGTGCACAAAGAGGGAACAGTTACAATGTTTCTTTCCTTGATTTTCCTGTATTTTATAGTGATCTCCAGATTCTCCACTGGGATACATGTGTTTACATAAATATGCACTAGAGGAGAGACAAAAATCCCCTCCCCGATCTTTTTTTATAGCTAGAAATCAAATGATATGGGCTGATACCCGAGGAATAGTGTGCTGCGTAGCTGCACTCCCACACACAAAACAAACAAACAATTGTTATAAAGGCATCTCCAACATCAACCCCCAAAACGTCACCTTACCTGTGGAATCTTGTAAATGCCTAAGATAGTGGCCATGTGGACCGAGGTTTCAGAGTCAAGTCCCCCAATGACAGCGACTGGGTTCTTCTGGACACCACAGTTGTAGTTGGGGGCAGTCCTCTTCTGACTGAAGAGGAGGTTCAAGGTGTTCTGAAATGTCATCTTTGCATTAAAGTAGCTGTCATAGATGTGGAAGCCCAAAGTGAGGTTTGGTAAGATCTTGGGGTTCTCATTGATCTCTTTCGCAGCAAATGCCAGGGACAGGACATGTTGGTAGTTCTTAGGCAGTGTGCTAAAATAAGAGATTTATGATGTGTAATTAGGGGTGAGTGAAACTGTCAGTTTCTCTTCCTCTTGCATTAGATCTTTTTTTTTCTCACTCTCTAGTTCTTTCTCTCCTAAGTATGAACGTTTGAAATGCTGGCATATTCTCATTGAACAGAACTGAAACAAAACTCTCACCCATCTGCATCAGTCAAATTCAATAGGTGCAGCTATTCCCAGCATAGAGAAGACCGTGAAGTGCTTGCCTGCCACATAGGTGTTGAAGATGAAGAAAGAGGTGGCAGCAGCCGTTTAAGGTCACAGACATAGTTGAATGCGTTAATCTCAGATTTGGTTTGTCCCGGATGTGGAGAACTTTGTGAATTATGTGCATTTCTTATTAAAACCAGATAGAAACAAAATTCCTACCCATCCCGATGTATCAGGTGGGTGTTCTACCTTTCATGAACTCTTCTTTACTGGTCCTGCAGAACTCTTTGTGTCAGGGCATCTTGTATGTTACATCACATCATGTTCCACATCTCAGCTACCCATATGGATGGATTATGGAGGAATGAAGCTTTAAAATCATAAAGATATTGGAGTCCTTTAGAATTCTTAATATTTTAATGGACTTCCAGAAGAGATCTTTTGCAGACACACCCACATTGAAGGTTTGCAAAAGTGATCCATGAAATCTGCCCCTTTATTTCTATGGCTGGTACACTCATGCACCATCCATGACATAAAGATCTTTTTTACAAGGAAATAGGAGCTAACAGCTTAAAAATTTGGGATGTGTGGTATTATGGATATTGTAGAGACAAGAGCCCTGGGGAATTGAATTAAGGAGGAGGTGGAAATGCCCTAGTTCATTCCACCTCCTCCATTGCTTGTCTCCAGCATGCTCCATGTGTTGGAGACCAAAGGTCTGCAGCGGAGAGCCTGACCTATGCATGTAGGCTCCCCACAGAGTTTAGTACACAAGGGTTCTCAATTGTGCAGGAAGGATACATTAATGGAGCAGACTTTAAACACTCTTTAAACATTCACCATCAAACAGATGGAGAATGACAGAGGCAAGCGATGGTAATGCAACAGAGGGAACAATGCTAAGGAGTGGTGTCCTACTCTCCCCCTTGCACAATTAGAATTGCTTGTGGGTGAATGCCTGAACAGGGCTACAATGAGAAGGGTGGGAATTAAAACTCCGACATGGACAGGCCGTAGAGCAGGGATGCAGAACCTCAGGCCTGGGGGCCAAATCCAAACCTCATGGGGACCCAACAGGCCCTCCAGGGTTCCCCAGATGACTGCACCCCTTTTCTATACCCCACCATATTTCCCCCAACCACCAAAGATTTGGTGGTTCCTCTGTTTTGGTGCAGTCTCCCCTCCGCCTACGGCCAACTCTTAAAGGTTGAACTGCCTCTCTCAAGGCTCCCAAGTAGGCAGCAAAAGCTTGAAGCTAAAATTTGCTGATATTTTCGCTTTTTGTCTCACCCCCTTAGCATTCAGTGCCAGCCACCACTGGAATGCACCCCCTTGAACACTTCTCCAGTATGGAATGTGGCCCTTGGGTTGAAAGATGTCCTGCTCTTGAAGGATGGGAGCATGTGGTCAGTTTGTCATAAGCCTAAATACAAACTGGAACAATGTTTCCTCCTAAACTGAAGAGGCCAGTGCTGAGGTATTTATCTATACTCATAAAAGAGACAAGTATATTTTATGATGGATGGATGGACAGACGGATGGACGGATGGACAGATAGAATGTTCTTACATAGATGCATCAAGAATCTCGGTTTGGGGGTGTTCAGTGAAGGATGCAGGATCAGAAATAGAGAAAAGCTGAGAAGTGATTCCACCAATGATCAGGTCACCTGGCTGATAATATTGGTATTGCATCTGGAGTATGTCACTCATTGTGCACACAGCAGGACTCATCTGGGACTCAGTTTGAGAAAGCAATAGCAGCAACATCAGGGACAGTGGTGGTGACAAGATATACCCTCTCATCAAAAAGCCAAACACATCTTCCTTTGTAACCGAGTCCCCTCTTCCAAATGTGGTCATTACTATCCAGCACCAGTCTAGTTAAAGCAAGGTATTTCAGAGGCTCTATATCCTGCTGCTAGAATAATCAGACAGCTGGTCTTTAAACCTATGGAGAAAATTGTGTGAACAACAGGTTGACATAGCCCTTGGTGCCACGGCTCCTCCACTCCTCCTCTGTTAATACAGTGCCCATTTTATACGAGCATTTTAAGATCTTCCATTTCAACGTTGGCCAGAAGGAGGCTGAATAATAGTGATCAGAGATAATTGCAAGGTGGGCAATTATCTCCCTAATATATTGTGTCCCAAAAGTCATCAGCTGGAGAAGGAAAAGTAAACGTGCATACCTTCCAGTTTCAAATATTTTCAATATTATGCTGCACCAATGTTTCATGAAAGTCAATCATGATGTTTTTAAGTTCATGCATTGTCTTTCCATCACTGTTTCACACTGGTGGATAGCCATTATCTCTCCACCACCACCACCACCCCATGGGCGCCACCATTTGCGTACACATGGTTTTTTGTTTTTTTTTCACTCAGTCATGATAGGCTACGTAAATCTTTACGTAGCCTATCACTTTTTTTTTTTTTAACTTGGAAATGGCAGTGGCAGCAGCCGGTTGGAAGACCGGCCGCTGCAGCTGCCACCGCCGAACCGCCGCCGGAGGCGCTGCCGCCAGGGACATTCGCACAAGATAAGTCCCGTCTTGGGGGGGGCAGGGGGCAGACCGTTTCACCACCAATTTCGGGGGGCCGAATGCACTGGCATTCGGCCTCCCCGAGATTCGTGGCAAAATTCTCTGACATCCCTATTTCACGCTGGACTTCAAGGTACGAGTGTACGAAAGTCACTTACCTGGTCTCGCAGCTTGCTTCGCAGTGGGGGGGAGGCGCTTCGCTGCTCCCCCCGAAGTTCAGGCTGGGGGGGAGGCTTCCCGCCTTGCCCGGCCGAAATTCAGGCCGGGGAGAAGTGTCCCGCCTCCCCGGCTGCGAACTTCATAAGAAAACAACAACAACAACGCCCCTGTGATAGGCTACGTAATGATTAACGTAGCCTATCACAGCTAGATCTGCAAAGTCAGCCGTGATAGGCTATGTTAATTGTCACGTAGCCTATCACGGCTGACTTTGCAAATCTAGCCGTGATAGGCTACATTAATCATTATGTAGCCTATCACAGGGGCGTTTTTTTTTTCTTTTCTTATAATGGCGGCAGCGGCAGCCGGTCAAAAGACCGGCTGCCGCCCCTGCCCCTGACGAAGACCTGCTGAACCGCCGCGGGGACCCGCTGCAGGGAGGGACATTCGTGAAAGGTAAGTCCCATCCCGGGGGGGTGGCAGAGAATTTCTCCCCGAACAACCTTCGGAGGACCTAATGCGTTGGCGCTTGGCCCCCCGAAGTTTCGGGGAGAAATTCTCCCCCATCCCTACTTCAACGTAGTGCATGCATATTCTCTCTGCAGGATAATTTGACCATACTCCTGTAAAGAATTCACTCTTAGCCAAAAGTGACTGAGTGAGTGAGTGATACACTCTCCGCCTAACCAGTCTCACAGATAGGCATGGTGGAGAATTCCACCATGGATCTTGGTGAGGCCGAATGCCAGTGCATTCGGCCCCCTGAAATCCGTGGAGGAACGAAGCCCCCCCGCCCACCCACCCCGCGAAATGGGCCTGGAACAGAGCACCTACCTGCTGCCATCTGCGCTGCATTGTGACTTAGGACCACATACGTCTCTACTAGAGCAGGCTTCCCCAACCTGGTGCCCTCCAGACGTGATGGACTACAGCTCCCATCACGGCCAGCCTGCATGGCCACTGGCATCCTCTAAGGGATGTATGAATTGTGTACCTTCCATGCTGGTCCTGGAGTGGCATGCTCATTTTAAAAGATTTTTTTCTTTCTTTAAAGCAGCACTGCTTTAAACAAATAGGTTATTGCTCAGGCACACCTAGGAATGATTGAATCCCCTACCTGCCAGTCTGGGGGGTCTGCAGGGGGGGAGATGATCTGTTCCTCCCCGCAGAATCATTGCTGGCTGGCTTTGCTCCACGGTGATTCCGTGGAGCCTCTAGCTTGATCCAAACGCCAGTGATATGGCCACCATACTGTATTGCTGTCTGAAGGGGACTTGACTGATTGCGGATGCAAATGGCATCCAGGTAGGGAAGTCAGAGAATTTTGCCACGAATCTTGGGGAGGCCGAATGCAAGCGCATTCAGGCCCCCGAAATCGGTGGCGAAATGGTCTGCTCCCCCCCCCCCGGGGATGGGACTTACCTTGAGCGAATCTTCCTGGCGGCGGCGGCTCCAGCGGTGGTTTGGGGGCGGTTCTGCGGCGGCCGGTCATCCGACCGGCAGCTGCCGCTGCCATTTCCAGTAAAAAAAACAAAGAAACAAAAACTCGATAGGCTACATAAAGATTTACGTAGCCTACCACGGCTAGATTTTTAAAAAATACCGTGATAGGCTACATAAATGTTTACATAGCCTATCACGGCTGAGTAAAAAAACCAAACAAACGCGTGTACGCAAATGGTGCCACCCATGGGCGCCGCCATTTGCGTTCCTTGTTTTGGTATGTCTAGTCTACATAAACATTTACGTAGACTACGGAGAAAATAAGGGGAACACAAATAGCGCAGTCGCTATGCTATTTGCATTCCCCTTATATTCGCCGTAGTCTACGTAAATGTTTATGCAGACTAAGACGTGTCAAAATAAGGAATGCAAATGGCGGCGCCCATGGGCGCCGCCATTTGCGTACGCACATGTTTTTTTTTTCTTTTAAATCAGCCGTGATAGGCTATGTAAACATTTATGTAGCCTATCACGGCTGACTGCAGGGACACAAACGGTGGCGGCTATGGCCGCCGACATTTGTGTACCCAGCCGGCCAGGGTTCGGGGGGGAGGGACGGAGCGCCTCCCCCTCAGCCAGAATTTTGGGGGGGAGGGACAGAGCACCTCCCCCCCGGCCAGAATTTCAGGGGGAGGGACGGAGCACCTCCCTCCCACCTCAAATCAATTTCGTGAGAAGGTAAGTGACTTTCGTACATCCCTACGTCCAGGTAGGGATGGCAGAGAATTCCGCCATGGATCTCGGTGAGGCCGAATGCCAGTGCACTCGCCCCCCCTAAATCTGTGGTGGAACGGCCTGCCCCCCCGCCCCCCCATGGATCCCCCCAGGCCGAGACTTACCTGGGGCGGATCTTCCAGGTGGCGGCAGCTGCGCTGGCGGCGGCGGCTGCGGTGGCTGATCTCCCGACCGGCTGCTGCCACCGCTGCCATTTGCAGTCTGTGTTTTTTTCTCCCCCCCCATAGACGTGATAGGCTGCGTAAGGACTTAGGTGGCCTGTCATGTCTGGGTTTTTTAAAAACACAAAACGCGTACACAAATGGCGGCAGCAATGGCCGCCGCCATTTGCGTTCCTTATTTTTCGCCGCCTTAGTCTACGTGAATATTTACATGGACTAAGATGAAGAAAAGAAAGGGGAACACAAATAGCGCCCACTATGCTCTTTGCGTTCCCTTTTATTTTCTTCGTCTTAGTCTACGTAAATTTTGACGTAGACTAAGACGGCGACAAATAAGGAATGCAAATGGCGGCGGCCATAGCTGCCGCCATTTGCATACGCATGTTTTGTTTTGTTTTTTACCCAGAGCCCTGAGACTTTTCTAATGTTTCTCGACATTTCTCCACAAGCCTCTACTCCAGCTTTCCCCAACCAGGTGCCCTCCACAGTGTCAAAGATTGCAAACACTGTGTTGCCTTGCTTTTCAGTGGTCAACTGTCAACTTTTTCTGCCACAGTGGAAGGGCTTCACTACCACCACTCATGGTTATGGACTTCATCTGCAACATTGTCACCAGTGGTTTCACTCTTGGCAGGGAATTCCTGAAGGACATTCCTGAAGGACATTCTCAAGTAGGGATGTACGAAAGTCACTGACGAAATTTGCTTCGTGGTGGGGGGGAGGCGCTCCATCCCTCCCCCTGAAATTCTGGCTGGGGGGGAGGCGTCCCATCCCTCCCCCACCGAAATTCTGGCAAGGGGGGAGGTGCCCTGTCCCTCCCTCCCAAAGTTCTGGCCAGGGGGGAGGCGCCCCGTCCCTCCTGCCGCGAATCCCGGCCGGCCGGGAACGCAAATGGCGGCGGTCATAGCCGTCGCCGTTTGTGTCCCTGCAGTCAGCCGTGATAGGCTACGTAAATGTTTACGTAGCCTATCACAGCTGAGTGAAAAAACAACAACAACTGTGCGTACGCAAATGGTGGCGCCCATGGGCGCCGCCATTTGCGTTCCTTATTTTGGTACGTCTAGTTTATGTAAACATTTACGTAGACTACAGTGAAAATAAGGGGAACACAAATAGCGTAGACACTATGCTTTTTGCGTTCCCCCCATTTTTGCCATAGAATACGTAAATGTTTACGTAGACTAAGAAGTGTCAAAATAAGGAACGCAAATGGCAGCGCCCATGGGCACCGCCATTTGCATATGCGTGTGTGTGTGTTTTTCTTTTAAATCAGCCCTGATAGGCTACATAAACATTCACGTAGCCTATCATGGTATTTTTTGAAAATCTAGCCATGATAGGCTACGTAAATGTTTACGTAGCCTATCATGTTTTGTTTTGTTTTTTAACTTGGAAATGGCGGCGGCGGCAGCCAGTCAGAAGACCGGCCGCCTCAGCAGCCGCTGCTGAACCACCGCCGAACCGCCACCGGAGCTGCTGCCGCCAGGGACATTCGCACAAGGTAAATCCCGTCCTGGGAGGGGGGCGGGGGGTGGCAGACCGTTTCGCCACCGATTTTGGGGGGCCGAATGCGTTGGCATTCGGCCTCCCAAAGATTCTTGGAGAAATTGTCTGACATCCCTATTCTCAAGTCCAACAGTGAGCCAGGCTTTGTTTCCTTTTCCGCACCACCCAAGATGGCACAGGTGGAAGGTCCCGGTCCATTCGTGTTCCGGGCTCAGTTTACCATCTGATGGGCACTTTGCAGTCAGATGAGACTCCAGCTGTACATCCTTTCCACCGATGAGGCCACTACGGCTCACCTCGAGCAAGCAGAGAACAGCTCACTGGACACACACTGTAGCCACACACTAACCTCAGTTATTATTTACCCATATGCTAATGAGTACCGGCATGTCAGTGAAATCCTTGAGCATGAAAATGCAGCTGTACTTTCTGCTGGATGTGCAACGATGGACGTATCACTGTGCTTCCATCTTGACCACAGCTTAATGAAAACCATGGCTCACTCTGGACACTATAACATTCCCCGTGGCTCTGAAATTGATGCTGTGTTTGTTATCTCATACAGCTTTCCTCCTGCTGATTATTGTCTGATAGTATACCCTAAAGGTGGGCAGTGCTGCAAGGTCTCCTATATGGACAGTCACAATGACCCTTTGGTTTACCCCATGCTGCACTTTCATGGTGAGGATGGATGAGGTCCTGGCATGGCGCATGTTGCAGCCAGGCCAACGAAATTGGCATCTATCTGCCAACACCTTTCTTCTGCCATGGACAACTCTGTGTTGCCATGACTGGTGTGTCCTCCCTGGAAAATTTCAAGATTCAAGTCATCGATGGACCAGAACAAGGACGTTACAGTGGTTTGCCCTGGAGTTCACACCAAGAACCTTGTATTTAAGGGAGTTTTGTAATGATAAAATATGTAACACTTTGAATGTTTCAAAAAATGCTGTAATTTAAGTTAAACCTTTAGTTAGATTTTACTTTTCTCTGCAAACTGTGTTCATGGGTAGCCAACTTGTATATATATCAACTAAACCACCTAATCTACTACTAACTAAATTACATTTAGAACACTCACAAACACTAAAGAAAAAACCCCCTGAAAGACAAGGAACAAACTGAATGCAAAAACAAACAAACAAAAAGTTTCATTTTAACCCTAATAGTGGGAATGGAGGATAAATTATCCTATGGTAGGAAAGAAAGAAAGATAAGAATGGAATAGCAGCAAGGATCAGCCAAGAGAACAGCAGAATGTGCAGTGCAGAAGAAGGAATGGGGGGAAGAAATGATATGGAAAAGGTTCAGTGGAGAAATCAGAAAAATCTAGGGATGGCGGAGAAGTTCTCCACGAATCTCGAGGAGGCCAAATGCCAATGCATTCGGCCCCCCGAAATTGGCAGTGAAATTCTCTGCCCCCCGCCCCCCCCCGGGATGGGACTTACCTCCTTCGAATGTCCCTCTCGGTAGGGATGTACGAAAGTCACTTACCTGGTCTCACAGCTTGCTTCGCGGTGGGGGGGAGGCGCTTCGCTTCTCCCCCCGAAGTTCAGGCCGGGGGGGGGAGGCTTCCCGCCTCGCCCGGCCGATATTCAGGCCGGGGGGGAGGCTTTCTGACTTGCCCGGCCGAAATTCAGGCCGGGGAGAAGCGCCCCGTCTCCCCGGCCGCGAACTTCAAAAGAAAAGTAAAAAAAAAAAAAAAAAAGCCCCGTGATAGGCTATGTAACGATTTACATAGCCTATCACGGCTAGATCTGCAAAGTCAGCCGTGATAGGCTACGTTAATCATCACGTAGCCTATCACGGGTGACTTAAAAAAAAAAAAAAGCGCGCGTACGCAAATGGCGACCCACATAGGGAGCCGCCATTCGCGTTCCTTATTTGGTCCCTGTAGTCTACGTAAAGATTTATGTAGACTACGGCGAAAATAAGGGCAACGCAAATAGCGTTGCCCTTATTTTCACCGTAGTCTACGTAAATCTTTACGTAGACTACAGGGACCAAATAAGGAACGCGAATGGCGGCTCCCTATGGGGGCCGCCATTTGCGTACGCGCTTATTTTTTTTTTCCAATTCACCCGAGATTGTAATTCTTAATCTCAACCCGAGATTTTCCATTGTAATCAAAGGAAAAAAAAAAAAGTCCCCTGATAGGCTACGTGACGATTCACGTAGCCTATCACGGCTAGATTTGCAAAGTCAGCCATGATAGGCTACGTGAATCGTCACGTAGCCTATCACGGGTGACTTTAAAAAAAAAAAGTGTGTACGGATAATGGCGGCCCCCATAGGGAGCCGCCATTCGCGTTCCTTATTTGGTCGCTGTAGTCTACGTAAATCTTTACGTAGACTACGGCGAAAATAAGGGCAACGCTATTTGCGTTGCCCTTATTTTCGCCGTAGTCTACGTAAACATTTACGTAGACTACAGCAACTAAATAAGGAACGCGAATGGCGGCTCCCTATGGGGGCTGCCATTTGCGTACGGGCTTTTTTTTTTTTTTTTAAGTCACCCGTGATAGGCTACATGACGATTCACGTAGCCTCTCACGGCTGACTTTCCAGATCTAGCCATGATAGGCTACGTGAATCGTCACGTAGCCTATCACGGCTGACTTTCCAGATCTAGCCATGATAGGCTACGTGAATCGTCACGTAGCCTATCAGGGGACTTTTTTTTTTTTTTTTTTACTTTCGAGTTCGCGGCCGGGCGAGGCGGGAAGCCTCCTCCCTGGCCTGAATTTCGGCCGGGCGAGGCGGGAAGCCTCCCCCCCCCCGGCCTGAATTTCAGCCGGGCGAGGCGGGAAGCCTCCCCCCCCGGCCTGAACTTTAGCCGGGCGAGGCAGGAAGCCTCCCCCCCCGGCCTGAACTTCGGCCGGGCGAGGCAGGAAGCCTCTCCCCCCGGCCTGAACTTCGCGGGGGGAGCAGCGAAGCACTCCCCCCCACCGCGAACAAGCTGCGAGAAAAGGTAAGTGACTTTCATCCACCCCTAGCCGAAGCTCTCTTAAGAAGTTAAGGACATTTGGAACATCAGGGCACCATATATATGTTTGTATGTATGTATTCCATTCCAACAGCACAAGAGACGACTCTACACATGGACATCACCAGATGGTCAATATCGAAATCAGATTGATTATGTCCTTTGCAGCCAAAGATGGAGAAGCTCTATACAGTCAGTAAAAACAAGACCTGGAGCTGACTGTGGCTCAGATCATGAGCTGCTTCTTGCAAAATTTCGGCTTAAATTGAAGAACGTAGGGAAAACCACTAAACCATTCAGGTATGACCTAAATCATATCCCTTATGAATATACAGTGGAGGTGAGGAATAGATTTCAGGGATTAGACCTGGTAGACAGAGTGCCTGAGGAACTATGGATGGAGGTCTGTAACATTGTTCAGGAAGCAGCAACTCAATCCATCCCAAAGAAAAAGAAATGCAAGAAAGCCAAGTGGCTGTCTGATGAGGCTTTACAAATAGCTGAGGAAAGAAGGGAAGCGAAAAGCAAGGGAGAAAGGGGAAGATATATCCAACTGAATGCAGAGTTCCAGAGAATAGCAAGGAGAGACAAGAAGGCCTTCTTAAATGAACAATGCAAAGAAATCGAGGAAAACAACAGAATGGGAAAGACTAGAGATCTCTTCAGGAAAATTGGAGATCTCAAGGGAATGTTTTGTGCAAAGACGGGCATGATAAAGGACAAAGAAGGCAGGGACCTAACAGAAGCAGAGGTGATTAAGAAGAGGTGGCAAGAATACACAGAAGAACTATACAGGAAAGATCTGAATGTCCCTGATAGCCATGATAGTGCGGCCACTGAACTTGAGCCGACATCTTCGAGAGTGAAGTCAAGTGGGCCTTAGGAAGCATTGCTAACAACAAAGCTAGCGGAGATGACAGTATTCCAGCTGAGCTATTTAAAATCCTAAAAGATGATGCTGTGAAAGTGCTGCATTCAATATGCCAACAAATCCGGAACACTCAACAGTGGCCACAAGACTGGAAAAGTTCAGTTTACATTCCAATTCCAAAGAAGGGCAACGCCAAAGAGTGTTCAAACTACCGCACAATTGTGCTCATTTCACATGCCAGCAAAGTGATGCTCAAAATCCTACAAGCTAGGCTTCAGCAGTATGCAAACCGAGAACTACTGGAAGTACAAGCTGGGTTTCGAAGAGGCAGAGGAACTAGAGATCAAATCGCCAACATTCGCTGCATCATGGAGAAAGCAAGAGAATTCCAGAAAAACCTCTAATTCTGCTTCATTGACTATGCTAAAGCCTTTGATTGTGTGGATCACAACAAACTCTGGCAAATTCTTAAAGTGATGGGAGTACCAGACCACCTTACCTGTCTCCTGAGAAACCTGTACAAGGGTCAAGAAGCAACAGTAAGAACCAGACATGGAACAACCGATTGGTTCAAAATTGGGAAAGGAGTACGACAAGGCTGCATATTGTCACCCTGCTTATTTAACTTATACGCAGAGTACATCATGAGAAATGCCGGGTTGGATGAATCAGAGATCGGAATTAAGATTGCTGGGAGAATTATCAACAACCTCCGATATGCAGACGATACCACCCTAATGGCAGAAAGCGAAGAGGATCTAAAGAGCCTCTTGTTGAGGGTGAAAGAGGAGAGTGCAAAAGTTGGTTTGAAACTCAACATTAAAAAAACGAAGGTCATGGCATCTGGCCCCATCACTTCCTGGCATATAGAAGGGGAAGAAATGGAAGCAGTGACAGATTTTACTTTCTTGGGCTCCAAGATCACCGCAGACAGTGACTGTAGCCATAAAAGACGCTTGCTCCTTGGGAGGAAAACTATGGCAAACCTAGACAGCATAGTAAGAAGCAGAGACATCACCTTGCCGACAAAGGTCCGTCTAATCAAAGCTATGGTTTTCCCAGTAGTAATGTATGGCTGTGAGAGCTGAACTATAAGGAAGGCTGAGCGCCGAATTTGAGCGCATACGCTATTTGCGTTGCCCTTATTTTCACCGTAGTCTACGTAAATCTTTACGTAGACTACAGGGACCAAATAAGGAATGCAAATGGTGGCGCCCCATGGGCGCCGCCATTTGCGTACGCAATTTTTTTTTTCAAAGTCACCCGTGATAGGCTACATGACAATTTACGTAGCCTATCACAGCTGACTTTGCAAATCTAGCCATGATAGGCTGCGTAAATCGTTACATCGCCTATCACGGGGTTTTGTTTTGTTTTTTACTTTTGTAGTTCACGGCCAGGGAGACGGGGCACATCTCCGCGGCCTGAATTTTAGGCGGGCGAGGCGGGGTGCCCCCCCGGCCTGAATTTCGGCTGGGAGAGGCGGGGCGCCTCTCCCCCCAGCCTGAATTTCGGGGGGAGAAGCAAAGCGCCTCCCCCCAACCACGAAGCAAAGCTGCGAAAAGGTAAGTGACTTTCGTACATCCCTACAACTGGATGCCTGTTTCCAGAAGACAGTGATAAAACCATCTCCAGTAGCATAGGGATTCAAAATTTGAAGGAAATTTGGGCAGGGAAAGTGCAGCAGGGAAAAGCCCTTAACTCAAGTTAGATGCTGTTTGGATATAAGAACTTTTCCCTGCCAAGGGAGGAGCAGGGCCTGTGGTAGAAGATAGTGGGCTGAATGTTTTCTCTGAATCGGAGAAAAGGGGAGATCTGATATTGTTAATGCATACTTTCCACAGCCCCGGTAATTTGGTTTATTAAAAAAAGAAAAGATAGCCTCACAAGTTATTTTGTTCATTAAAAAAAGAAAAGATAGAAAAAAGATTGCCTTTTATGTGAGACATTACCAGCATTTGTGGTTTAGGAGCCTTCAGGTTGTCTGAACCCACCATTGCTCTGTTTTTAGTTCTGGATGAATACATGGCATGCAAAGCATGTGCCACAGCATAGATGGCATTGTAAATGCTGTAACTTTGGCCAGTCATGCTCATCTCAAAAAAAGGCCCCGGAAGGCTCTCCAGCTTCTCTTCTCCAGTGCAGCATTTTCCAGTCTCTTTACACTCATCCATTTCTGGAAATAAACAGTCAAATGCCTGCTCCCAGAAGACCCTGATAAAACCATCAGCATCAGAGTGGGGATTCAAGATCTGAAGAAAATTTTGGAAATCCACCACATCAGTAGATTGTACTGCAAAAGACAAGACACCATGGAAGACTTGTATATCGAGGGCTCTGTTAAATGTTGCTGACGAGAAATCCCAATGTGCTGTCATTATCCACACCTTCCCTATAGGTATTGCAGCATTCATTTCTATTAGATACAGCACCCACTGTAAATCTAACATCATATGAGAATCGGCATATACTACAAATATATTGATGCCTGTCTTTGATAGGAAAATGCTCATATTCTGAAAGAGTTCCAAAAGATTAATAAGGTTATCTTGAGTTGGCATTCTTTCGGTGAAGGGGGTACAGATGCCATTCTGGGAAAACATGCGCTCCAAAGTCTGCACAAACTTTTCTCCTTTATCACCATTTATTGCAATGATCCCGACCCAATTCCAGTCGAAGTACAGAAGAAGCTGGACAAGCCCCCTGTACTGATGTGCTTCGTTGGGAACTATCCGGTATAAGGAAGAGATCTGGGTTCTTCCACCCACCTCTGGAGCAGGTAAACAATATGTGACCTAAGCAAAAGAAATGATTTTGTATCATTCTCACTCCATTTGTTTGTACAGGGTGGGGGCAGGTATAAACCTGGCCCTTTTTATTATTAATTAGCTCATATTTCAGTCTGAGGTGAGGAGAAATGGGTTTGTAAAGCTGAACATTCCTTTCTGGTAGGCTTTAATGAACCCACACATTCCATTTCTGAGAGTGTCTCAGAAGAGCTTTGCTGGCATCTCTAATACTGTGCAATCTTTGCTTACTGTCTCATCCCTCCAAACTCATCAGCTCACAAGAAGGGAACAGTTAAGGTTTGTGTTTTATTCCCCCACCCCCACCCCCGTCCTCACCCGCACACTATCTCATGGTGATTTCCAGATTCTCAGCTGGGATGTATGCAATTAAATACACGTGAGTCAAGATATATCTACCTCACCCTGATATTTTCTAGAGATAGGAATCAAGGGATATGGGTTGATAGCTGAAAAACAATACAGCGCAATTGTGCACCCTCCCAGAAAGGTACTTTATAAAGGCATCTCTAGCGTTACCGCAGGTGGGCATTTGTCATCTTACCTGTGGAATTTTGTAGGTGCCTAAGATAGTGGCCATGTGGACAGAGGTTTCAGAGTCAAGTCCCCCAATGACAGCGACTGGGTTCTTCTGGACACCACAGTTGTAGTTGGGGACAGTCCTCTTCTGACTGAAGAGGAGGTTCAAGGTGTTCTGATATGTTATCTTTGCATCAAAGTAGCTGTCATAGATGTGGAAGCCCAAAGTGATGTTGAGTAAAATCTTGGGGTTCTTATTGATCTCATTCACAGCAAATGCCAGGGACGGGACATGCTGGTAGTTCTTAGGCAATGTACTAAAATGAGATATAAATGCTATTGAGGCAGGCATGGATGCAACTGTCCATTTTGCATTCTGCATTTGAATTTGTTTAAAGCTCCAACTGGACTTGATGGTCTTGTAGGCCCCTTCCAAACCTACTATTCTATGATTCTATTCTTTCCTGAATATGAAGAGCTGTGCAAATGTTGGTAAATTCTTATATAAATGAACTGAAACAAAATTCTCACCTTTCTGCACCACTCATATTCAGTAGGTATAGCAGTGCCAGGCATGGAGAGGACCGTGACGTACCTGCCTGCCATATAGCTGCTGAAGATGAGGAGCCTGTTAGGAAAAAAAAAAGTGGTGGCAACTCTAACTCAGCACCACAGTAATAGATGGATATTTGTTCCATAGCATCTTGTACTTTACATCATATAACATTCCACATCTAAGGTACCATTATCTATGGATTATGGGTGGATTAACTGTGAAAACCATAAAGAAATTAGAGTGTGGGGGGGAAATGAACGAAGCCACTTATATGAAGAATGACCATGTATTGATAGAAAATAGATGAAGAATAAAGGCAAAGAAAGCTCACACCTCTAATCAGCCAATGAAGGTGTCACAGTTGATATGTGTGAGTCCCCAAAATAGATTAGAAATTGTTCTTCTAGGACTGGTAAAAATTGTCCAAGCTGGTAGCATTCATATTTCCCCTTGGAGTGAGACCAAAGAGCCAAAGCCTGCAGGTTGGATTTCATAATTTCCTCTCAGGTTAAATCAGGAGCTGACAGGCAATGCCTCTCCCCCTTCTCAGGAGAAGGGGGGGAGTTCTCTTTCACTTCTTATGGGAGAGAAGAACTCCCCCTTATCTCTTTCACTTCATGATATCATAGAGCTAGCCACAACAGCTTCAAAGTGACAGCTGTAGATTACTGGCCTGCGTGAAAGGTCTACTTTAATTAACTATAAAGCTGTCAGTTAGGCTAAACTACACAGGTCTAGGTGGCTACCTCCAGCATACAGAAATGCTGTGAAGTCCACCTTATTGCTCACCATCAAACTCACTACAAGTACCATCCATGGCAAGAAGTACTTCTTGCAAGGAAAAGGAGCTAATGACACAAACAAGTCAGAGATACCTGGAGGCTAAGGGCTTCACCACATCAGGTGCTTTATCCCACAACTTACTGGGGCTTCTGCTCCCAGATTCTATGCGGGATTTAAATCAGTTCTTTACACAGACAGTTTTTATTTCACAGCATAACGCAACCTGCCATTTACACTGGTGTGGTGTAAGTTATATTGTTGAAACAACAGTTGGTAGAATCACATGAGGAGGACAGTGTGGATGCAAGTGTTTGTCTCACTCCACATGTTTCCATTGTTTGTTTCCATCATCCTCCATATGTTTGAGAGCGAGCATCAGCCTCAGGGAGACTGCACTACCCCTGCAGGCTCCCCAATCAGTGTGGAACACTGATGTAACAATGGATCAAAATTGTGCTGGGAGCCCACATAAGTAGAGCAGGCATCCCACTGCAAACACTTCACCCTCTAACCTGAATAAGGATGGAAATATATTGTCCATTTTTCATAAACCTACATACTTCCTGGAACAACAGTTTCCCCAAACAAAGAAAGATAAATGATAGATAGATAGACAGACAGACAGATAGACAGATAGAGAGTGGATAGAGAGATGGATAAACAGATAATAGACAGAACATTCTTACACAGATGTATCACAAATCTTAGCCTTGGAGTATTCTTTGGAAAAATTGGGGTCAAAAAAGGGTAAGATGTGATAAGTTATTCCACACATGATGAGGTCACCTCACTGATATTATTGGTATAATATCTGGAGGCTAAGGGCTTCACCACCACACCAGGCTTTTTACCCCACATCTTACTGGGTCTTCTGTAGGGATGTACGAAAGTTCCGCCATGGATTTCAGGGAGTGCGAATGCCAGCACATTCGGCCCCCCGAAATCGGTGGTGGAATGGCCCACCTCCCGCCCCCCCAGGGCGAGACTTACCTTGGGCGGATCTTCCTGGCGGTGGCGGCTCCGGCTCTGGCGGCGGTTCGGCGGCTGCGGCGGCTGGTCTTCCGACCGGCTGCCGCTGCCGCCATTTCCAGGTTAAAACAACAACAACAACAAAACGTGATAGGCTACGTAAAGATTTACATAGCCTCTCATGGCTAGATTTTAAAAAAACACCTGATAGGCTACGTAAATCTTTACGTAGCCTATCACGGCTGACTTAAACAAAACAAAAAACAAAACGCGCGTACGCAAATGGCGGCGGCCATGGCCGCCGCCATTTGCGTTCCTTATTTTGGCATGTCTTAGTCTACGTAAACATTTACGTAGAGTAAGATGGCAAAAATAAGGGGAATGCAAATAGGGTAGACGCTACGCTATTTGCGTTCCCCTTATTTTTGCCGTCTTAGTCTACGTAAATGTTTACGTAGACTAAGACGTTCCAAACTAAGGAACGCAAATGGCAGCAGCCATGGCCGCTGCCATTTGTGTACGAGCATGTGTGTTTTTTTAAATCAGCCATGATAGGCTACATAAATGTTTATGTAGCCTATCATGGCTGACTGCAGGGACGCAAACGGCGGCGGCTACGGCTGCCGCCATTTGTGTCTTGCTAGCCAGCGGCCGGATCACTACAGAGCACAGCTGGCTGGCCAGGATTCCGGGGGGAGGAACGGAGCACCTCCCTCCCCGGCCAGGATTCCAGGGGGAGGGACGGAACGCCTCCCCCCCACCATCAACATAATCTGCGGAAAGGTAAGTCACTTTCGTACATCCCTAGTCTTCTGCTTCCAGATTATTTGCAGGATTTAAATTGCTTCTTTACAGAGCCAGTTTTTCTTTTACTGCATAACACAACCTGCCATTTACATTGGTGGGTGGAGCCTGGAGGGATGTCAGCAGCATTGTACGCCCTCTGTCCACCCCCTCTGGGGTAGCCCCTCCCTCTCTCTGCTTGAACTTTTCCATTTCAACTTCCTTGCCTCCCTTTTCACTTCTGCTGCCTCTGATCCCTGCCTCAGCACCTTCTATATTCAATCCAAAGTATATTGGTACCTTCAGAAGTCTGCCCTCCCCCAGCCCTCCAATGTCAGTCTCCACTATGCTGAACTAGTGAAATGCTGGTATGCTGCACTTCCAAACTCCCCCCACACTAGGGATGGACGAAAGGGACTTACCTTGTCCCGCAGCTTGCTTCGCGGTGGGGGGGAGGAGCTTCGCTTCTCCCCCCGGAGTTCAGGCCAGGCGGGGGAGGCGCCCTGCCTTGCCTGGCCGAAATTCAGGCCGGGGAGAATCGCCCCGTCTTCCCCGCCATGAAAGAAAAAGTGAAGGAAAACAAAAAACTGTGATAGGCTACGTAATGATTTACGTAGCCTATCACGGCTAGATTTCCAAAGTCAGCCATGATAGGCTATGTAAATTGTCACGTAGCCTATCATGGGTGACTATGAAAAAAAAAAAAAAGCGCATTCGCAAATGGTGGCACCCATGGGGCGCCGCCATTTGTGTTCCTTATTTTGGCACGTCTAGTCTACATAAATCTTTACGTAGACTACGGCGAAAATAAGGGAACCCTATTTGCGTTGCCCTTATTTTCGCCGTAGTCTACGTAAATCTTTATGTAGACTAGATGTGCCAAAATAAGGAATTCAAATGGCGGTGCCCATGGGGCGCTGCCATTTGCGTACGCGGTTTTTTTTTTTTTTTCCAAAGTCACCCGTGATAGGCTACGTGACGATTTACGTAGCCTATCACAGCTGACTTTGGAAATCTAGCCGTGATAGGCTACGTAAATCATCACGTAGCCTATCAAGGGTGTGTTGTTGTTGTTGTTGTTGTTTTTACTTTTGTATTTTGTAATGGTGGAGGCGGCAGCCAGTCGGGAGACCAGCCGCCGCCCCCACCCTCGCCAAACTGCTGCCGAACCGCCGCCGGGACCCGCCGCTGGGAGGGACATTCGCCGACAGTAAGTCTCATCCCGGGGTGTGGGCGGCTGGCGGAGAATTTCCCCAACACTTTCGGGGGGCCGAATGCATCGACACCTGGCCTCCCGAAGATTCGGGGAGAAATTCTCCGCCATCCCTACCCCACACACACACACACGTGTGTGTGCAAGTCAGTATTGTCCTTCTAAAAGCAAGCAGTAACACTTTTCTCATTTGATTATAAACTGGGAGAGGGGATTGAGTGGAAAGGGGTTGCAGCATTGTGGGCATTGGGAGCAGCACCTGTCTCTGCCATGCTGTACTAGTGAAACACTGGTATACTTCAGAAGTTCCCAGTGTTGTTCCCAGGAGCAGAATGGTGATGAGGCTGGAGGCCAAAGGAGGCACAGGTGACACTCCCATCTGATCGTCGTGGCTAGAAGGAGTGGGACAGCTGCTGCAGTCAACGACATCATGTATTACAAGTGGAAATATCATGAATGAAGAATGACAATCTCACCAAAAATAACCTGTGTGAAGGTGCCCTAACACCCATTGTGCACACTGCAGGATACATCTGGGACTCATTTTGAGGAAGCACTAGCAGCAGTACCAGGAATGATAGTGACAAGAAGCACCCTGTCATCCAAAAGGCCAATGTTTATTCTCTCATAGCAGAACCCTCAGTTTAAATACTGATCATTTCAAGTTGAACCAGCCTTGTTAAAACAACATTTCTCTGCATGTGCAGGGAGCATACATTACTGGAGCAAGCTTTCCACTGCAAACATACACCATAGAAGAGATGAGGAAAGATAGAGGAAAGTAATAGTAACGCACCAGAGGGCGCAATGCCAATGAGTATTATACTACTCTTCCCATTACTCAGTTAGAAATGTTTCTGGGTGAATGCCTGAACAGAGCTACAGAGATGACAAGATGGGAATTAAAACTGAAAGGTGGACCGCCTGGGCCAAGGGGCCAAATCCAACTGTCCTGTAGCTCTACGGGGTTGCGCAGAAGGCCATGCTTACTCTTCTGGCTCCACCTTCTTCCCCAGTACCAATTATTTGGTGGCTTCCTTGAGTTTTTGCAGTTCTTTTCCCCATTCTAAAAGGTCGAAACTGGCAGGATCTAGAGCTTTAAGCTAAAATATGCTGGCATTTTAGGTATTTTTACACCACCCCTTTTGCTTTTTGCCCTGCCCCCCATGAATTTGGCCCCAGCCACCAGTAGAATGCACCTCACAAAAGCTTCTCCAAAATGTAATTTGGGCCTTGGGCTGAAAGTGATTTTGCACCCTGGTTGCTGAAGGATGAAAAGATACAGCTTATTATTTATTTTTGTTTTTTTATAAGCCTACGTACTTCCTGGAACCACATTTTCCCCTCAACGTGGAAAAATAAGTAGGTCATTTAAGTGAACATTGCAGTGCTGGAAGTATACTCACTAAACATGAGTAAAGTACATGATATGATAGATGACAGACAGACAGACAGACAGACAGACTTCCCTTACATTGAATTATCAAGAATCTTAGTTTGTGGGTGTTGATTGAAAGATAGAGAGTCAGAAATGGAGAAGAGCTGAGAAGTGATTCCACCAATGATGAGATCACCTGGCTGATAATATTGGTATTGCGTCTGGAGGGTATCACTCATTGTGCATATAGCAGGGTTCATCTTGGACTCAGTTTGAGAAAGCAATAGCAGCAACACCAGGGACAGTGGTGGTGACAAGACAGTGGTGGTGACCCTCTCATTGAATGCCAGACACATCTTCCTTTGCAACAGAGTCCCCTGCTCAAAAAGTAGTCATTATTATCCAGCACCACCAGCTGGTCTCTAAACCTAAAGAGACAACTGTGAGAACAGACTGACATAGCCCTTGTTGCCTAGGCTCCTCCACTCCTCTAATAAGTCAGTGACTATTTTATATGAACATTTTAAAATCTTCTGTCTCAGATTTGGCAAGAAGAAGGCTGAATAATGAGATAATTGCAGGGTGGAAAGTCATCTCCCTAATGCATTATGATCTATAAGGCATCAGGTGCAGAAGGGAAAGTAAACATGGATACCTTCCAGTCTCAAATACCATCAATACGTTGCACCACCATTTCATGAAGGTCGATTTTGAGTTTTGTGAGGTGATATATCGTGGGGTGGAAGGGTGCTGAATCTGTTCACAAAAAATACCCCTACTCCCCATTCTTTCAAGCACCATTTAATAACCATCATCCCCCAGCCAGCCGGCTGATGTTCAGCTACTTCTGCACCTCTTCCTATGTGAATTAAGTCATGTCAAGAAGAAACATGGAGGGCAGTGGTGGCACTGCCACATTTCTACTCAGTCCCTCGCAGGATCCATCCCAGGATCCCCTTCATGTGTATTTCTTACATTCAATCAGAGATCATGCAGTGAACATAAAAATAATGACGTTATGTCACCAGGTGGCCAATTAGAATTGCTAACTGATGTCCTCACACTCAGTTGCAGGGTTGAGCATGCATACCCAGTGCCCAGACAATTGGACCATTCTCCTTCTCTT
This sequence comes from Heloderma suspectum, assembly GCF_057233095.1. Classification (NCBI taxonomy): domain Eukaryota; kingdom Metazoa; phylum Chordata; class Lepidosauria; order Squamata; family Helodermatidae; genus Heloderma; species Heloderma suspectum. Next base: position 113,790,811 of record NC_139463.1, on the reverse strand, counting down.
GCTGTGCATTGCTGTTTTTTTCATTGTCCAACAAGCCTTCACATAATACTTTATTTATTTGTTTGTTTGACATTTTTGTGATGGGGGTGGGTGTGTTAACAGGTTGAAAAAAATTCCAAAGAACATTTTTTTAAAAAATCACAAAAAATATGAAAAACTCTAATTTCCATTCTTTTCTTCATTGTTCCAAACCTGTGAATAGCCATTATCCTCCCCCCTGCACTGCCCTCCTGATTTTCTACTGGTTTTATGTGAGTTAAGCAATACGAGGAAGGAATTGAAGCTGAATCCTGGCAAGATGGAGGCTGTGTGGCTGACCCTAACTCCCACCCTATCTCCCCTTCTGGGAGATAAGACTAGCCCCTAATCCCGGAGATACGCTTATTATTGCTGTTCTGGATGCAGTTGCACTCCTTTTGAAAGATGAGGTTCATAGTCTGGGGGACTGATGGAACCATCTCTGTCACTAGAGTCCCAAGTGGCCACAGCAGCTCAGAGTCCCTTCTACCAGCTTCAACCAGTAGTCCAGTTACAGCCTGTCCTAAACAGAGATAGCTTGGCTATAGGGGTGCAGATGTGAGTAACCTAAGGACTAGATTACTGCAACATGCTGCATCTGGGATGACTCTTGAGGCTGGTCCAGAAGCTGCAACTAGTGTGAAATGCAGCATTACGGCTGTTGCTGGGAGCTGCCCCTTTTCAGCATATAACTCCTTCAGTGTACTGGCTCTCTCCTCACGGAACTCCTTGTTTGCTGATGTCAGGCAGGAACCAGCATGGCTTTGTTTTTGGTGCCTGCTAAAGACATTATCTTTCCCAGTAGCAATGTATGGCTGTGAGTAGGGATGTCAGAGAATTTCACCACGAATCTCGGGGAGGCCGAATGCCAGCGCATTCGCCCCCCTGAAATCGGTGGCGGACCGGTCTCCCCCCCGCCACCTCCCAGGATGGGACTTACCTTGGGCGAATCTTCCTGGCGGCGGCGGCAGCTCCGGCGGCTGTTCGGCGGCGGTGGCTGTGGCGGCCGGTCTTCCGACCGGCGGCCACCGCCGCCATTTCCACTAAAAAAAAACAAAAAACAAAAAAACGTGATAGGCTACGTAAAGATTTACGTAGCCTATCACGGCTGATTTAAAAGAAGAAAAAAGAACGCGTGTACACAAATGGCGGCGCCCATGGGCGCCACCATTTGCGTTCCTTATTTTTGCCGTCTTAGTCTACGTAAATGTTTACGTAGACTAAGACGTGCCAAAATAAGGAACGCAAATGGCGGCGCCCATGGGTGCTGCCATTTGCGTACGCGCAGTTCTTTTTTTCTTTCAAATCAGACGTGATAGGCTACATAAACATTTATGTAGCCTATCACGGCAGGGACGCAAATGGCGACGGCTCCGGCTGCTGCCATTTGCGGAGCTGGCCGGCCAGGATTCGGGGGGGGGGAGGGACGGAGCGCCTCCCCCCCTGGCCAGAATTTCAGGAGGGAGGGATGGAGCGCCTCCCCCCCCAGCCAGAATTTCGGGGGGAGGGATTGAGCGCCTCCCCCCCACCGCAAATGTCACCCTTCGAAAAGGTAAGTGACTTTCGTACATCCCTAGCTGTGAGAGCTGGACTATAAGGAAGGCTGAGCTCTGAAGAATCGATGCTTTCGAACTGTGGTGCTGGAGAAGACTCTTACGAGTCCCCTGGACTGCAAGGAGGTCAAATCAGGCAATCCTAAAGGAAATCAACCCTGAGTGCTCATTGGAAGGACAGATAATGAAGCTGAAGCTCCAATATTTTGGCCACCTAATGCAAAGAGAAAACTTTCTGGAAAAGACCCTGATGCTGGGAAAGACTGAAGGCAAAAGGAGAAGGGGACGGCAGAGGATGAGATGGCTAGATAGCATCACTGATGCAATGAATATGGACTTGAGCACGCTGCAGGAGAGAGCGCAGGACAGGAGGGCCTGGCGTGCTATGGTCCATGGGGTCACGAAGAGTCGGACATGACTGAACGACTGAACAACAACAACAAAGACATTATCATTTAAACAAGGCTTTCTTGATTGACCAGCCATGGTTTTATTGGCATAATTTGTTGTTGTCGTTGTTGCTGCTGCTGCTGCTGCTGTTGTTGTTGTTGTTTTAATTTGGTCCCCCCCCCATATTTCTGTATTATTTTTACTGTTCACTGCACAGGAATATGTTAGATATGGAGAAGTATACCAATCATGTCCATCCTGTAAAAAAATAAATAAACTCTGTCCATTGAATTTCTGCCTGCCTTTTTGGGAGGCAAATGAAATGGTCATAGTACTCCACCTCTGTCACTCCCCAGGACTCCTGGCTTATTGCTCTAACCACTGATATTACTCACTTCAGTAGAACTCAAGGAGTCTTCCAAGCTCCTATTGCAGGAGATGCTCTCTGATCAGTCCAACCTACCATAAAGAAATGAATTACCAGTCTCCCTGATAAGAACCCTAAATTATGTACCCCATTCCAACCATAAAATTGGAGGAATACACTCCATTTTATCCAACATTCATCCCGAAAAATTGGCCTTGTGAACACAGGGGCTACAATGGGTTGAAACATAACACTGTTTCCATCCCAAGACCGACAAATACTGACTACTTCATCTAGGGCACAGTGCATACTACACCTTCTCCCTTACCTAAGATGTAGGGGTGTACAAAACCCTATTTTTTAAAAAAGATGCTATTTGCGTCTGAAGACAGGAAGTGGCAGGCAGCAGATAGCAATGGACGGCTAGCAGCAGGTAGGATCCAGCCGAAGAGGGTTCCCCCAGGTGGTGGAGGTGAGCCTTTCATTTTGCCGCGGACTCCAGGGGGCCGGATTCTAAGAATCCAGCCTCATTGGAGTCCATGGCGTAATTCTCCACCATCCCTAATTACATCTGAATCAGAAGAGGCCATCCACAACCTAGATTGGTGCTTGAACACAGTGGTAGGCTGTATGAGGGGCAATAAGCTCAAGCTGAATCCCGGTAATATGGAGGCACTGTGGGTGAGTGATTCACAGGTCAAGGAATCAGGGGAATTATGAGCTTTGGATGGAATTGAACCAAAGTGGTTCCATCTTTTTTTTTGTCCTTGTCTCCATGTTTCACTTGCTTTGGGGCTTGTGTGAGTTCTTGAGTCCTGGATTGGGCCCTATCTTAGTGGGAGACCTGTACTTAGGTAACATATAGGATATAAAAACTTAAGAACATAAGAAGATCCATGCTGGATTAGACCAAGGATCCATCTAGTCCAGCATTCTGTTCACATAGTGGCCAATCAGCTGTTGACGTGAAACCCACAAGCAGGACATGAATGCAACAGCACCCTCCTGCGCATGTTTCCCAGCAACTGGTGTACCTAGGCATACTGCCTCTGATACTGGAGGTAGCACATAGCCATCAGACTATGATAGTCTTCTCCTCCTCCAAGAAATTGTCTAACCCTCTTTTAAAGCCATCCAAATTGCTGGCCATCACTATGTGATAGTGAATTCCATAGTTTAACTATGTGCTATGTGAAGAAGCTTTTCTTTCCTGTCCTGAATCTCCCACCAGCTTCATAGGATGACCCTGGATTGAGTGGATTCTAGTATTATAAAAGAGGGAGAAAAATCTATCCCTTTCCACATTCTCCACACCATGCATAATTTTGTACAGCTCTATCATGTATCCCCTTACTCGCCTCTTTTCCAAGTTAAACAAACCAAGCTGTTGTTGTAACCTTCCCTCATATAGGGGAGATGCTCCAGGCCCTTCATCATTTCAGATGCCCTTTATATGTTTAGATTTTGCTTTGTTGTTGCCTGGAGCTTTGTGCCAAAGGTTTCTCTGATCTCTGTATGCATTTTTATCCCTTCCCATATAAATAAATTTAATCCCTACCCCTTGTGCTGTTTGTGCTCACTTCCAAGTAAGCCTTAGTTCCAATTCCAGAGTCTTCCACTTGGTCTTGCCACTGTTTAAAGTTTTAGGCCTGGAGCCTGTAGTAGAAGGTGCTGCCTTTTATTTCTGAATCTCTAGGATTAGGGATGTACAAAAGTCACTTACCTTTTGGCGAAATGTGATTTGAGGTGGGGGGGAGGTGCCCCATCCCTCCCCCCAAAATTCTGGCCAGGGGGGAGGTGCCCCATCCTTCCCCAAAAAAAATTCTGGTGAAATTTTAAAAAAATCACGGTATTTTAAAAAAATCTAGCCTTGATAGGCTATGTAAATCTTTATGTAGCCTATCACTTTTTTTTTTTACTGGAAATGGCGGCAGCGGCAGCCGGTCAGAAGACCGGCTGCCGGAGCTGCTACCGCCGAACCACTGCTGAACTGCCGCCGGAGCTGCCGCCGCCGCTGCCAGGGAGATTCACCCAAGGTAAGTCCTGTCCCGGGGGGTGGGGGGGGCAGACCGTTTCGCCACCAATTTTGGGGGGCCAAATGCGCTGGCATTCGGCCTCCCCGAGATTCATGGTGAAATTCTCTGACATCCCTAAGGAGGATCCTGTTATGCCTGAGAGTCCCTAGCTCAGGATGGGGTTGATATAAGATATAAGTGTGTGTGTGTGTGTGTGTGCTTGTGTGTTGCACCCTATATGAGTATTTGTTTGTCCTTACATACACTGCAGGGAGTCCCCCCCCCCCAATCCATTCTCTTGGTGAAGCCAACTTCGCTATATTCATTCATTCATTCATTCATTCATTCATTCATTTATAGACGAAGCTCTCTGGACGGAGATATAAATCAACAGATAGATAGATAGATAGATAGATAGATAGATAGATAGATAGATAGATAGATAGATAGATAGGCAGGCCTGTGGAGGCTGAAGCAGAAATGTTGTTCCGTTTGCTGGTCCTTTTACTGACTTTTGTATCCTGTTTTTAAGCAGTGTTGTTTTAAGCTGTGTTGTTTTATTGTTGGATTTTTTTAAAAAAAATGTTTTTAGTTCAAAGTTGTTTTTAGATATATGTTGTTTGTATATATTGTCCGTATACTTTTACGTAAATGGCTTTTAAACATTGTATACTGCATTTTAATGCTTTAACTTCTGTAAACTGCCCAGAGAGCTTCGGCTATGGGGTGGTATATAAATGTAATAAATAATAATAATAAATGCAAAAAATGAAAGAAACAAAGAAAAGCAAAAAGAAAAGAAGATGAAAACCAAGTTGGCTCAGGCACACTGAAAGGCTTTAGTAAAAGACACACACATTAACCACTGCAAACCAAGAATCCTGAAACATTAGTTTGTTAGTTTTTGTTTTTGTTTTAAAGGTGTATCTTCCATGTAAGACATTACCTGGAAACTCTGTAGCTTAGGAGGATTCAGGGAATCTACATCCACCATAGCTGTGTGTTTGTTCCTGGATGAATACATGACTTGTAAAGCATGTGCAATGACATAGACAGCATTGTAGATGCTGTAGCTTTGGCTGGTCATGCTCATTTCAAAAAAAGGCCCAGGGAGGGTTTCCAGCTTCTCCTCCCCCGTACAGATGTCCTTTGTCTGCTTCTCTACATCTGTATCTGGAAATAAACAGCCAAATGCCTGTTCCCAGAAGACCCTGATAAAACCATCTTCATCTGAATGGGGATTCAGGATCTGGAGGAAATCTTGGAACCCTTGCACTTCATTGGACTGAATTGCAAAGGAGAAGGAACCATGGAAGACTTGTATATCTAGAGATCGGTGAAATGTCTCTGATGAGAAATCCCAATCAGCTGTCATAACCCACACCTTGCATATAGGTGTCACAGCATGCACTTCACCCAGATTCAGCACTAGCTGCAAATCTAACATCATTAGGGTATCAGCACTCACAAGAAATACACTGATATTTGTCTTGCTCAGAAAAAATGCCACATTCAAAGCATGGTCTAACAAATTATTAACATCAAAAACGTTACTGTGGGTTGGCATTCTTTCAGTGAAAGCAGTACAGATGCCATTCCTGGAAAAAAATGCTGACACTGTCTGCACAAACTTTTCTCCTTTATCGTCACTCATTGCCATGATCACAACCCACTTCCACTGGAAATAAAGCAGAAGATTGACTATCCCAGTGTACTGATATTCTTCATTGGGGGCCATCCGGTATGTGGGTGTAACATGGGTTTTATCACGTATACCTGAAGAAAATAAACTATAAGAGACCTACACCCCCCCACCCCCCAAGTACAGAAATTACCAATAGGGTATTGATGGTGTGCAGTTGGATAATCTCACATTTGCTTAATTGTAATGCCATTTCCTTTTATCCTATTAGTATCCCAGCAATCCACCTAAGACATTCAGTCAAGCACATGGGGCTTCTGCTCATCGTAACATGAGTTGAATGGAAGAACTAGATCAGTTGAATTTGGCTAAAAGATGGTGCCTGGCTTCAGGTCACACTGACTTGATTTGCTTGATCACCACATCACTTATTACTAGGTATGTTGGGTTGCCGTGCCCATGGTGCCAGGTTGGTGATCCAAGTGCCTGCTGGTGTGGCTTCTTGTTACCTGCAAATCCAGCAAGGGTGGATTGTTGGGGTTGACAAACTACCCAGAACCTATGGGCCGTTTTATGGTTGTGGGTGGCTTGTCAACCAACCAACCAACCAACCAGCAACCCAACCTCTTCACTTTCCTGCCTTTTCATCTCCTGTATTTTTGCTAGATGGGCTTTTTAGCTCATCTAGTAAGGGTGCTTCAGAAAGGGAGGGGGGAGGCGAAAGGATGCTCAAGGTATCTCATATCCTGGTTACTCTGGTCTCCTCTCCTCCCTGCCCAGTGCTCCTCTGAGATTACTTTTCAGACCTCAGAGAAGCAGATGGCACAGTTGTTTTTGTGCCAGCTGCGAGAGGGAGGGCTCTGGGTTCATTTTAGGGTTGTGGGTTGCTTGTCAACCATCCCAACAGCCCACCTTCACCATGTTTGCATGTATCAAGAAGCTATGGTGTGTCCCAGCCATGCACCAAATATTCAAAATGGCTGCTGCCATGACAAGAAGCCCTGTGTTTGTGAGCCAGCCCTCAGAGTGCGATCCAGCATGCACAGACACAGCAATAATTCTCATTGAATGCAAAGGGACTTACCACTCAGTAGCAACTAGACACATACAGGAGTGTGCAGCAAGTTAATGTGCTCCCTCTGCCTTCGTTGGGTGTGAAGGCTGCCTTGGTGTCACTTACAGTGCAACCCCATATGCGTCTGCTCAAAACACAGCTGCATTCTGTTCAAAGTCACTCACTGCCAGTATGACTGACTTACAACATTATGCTGCAATCCAATCTCCACTTCCCTGGTAGTAAGCTATATTGAACTTAGTTGGACATACTTTTGAATAGACATATAAGGGAAACATAGTTGGGAAACCTTCATTGCCAGCATTCTGATCTCATACCTTCTGACATTTCATGAAAAACAAAACAAACAAAAACAGGGGTATGTGTTTATTTGCAAAATTCATTGTTACACCAAGGATGAGCACCTGAGTTCTCTCCCTCACCTTTCCTCTGCTTGATGACATTTACACTGCAATAGCTTCCCTATCATGCATAGTCTTTCAAAGCAGCTTATGAGCTACTCTAGACCATAGCAATGGAGTGTTATTTTATTTTCTTAACAACACTTAAATATTTAGAGAATGCTTCATCCACAAATGAATCTGTTTTAATTTATTATATTGTTACGCTGTATTAAATTATTATACTGCATTACATTCCTATATTTCTTATTTTATTCCATGAATGCATATCCCATGATAAATGTATTAGTGTTTAAGCTGCCTCAACACCTTTTGCTGGTTTTGCTGCAACACAGATTCCCCCTCCAGAATTTTTTGGCTTTTTTAAAATGAGAATGTTAATCATTGCATCTAATTTTGATTTCATCACAGATTTGAGATCCAAGCACTACAGGAGAATTTATTTTTCTGCTACATAACTACTAGGTGGCACTGTCGTATAATGGAATAGCAGAAATACACAAGTAGAAACAGTATTTCCTTTCACTTTCTGAAAGTAATAACCCATTTTCTGTGATCCAAAAATCTCATGGAAAGTGCTATTTACAAACAGAAGTGAAACTGGAGGGTCACAACATCATCTAAAAAACCCATGAACAACTGTGAGTAGGAACTGATGAGTGCTCTGTATTATTCTCCAACTCAAATGTATTTAACATCATTTATTATCTGGACAGGAAAGTACTGCATTGGCAGTTTGTATGTCTTTGTGTTACGTACTATTATCAAGATCCTCCCCCTCTACACACACATACACATACACTTTAGACCAAGAGATTCACAAGGAGGTGTTGATACCTAAATAACCTTCTGCGTATACATACATGAATAACATCTCGTAATCGCATCCTAAAAAAAAATGTAGGGACAGTGGGTTCTCAAGAGTGGGCACTAGATGATAGGTCCTGTCCCAGGTAAATAGTTGCCATTGGAGCACATCTTACCTGGGGAATTTTGTAGATGTCTAAGATAGTGGCCATGTGGAGTGAGGTGTCAGAGTCAAGGCCCCCAATGACAGTTACTGGAATCTCTGGATATCACAGTTGTAGTTTGGAACACTCCTATCCTGACTAAAGAGAAGGTTCAAGGTGTTCTGATATGTCATCTTTGCCTCAAAATGGCTGTCATAGATGTGTAAGCCCAAGGTGATGTTGGGTAAGAGGTGATGGTTCTCATTTATCTCTTTCACAGCAAATGCCAAGGACAGAATGTGCTGGTAGTTCTTTGGCACTGTGCTAAAAAATGAGACACATCAAGTATAACATGAGATCTTTCCTCTCAGAAGGCTATGCTAATGTAAAGCCTAACGTGAAGTTTCAGCTACCAATTATCTATAATTTGGGGGTGAAAAACTAAAAACCATAAAGAAATATCATCAAGACTTTAGAGTGAATATGGGGAAGGCATATTTGAATTATCCAGGTGTCTCATTAATAGGATAGTTTCCCTTGTTCCCCCTCTAATTCTTTTAGAAAGCCTTTGAAGCTAGTAGTTCCCACCATACCATGTGGCATTTCTCTGAGTAATGTAATGCATCTGGTCATAAGAACAAAGGTGTGTGTGTGCCCACATGCATGCAAAGAAGATAGAAGGCAGATATTTGTGCTATCACAGGAATTGGTGAACTATAGAATAAAAAAGAAGAGAAAAAAATGAAATAGCAGATGGAGGAGTAAGCAGAAGGAAACAAGCTGTACATTCCCCCCACCCCAACCTAAGCACATCAGGGAATATCATTTTTTTCTTCCAATATAGAAAAAAATAAGTAGGTCATTTTTAGACGATTCTCTCATGTATCATCTATTTGTAGTAATCATTAATTACTGTATTAATTACTAATCAGACAAAAGAATGCATGATTTCCTCACACTGGTTCATCAAGAAGCTTTCTTTTGGGGTGTTCATCAAATGATACACTTTCAGAAAAGGAGAAGAGCTGAGAAGTGATCCCACCAATGATGAGATTCCCTGGCTGATAATATCTGAACTGCACCTGCAGGGTATCGTTCATGGTACACACAGCAGGATGTATCTTGCACGCTGCTTGAGGAAGCAACAGCAGCAACAGAAGGAAGAGAAGCGGCAAGAAGTACATTGTCTTCCAAATCTCCTTCTTTTGGCTTGAATCCACTGTTCCTATCTTAATCAGTATCATTCAGCATCAGCCTGGTTAAAACATCCTGTTTCAATAGCTCTAGAGAGTGGTGCAAAACTGATCTTTCAGCAGGCCTTTAAATTTAACTGGAAAATGTCCTCAGAAGAGACTGACAGAGCTTTTAGTTATTTACACCCCCCATTCCTCTTCTGATTAGTACAGGGCTATTTATATAGGAATTCTGAACACTGTTATGTCAACTGTTGCCAGGAAAAGGCTCGTACATTGTGAATTGAGGTAATTCTGGAGGGTGTGCAATTGGCCAAACTATGCATCGATTGGGGACATCACGTGCAGCCAAACAATGCAAGTGAACATGGGCAATAATTAAAAGCAGATTGCACTGAGCCTGGACTTTTCCAGTGCTATCATCAATTTTAATTCATCCATTATGCTTCCTCTGCTAATTCCTAAATATAGTGTTTCTTCATGCCCAGCAGGAGCAGATTGACACCTTGCAGTCAAAATTAAGCACCTTCAAATACTGTTGGGTTAGATCTAGAGAAACTTCCCCTGACAGAGGGGCTTTTCCCAGGGGAGGAATCACGTTCCTCTGTCAGAGGAAGTTTCCCTGAATTCAACTCATGGCTAACGTTTATTTCAAAGGCTGATAAATCTGCACCCAATCCAATCATTTTAATTAGGTTTATTCTTCTTCTGCATAATATTAGAGTGTATTTTTGCAGAAAATACTCGGTATATATATGGGACTTCCCATATACATACACAGTCAACCCCTGAAATCTTCTGAGGAAGCCTGAATGCTTATTGCATGACCAATGGGATGTCACCAGGTAATGGAAAGTAAGCAGGCCTTCTCGGTGGTGGCACTGACTTAACCTTTGAAACACTCTCCCCCATGTGTTTCAGAGGCAGAAATGGTGACAAATTTTAAACATGGCTTGGAGACTTACTTGTTCACACAAGCTTTCCCTGACCTGTGATGGATTATGTTACTACCTTGCTTTCTTGTTATTTTTTTGTAATATTTTAATTGTCTATAATTTTATCTCATTTTATCTCATTATATTCTGTCTTTAACTTGGAACTGCAAAGGTTTTGAGACCTACAGAGACATGATAAAAAGGTCAGGCGTAGAGGCCTGTTGTTGTTGTTGTTGTTGTTGTTGTTGGGAGGGGGTATCCCTGAGAGGAATAATTGCATTCTCTGGTAGCTCCATTTTCCTAAGTTCTCATTTCTTCAGGGTGGAAAAAGTACTTTCGGTGTTGGGGATGGAGGGAATATAAAGGGAGAGAGGGCCAGTGAGAGGGAGACCAGAAAGAGGAAGACCAAAGAGATAGAGGAAGACCAGAGCATTAAGAGAGAAGCCACTGATAGCCTTCCTCCAGGAGTTTGTCTAACCCCCTTTTAAAGCTGTCCAAAGAAGCAGCTGGAGAAGTCTAAGTGCAGTTGGGGTAGAGGAGCTTGGGTTTTTTCATGTTTATTTTTTCTTATACCTTCATGCCTCAGCTCTATGGCGTCATTAAATGCTTTGAAGTTGTGCTTTGCTTGTTTGAATTTACCAGCCGACAGTTGTGGTTAACACACAAGTCTCTGAAGTGCCAATCACCCCATGTCTACAGCTACAACCCACATTATTGGGAAGGGGAATTTTAAAAGAAGAAGGTGGGACTCTTAAGGAGGCAAGCAATCCTTAAGGGGTTGCTCAGGGGGTCCAGGTCACAAGGGGAACCTTGACAGAAACACTTAGGTATTTTAGTATATTATGTAGTATAAAAATATTACATATAAATTTGGGATGTCAGAGAATTCTGTGACGGATCTCGGTGAGGCCGAATGGCAGTGCATTCGGCCCCCCGAAATCCGTCGTGGAACGAAGGCCCCCCCACCAACCCACGAAAGGTGCGCGGGACGAAATCCCTGCTGCTCCCACCCCATGAAAGACACGTGAAACGGAGCACTTACCTGCTCCCGTCCACATTGCTTTGCAAATGGTGGCCATCCTGCAGCCGCCATTCGCTTCTTCCTCTTCAGCCCTTATAGGCTATGTAAATACTAGGGATGTACGAAAGTCACTTACCTGGTCTCGCAGCTTGCTTCGCGGTGGGGGGGAGGCGCTTCACTTCTCCCCCGAAATTCAGGCCAGGGGGAGGCTTCCCGCCTCGCCCGGCCGAAATTCAGGCCAGGGAGAAGCGCCCCATCTCCCCGGCCGCGAACTTCAAAAGAAAAAAAAAAAGCCCCGTGATAGGCTACGTGACGATTAACGTAGCCTATCACAGCTGACTTTGCAAATCTAGCCGTGATAGGCTATGTTAATCATTACGTAGCCTATCACAGGGATGTGTATTTTTTTTTTTACTTTCTTTGTAATGGCGGCGGCGGCAGCCGGTCGAAAGACCGGCTGCCGCCCCTGCTCCTGACCCGCCGCCAGGACCCGCCGCCAGGAGCGACATTCATGAAAGGTACGTCCCATTCCGGGGGGGGGGCAGGGGGCGGGGGGGCGGAGAATTTCTCCCCGAACAACCTTCGGAAGACCGAATGCGTTGGCGCTCGGCCCCCTGAAGTTTCGGGGTGAAATTCTCCCCCATCCCTAGTAAATACTTGCATAGCCTATCACAGCTAACGCAGGGACACCATTTGCGTCCCTGAGGGGGCCGTGGTAGGCTACGTAAGCATTTACGTAGCCTATCATGGCGGGGGAGGGGAATCCCCAGCATACGCAAATGGCGGCAGCTACTGCCGTTTGTGTATGCTGGGTTTCCCCCCTCCTGCCATGATAGGCTACGTAAGTATTTACATAGCCTAACATGGCGAGGGGGGGGACACAAATGGTGGCGGCTACCACCATTTGCGTATGCTGGGTTTTTTCCCCCTGCTGTGATAGGCTACATAAATATTTATGCAGCCTATCACGGCTCAATACAGGGACACAAATGGTGGCAGCTATGACAGCCACCATTTGCGTCACTGCAGGTTTGCCCAGCGGCCAGATGTCTGGCTGCGGGCGGCTGGAGCCGGCTGGCAGCTCCGCAGCTTGGCTGCGGAGTGGATCCAGGGGGCAGAATTCCAGGGGGAGGGCCGGAGTGCCTCCCCGCCACCACGGATGCCCCTGTGCGGAGCCAGGTAGGTGTTTCATACATCCCTAATATAAATAGTCTCACTGCAAAATTGTTGCGAAGCACCCCTATCTTCCTCTCACATGTTTTGTGCTTGTCCCGCAAAGGAGAATGTTACCTTGTCATGGTGTTGGAGCTTGAGGACCTCAATGATGCCATGAGCTAAACTGTGAAGGGACACCAAATATGGGAAGGTCATGGCAGAGAGGTCAGATTAAAGATGATCCCTGGGGAAGGAAACAGCAACCCACCCCAGTATTCTTGCCATGAAAACTAAATGGATCAGTACAACCATAGATATGTCGGTATACCATCAGAAGATAGGACTCCCAGGTCAGAAGATGGTCAAAATGCTAATGGGGAGGAACAGAGGATAAGTTCAACTAGCCCCAGATGTGATGACGCAGCTAGCTCAAAGCCAAAAGGATGGCTAACGGCCGATGGTGCTGGTGGTAAATGATGAATCCGATGTTCTAAAGAGCAACAGACAATAGGAACCTGGAATGTAAGATCTATGAGCCAGGGCAAATTGTATGTGGTTATTGGGGAGATGTCAAGATTAAATATAGACATTTTGGGTGTCAGTGAACTGAAAAGGACTGGATTGAGTCACTTCACATCAGATGACCACCAGATCTACTACTGTGGACAAGAGGACCACAGAAGAAATGGAGTAGCCTTCATAATTAATAATAAAGGGGCTAAAGCAGTGCTTGGATACAATCCAAAACATGATAGAATGATCTCAATTTGAATTCAGGGTAAACCATTTAACATCACAGTGATCCAAATATATGCCCCAACCACAGATGCTGAAGAAGCAGAAGTAGATCAGTTCTATGAGGATCTGCAGCACCTACTGGATAGTACACCAAACAAAGATGCTATTTTCATTACAGGAGACTGGAATGCTAAGGTGGGTAGTCAAACAACACCTAAATTACAGGCAAGCATGTCTGGGAGAACAAAATGAAGTGGGACATAGGCTGATAGAATTTTGCCAAGACAACTCACTGGGCATAACAAACACTCACTTCCAACAACCTAAGAGACGACTTTATACATGGACTTCACCAGATGGTCGACACCGAAATCAGATTGACTACATCCTTTGTACCCAAAGGTGGCAGACATCTAAACATTCGATAAAAATAAGACCTGGAGCAGATTGTAGCTCAGATCACGAACTTCTTATTGCACAATTTAGAATCAGACTAAAGAGAATAGGGAAGACCCACAGATCAGTTAGATATGGGCTCACTAATATTCCTAATGAATATGCAGTAGGGATGTATGAATTCCTTACCTGGCTCTAAGCTGGGGCATCTGTGGTGGGGAGGAGGTGCTCCATCCCTCCCCCTGGAATCCTCCCTGGCTGGCTCCACTCCATGGCGGCTCTGTGGAGCTGCCGGTCAGGGCCAGCTGCAGCCGGAGTTCCGGCCGTGGCCAGGCTGCTGCAGCAGCAAATGGCGGCTGTCGTAGCAGCCGCCATTTGCGTCCTTGCAAGCAGCCATGATAGGCTATGTACGTATTTACTCAGCCTACCACAGCAAAGAGCAGGGACACAAATGGGATAGTGGCCGCCATTTGCATCGCTGCTCTTTGCCATGATAGGCTACGTAAAAACTTACATAGCCTGTCACGGCTGCTTACAAGGATGCAAATGGAGGCCACAGCAGCCCAGCCGCAGATGGCTGGGAGACCAACCAGAGCCAGCGCCACAGCTGGAGCCAGCCCTGGAGCTGCTGCTGATGCCGCATCTACCCCAGGTAAGTTCCATCCCAGGGGGATTCCGCGGGGTGGCGGGGGGCGGGAGGCCGTTCCGCCACGGATTCCGGGGGTCTCCAGGCAAAAATGGGTATGATCAAAACAAAGATGGCAAAGACCTAACAGAAGCAAAAGAGATCAAGAAAAGGTGGCAAGAATATACAGAAGATCTGTATAGGAAGGCAAACTGGAGGGGGTTGAGAGGAGCGCAAAAAGATTGATCAAGGGACTGGAAACAAAGCCCTATGAGGAGAGACTGAAAGAACTGGGCATGTTTAGCCTTGAAAAGAGAAGACTGAGGGGAGATATGATAGCGCTCTTCAACTACTTGAAAGGTTGTCACAGAGAGGAAGGCCAGGATCTCTTCTCGATCATTCGAGAGTGCAGGACACGGAATAATGGGCTCAAGTGATAGGAAGCCAGTTTCCAGCTGAACATCAGGAGAAACTTCCTGACTGTTAGAGCAATATGACAATGGAACCAATTACCTCAGGAGGTGGTGGGCTCTCCCACCCTGGAGGCATTCAAGATGAGGCTGGACAGCCATCTGTCAAGGATGCTTTGACTTGGATTCCTGCATTGAGCAAGGGTTGGACTCGGTGGCCTTGTAGGCCCCTTCCAACCCTACTATTCTATGGTTCTATGATTCTATGATTCTAGGAAGGATAATAATATCGGGGATAGATTTGATGGTGTGGTCGGTGAGCTACAGCCAGACATTCTGAAGAGTGAGGTTGAATGGGCCTTAAGAAGCATTGCTAATAACAAGGCAGCAGGGGACGATGATATCCCAGCTGAACTGTTTAAAACCTTGCACGATGATGCTGTCAATTTGATGCATGCCATATGCCAGCAAATTTGGAAAACACAAGAATGGCCATCAGGTTGGAAAAAATCAACTTATATCCCCATACCAAAAAAAGGGAAGCACCAAAGAATGTTCAAGCTATCCAACAGTGGCACTTAATTCACATGCCAGTAAGGTAATGCTCAAGATCTTGCAAGGTAGACTCCAGCAATTCTTGAAATGAGAATTGCCAGATGTACAAGCTGGGTTTAGAAAAGGCAGAGGAACTAGAGACCAAATTGCCAATATCCGCTGGAGAATGGAGAAAGCCAGGGAGTTTCAGAAAAACATCTATTTCTGTTTTACTGACTATTCTAAAGCCTTTGACTGTGTGGATCATAACAAATTGTGACAAGTTCTTGGTGGGATGGGGATACCAAGGCACCTTGTCTGCCTCCTGAGGAGTCTGTATAACGACCAAGTAGCAACAGTAAGAACAGACCATGGAACAACGGACTGGTTTAAGATTGGGAAAGGAGTACGGCAGGGTTGTACACTCTCACCCTACCTATTCAACCTGTATGCAGAACATATCATGCGACGTGCTGGGCTTGATGAATCCAAGGCTTGGATTAAAATCGCTGGAAGAAACATTAACTATCTCTGATATGCAGATGATACCACTTTGATGGCTGAAAGCGAGGAGGAGCTGAAAGTGAGGAGGGAGAAAACGTGGAGGCAGTGACAGACTTTGTCTTTCTAGGAGCAAAGATTACTGCAGACGCTGACTGCAGCCAGGAAATCAGGAGATGTTTCCTTCTAGGGAGGAGAGCAATGACAAATCTTGATAAAATAGTGAAGAGCAGAGACATCACACTGACAACAAAGGTCCGCATAGTTAAAGCAATGGTATTCCCCATAGTAACCTATGGCTGTGAGAGTTGGACCATAAGGAAGGCTGAGCGAAAGAAGATAGATGCTTTTGAACTGTGGTGCTGGAGGAAAATTCTGAGAGTTCCTTGGGCTGGATCTATACTTACCACCTTTTTTCACTTCCAATGAGGTTTTACCGCCTGCCTTTCACACTGTGCAGTACCTGCCTCAAATTGGAACCAGAATTTCCCACTTCTGTGCTCCCACTTTCAATACCCTAATATCCTGGTATTTCCCCTTAATGTGCTCTGATTTTCCACCTTCGCTACCATATCCGGTCATCCTCCCCTCCCCTGCCTGTCCATATATGGTGATGTTTGTATTTCCCTCCTGTCCAATCACAGCTCTCAATGGCCCCATGTCTTCTTCTGGCTACTGATCGCATAGCTTCCTCAGCAGCCCCCATTTCCTCAACAACAAGCAAAGGGCTGGATGCGTGCGTGCTTGTCTGATCTCAGAAGCTAAGCAGGGTCAGCCCCAGTCACAGAATCGTAGGATCATAGAATAGTAGGGTTGGAAGGGGCCTACAAGGCCATTGAGTCCAACCGCCTGCTCAATGCAGGTGTCCAGTTGGATGGTCAGTAGTTGGATGGGTGACCGTCTGGGAATTAGGCTTCCTGCACTGAGCAGGGGGTTGTTGTATCCCTTCAAATGAGATTAAGTTTTACCCCCTTCTATCCCCTGCTCCGGATTTTTTTTTTTAAAAAAATTAAAGCATTATCCTCGCAGAATCGGGGCTTCTCCGTGATTCCCCCCCCCCTAATTGAGCCGTGATCTTTGAAGATTCGAAGTTGTGAAGCTTGGGGTTCTTGTGTGCCCTCACTTATGAGGTGGCTGAGGAGTGGGCATAAGTGTCCTGTCTGTCACTGTACGGTCATCTCTGTGTCAGCCTGTAGCTTCCTCGGTTTCCCGCACTTCAGATAAAGCTGTCATGAGGAAGCTGTCCTGAGGCAATTCCTCCCATGGGGCTTTTTCAATTCAGGAAGTGCAGGTGGTCTAGGAGTCTGCAGAGCAATGGAAAGGTGTGCAACAGAGGGAGAAAACACACACAGCACCCTCAGTCACCTCGCAGTGATTAGGAAAGCTCAAAAATACCACCCAAAGAAATTCGAAATAGAGCCTCAAAAAAGTGGAAGCTTCAACACAGTTGATGTTGTTGCCACCTACAGAAGGAGGGCAATAAACCAAAAAAAAAAAAAACACCTTAGAAAAGAAAGAGAGAGAGAGAGAGAGAGAGAGAGAGAGAAAGACCCTGTGCTACACCCTCTGCCAATAGTGAGCCCTATCTGTGAGAAACTGTTAGAGAATTTCTCCTCCCCTAGGAGAAATTTGGTGAAATTGTCCCCCCAATTTCTCTGCCCACAAATAGGCTGGAGAATTTTGAGAGGCCATTTGTGCACGTCTCTAGTCATTATCGTCCAGCACCAGCCTTGTTAAAGAAACTATTTTAGTGGCTCTAAAGCCTGCTTCTAGAACAATCTACCATTGTTCCACACCAGTTAATAACCATTATCTCCCCCCACCCACCCTGCAACCAACTGCTCTTCTGGTTCAACACTGTTTCCTATGTGAATTAAGTCACGTCAAGAAGAAACATGGAGGGCAGTAGTAGCAGTGCCACATTTCTACTCAGTCGGGCCCTGGCAGCCTCCATCCTAGGATCTGCTCCATGTGTATTTCTCACAGGCAATTAGGGATCATGTAGTGAACATAATGATCTCATTTCACCAGGTGACCCATTGGAATTGCCTCACTGATATCCTCACACTGAATTGCAGGGTAGCAAATGCATACCCAGGGCCCTGGCAATTGGCCCATTCTTTCTCTTGCCATGCTTTGCTGTTCTTGTTTAGTCCAACAGGGCTGCATACAATACTTTATTTATTTATTGAAATATTTTTGTGACATCTTACCCCCAAAATGACTTTTTGTTTCCTCATAAAATTTTATTCTATTTCAAAATAAGTTTACCAAAATAAAGGCCACAAAAAAGATGAATGTACATAATGATAAATCAAAATCACTAAAGAAACAAAGACATTCATTTCTTGCCAAATGGAATTTTCAGATTATCTCAAACACTTCACTCTTCAAGTTCACTACCACAAGATGCAGTGATGGCCACCTTTGGATGGCCTTCAAAGCAGATTTGGCAAATTCATAGAGAATAAGGCTATCAACCACTGCTAATTATGATGTCTATATTGGAGGCAATATGCTTCTGTATGCCAGTTGCTAGAGAACTGTGTGTAGGTGTTGTTACACTTGAGTTATACTTGGGGGATTCCCAGAGGCAGCTGCTGATCACTATTTGAAAAGAATTCTGGACTAGATAGGCCTTTAGTCTGATCCAGTTCTTACATTATTAATTTAAAGTGACAGGAACAGTTTGCTTGGTCAAAGTTTTAACTGATCCTTGACTAAAGATTTCCCACACAAAACTCTCAGCCATCGTCATTATCACCCAAATAAGGTTTTTCTACATCAACTTTCCATACAAGCAGGCAAGAAGACCATACCATAATTCATATTATTATGCCAACCAAAATGAAAGACAAAACTATTGGATTAGCATGTCAGGGATTCTAGATATCATGAGAAACAGACTGGACTGGAATGTTTGTGTACAGCAAATAATTCTCAAATTAATTATACCTTAAATAAAACAATAGGAGAAATTGCCCATAATTTTGTTGCCATCCTAAATAAACTTTATTTTGAAATAAAACACAGTAAGATCAATATGGTCTATATCTAAGGAAACAGGATTAGGATTGGATGACAAGAATGGTTTTTCTTCTTCTTAATTTCTCCTTATTAGTTGCTCCTTCTTGTTCAGTTCTGGCTTCAGAACAATTATGTAGCATTTGGGAGAAAAAATACAGCCCAGTAATCCAGCACCAGAGGCCAAGATGGAGAAAATCTCCACCGCTACCATATATTTCCCTTTGGTGCTTAAATAGGTTGGGACAAAAGACACCCACACACTGCAAAACACCAGCATGCTGAAAACGATAAATTTGGCTTCATTAAAGGTGTCTGGCAGCTTCCGAGCAAAGAAAGCTATAACGAAGCTGACAAGAGACAGAAATCCCATATAACCAAGAATGTAGTAGAACATGCTGGCTGATCCTTCATTGCATCCCACTATGATTTCTTCAGGCAGAGAGTTCATGTCCACATCTGGGAATGGAGGGTCAGTACATAGCCACACCGTGCAAATAGTGGCTTGTATAAATGAACTGCAAAGAACAATAGAGTTTGCAAGTGTTTTCCCCACCCTTTTCCTCATCTTGGATCCTGGCTTGGTGGCCATGAAAGCCAGAACCACTGTAATGGTTTTTGCCAACACAGAAGAAACAGCCACTGAGAAGATGATACCAAAAGCATTTTGTCGCAAATAGCAGATCATTGTCTGAGGCCGGCCAATGAATAACAACGAGCAGAGGAAGCAGAGGAGAAGAGAGGTGAGCAGAGAGTAGGTGAGGTTTCGGTTGTTGGCTTTGACGATGGGAGTGTTCCGATGTCTAATGAAGATTCCAAGCACCAGTGCTACCATCACAGAAAGAAACAGAGCCCCAAAAGCCAAACCGATGCCCAGAGGTTCATCATAGGATAGGAAGCTTAGAATTTTCAGAAAGCATGCATTCTTCTCCTTGTTAGGATGCTGATTTGCTGGGCATTTGTCACATTCATTCATGTCTTAAAATGATGATGATGATGATGATGATGATGATGATAATAATAATAATAATAATAATAATATTAATAATAATATATTCCAGTTTAGATTTTCTGACATTGGGTATATTGAAATCTAATGTGATTCAGTTGGAGGTCCTTGAATTAAAGGGATATGGGAGTGCCCAGTTCCCTTTTAGTTAGGGCAAGTAATTTCACCACTATAAGCATCAATGCCCTATTTCTTATATGGAAGACACCTCTTAATCGTATATTTTAAAAATGGGTGTCCATGATCTATTCCAGTCCAATTTGATGAAAACATTTTTTAAAAAATCCACAGGCACAGCAAATTTAAAAGTGCTGAGAAATGACTCATTCTACTTCCCCCCCCCCACTTCCCAACGTGTCTTACATTTATTTCCAATGTTGGTGAAAACTACTACTATACTTGCATCTTTGGAGATTGGGCGGTATAGAAATGTAATGAATAAATAAACAAAGAAAATAATTTACTCCATCTGGACTTGTGGAATAGTCCAATCCATGACTGGCTAGGTAAAGTTCTGAGGAGTGGTTCGAACATTATTAAGGTTTTTCTACCCTGTCAAAGACTACGGCACAATTGCAAACTACGTTGTGCAGTGCATGCATGCTCAGTTTCATCCTGGGGCTAGAATGCTGCCAGTACTCCCAGTGTGTTCAGATGGAAGCTACATCGCAGAGGGTATCTAGTGGATTCAATGCAGAATGCCTATTCCTTTAGTTCTGCAATGTGATCTCTCAGTGTCAGACTACATCTTACAACATGGATTGGGATTCTAAGGTGGGGGAGTAGGAGGGTTTAACACTTTGCCCTCCCCTGTGATCACCCCCCACACACACACACACACACAGGCACAACTACCATTGATGTCGCAAAGAAGTGATCCACTTGGCAGGCACTGGGGCCCCAAACCCAATAATGACCACAGTGGAGTGCAAGAAGTTAAAAACCCTCATTCCCCCAAACTAGGATTCCAATTCATATACCCTGAACTTATGTAAAAATGAGGGGGGGAAATCCATAGCTACTAGCTACGTCTCTGAAGTAACATGTAATCTGACTTTCAGGGAATTGGTGGCTGACATGGAAGGGGAAGTTGAAGGATCATGGCTTCACATGGCTTTCTTAAAGCAGAAATACAGCACCAGGGCCCCAATCCCTCTTTCTTCCTTTCCATCTCATTGGAAAAGGAAAGGTGGGGATTAGGGCCCTTGTGCAACCTTTTAGAAGGCAGAGATATTGCATGAGGACCCTGATCCCTGCTGTTCCTGTTTGTGTGGTGGTGAATCAGCTCTCACAATAGGGGTACTCAGCCTCTCACTCTTAAAAAATGAGGAACCTAATAGGATGGGAGATGGAAAATACAGCTCATACAAACTATAATCCTATGCAGGTTTCTCAGCGCTTTTCTACATGAGGCTGTTAATCTGTTGTACTGACTTTCAGTTTCATCGCAGAATTGAGAGCTGAGCTCTACACAAGAGTTTTCCTTCCTGCCTTTCTGCTGTCTAACCTGTAGGTGGTGCTGTGGAATAGTAGAATAATGTAATTACAGAAATGGGAAAATGAATTTTGTTTCACTTTCTGAAATATTACTGCATTTTCCCCACTCTGAAAAACCCAGGAGAGTGCTTTCTAAGAATAGAAGTGAAACTGGAGGGTCGCAATGTTGTCTATAGAACCAATTCAAATGTGAGTGAGGAATTATGCATGCACAATAATTGCTACATAAAGGAAAGCTCTGAAAGCGCACAACACACACACATGCACACACAGCATATTTTAATTTAAAGCTCCTACTGCAAGTAACTCAGCCTTTCATCCCTTTAGAATAAGGGGGAAAAACCTGCACACAATCTGGGAAACCATGACATGACCAAGGTTGGGAAGAAAGGAGGCCAAATGAAGTGGGTGTTGTCATCTGGGGAACCATGGATGACAAGACTGGGACTGTGGGAGAACTGGATTTGGGCCTGGGTCTACGGATCTGCACCAATCTCCAGATATCTTTGAACATGTGGGACACATTCCCAGATATCTGGAGGAGGTGACATATATTGGCACTTTATCATAATTTCAGGGTGTAATAATCCTATGCATGTTTAGACAGAATAAAGTCCTACAACTCCCAGCATTCTGTAACTAGACATGCTGGCTGGGAAATTCATTGGGTTGCAGGACTTCTTTTCTGTCTAAAAGTGCATAAGACTGTGCTCTAAATGTTTTATGCAAACATCTCCTCTTGACCACAGCAAGGGATTTATATTAGGAGCCATTCAGTGACAGTGTCTCTCCCATCCCACCCTTTCCCACCCCATCCCCTCTTTCACTAAGTAAAATAAACTTATAAAATGTATGTAATTTATGTGGTCTGTTATGATGCCTCAAACCTTTCTGGCTAGAAATCTTCCCCTCTGGACAAGGATCACAATCATAGCAGCAAAATGGTTTCCCCTCTTTCCTTTTTCTTCTGTATCCTGGATGACAGTAGTCATTACACAAGGCAAGGGGAATAACCTATCAAGCAGAAAAAAGAGATAGCTTATTCATTCATTCTCACATTTATATCATACCTTTCTTTCCTCCAAGGAAGTGAAGATTCCATACGTGATCCACCTCCTCTTCTCTGTTTTACCGTCACAACAACCCCCAAGCCTGGAGGCTACTGGGGCCTCTGGGAGGAGCTGCAGAAAGGTATCCCTTTGTTATTTCCAGTTTTCATTCAGAGACAAAAAGGGGATTCCCCTGTGCACTGCTCCGCCTCCCAGTGGAGGGCAAACATCCTGCAGGGGAACCTCATTATCTCTGATCACAGATTGAAGATAACAAGAGGATTCCCCTACAGAAGTGATGGCTCTTCATTTTTCCAGCAATTCCAGGAGCTCTTAGGAGTACCACACAAGTGGAGTTGACTTGTCCTTTGCCTTCCCTTCACAGAGCAGGTGAAGAACAAGTGAAGGTGGGCTGCATACCCATCTGATGCTTGCAAGACTCCTGAGTGGGCTTCACTCATCCTTTATCTTCCCCTCGTAGAAGACCACAACACGGCAGGCTGAGGGCAGAACAGAAGAGGCAGGTCCCTCTCTTTCTAAACTTGGAGAGGGTTCTCTGAAGAAATTAGATCACCCCAAGATCTTCTCCAAGATCTCCCCCCAAAAGCTTAGAAAGACCATCCATATTCAGAATCACAATTTGTTCCTACAAGACTAATACATAGGGATGGCGGAGAATTCTGCCACGGATTTGACCCCCGAAACCTGTGGTGGAATGGCCTGCTACCCCCCGCCACCCTGCGGAATCCCCCTGGAACGAAACTTACCTGGGGCGGAGGCGGAGGCTCTGGCTCCGGCAGCAGCAGCTGGTCTTTCGGCTGGCTGCTGTGGCCACCATTTGCGTCCTGCCAGGCTGCCATGATAAGCTACATAAGTATTTATGTAGCCTATCACGGCAAAGAGCAGGGACGCAAACGGCGGCCGCTACACCGTTTGCACCGCTGATCTTTCAGTGATAGTCTATGTAAGTATTTACATAGCCTATCACGGTAAAGGCAGCCACGCAAATGTTGGCCACTATGCCATTTGCGTGGCTGCCTTTACTGTGATAGGCTACATAAATACTTATGTAGCCTATCACGGCAGCCTGGCAGGAGGCAAATGGTGGCCGCTACGGTGGCCGCCATTTGCATCCACAGCAGCCCAACTGCGGACAGAACTCCGGCTGTGGACGGCCCTGGCCAGTGGCTCAGCAGAGCTGCCATGGAGCAGAGCCAGCCAGGGAGGATTCTGGGGGGAAGGACAGAGTGCCTCCCCCCCCCCACGAATCACACCTGTGAAAAGGTAAGTGACTTTCATACATCCCTACTAATACACAGCCATGAAGATAAAATACAACAACTTTGCAGAGTAGAAATGGTCCTGCCTAGGGATGGCGGAGAATTACTCCCCGAAACTTCGGGGAGCCGAGCGCCAACATATTCGGCCCCCCGAACAAGTTTCGGGGAGAAATTCTCCACCCCCCCACCCCCTGCATCCCCCCGGGATAGGACTTACCTTCGCTGAATGTCCCTCCCGGCGGTGGGTCTGGCCGGCGGTTCGGTGGGTGTTCGTGCGCTATTTGCGTTGCCCTTATTTTCGCCGTAGTCTACGTAACGATTTACATAGACTACAGCGACCAAATAAGGAACGCGAATGGCGGCTCCCTATGGGGGCCGCCATTAGCGTACGCGCTTTTTTTTTTTTTTAAGTCACCCGTGATAGGCTACGTGACGATTTACGTAGCCTATCACGGCTGACTTTGCAGATCTAGCCGTGATAGGCTACGTTAATCGTCACGTAGCCTATCACAGGGGCGTTTTTTTAAAAAAAAAAAAAAAATGGAGTTCGCGGCCGTGAGAGGCGGGAAGCCTCCTCCCCGGCCTGAATTTCGGCCGGGCGAGGCAGGAAGCCTCCACCCCGGCCTGAACTTCGCGGGGGGAGCAGCGAAGCGCCTCCCCCCCACCGCGAACAACCTTCGAGGACAGGTAAGTGACTTTCGTCCACTCCTAGTCCTGCCATTTGTCAGGGATAAACAAGGCATCACATTTCGCTTTTGTACCTAGACATGCCAATCAGTTCCTACCTGGTTAAACCCGCTGTGCCATGTAATGGCTGTCTCATTAATGAGAAACACACTCCCAAGGGGTGATTGTGAATCCATTTTTCCTACTCTCACTCTTAAGAGGGATTTGTTCGGAAAAGTAACCCAGTTGATAATATCCAATCCAGTTGACAATTCACCTTTCTCATCAAACCCCACCTTGACCCCAGCACTGTTGTTAAATGAGACACTCCTGAGGAAAGGGTGGAGCTGGAATGAAAGAAAAGGAGGCCAATTACAGAAGAAGCATAAGATGAGAAGAGACAGAATTATGTAATTTTACATTTTACATGTTACAATAGCCTTCTTGTGGTACCCCTTAGTTCTTTTGGAGGGTGCACGCTGTGGAGAATTTTGTAAACCTCTATTTTTAATAGTGTCCTTCCCCCCCCGCCGCCCCAAACTAGTGTTTGTTCTTTTAGTTGATGCTGTTGCTACCCCCCCCACCCCCACACTACTAAATTAAAAACCCTTTTTTCAGAAGATTTTGGGAACCCAAGTATTTAACATCTTCCCTGTCTGTATTATTGTTGAGACTATAAAATAATTCAAAGTGGTTGATCAAATCTTGCAGTGGCTTGATACTATTGAATCTGGTATACTTCTAGTCCTAGATCGTCTCTGTGGATTGGGACATGGAGTCACTCTTTTGTGTTGCTTTCACTCATATCTGCAGGGCAGGTTGCAGAGAATCGCACTGGGAGCTCGTACTTTGGGGAAATCTTTCTGTGGTGTGCCTCAAGGTACCATATTGTCTCCAAAGCTAGGTAATATCTATACAGCGGTGAGAAAGAGTTTGAATGAAATGAGTTCGAATGAAAGAAAATGAGGCCAATTATTGAAGAAGTATAAAACTAGGGATGGCGGAGAATTCCGCCACGGATTTCAGTGAGGCCGAATGCACTGGCACTCGGCCCCCCGAAATCTGTGGCGGAACGGCCTGCCCCCCCGCCCCCCATGGATCCCCCCCAGGATGAGACTTACATGGGGCGGATGTTCCGGACGGCGGCGGCTCCAGCGGCGGCGGCGGCGGCGGCTGGTCTTCCGACCGGCTGCTGCGGCCGCCATTTCAAGTCTGGTCTTCTTCTTTTTTACCCAGATGTGATAGGCTACATAAAGACTTACGTGGCCTATCACGTCTGGGTAAAAACAACAACAACAATGGCAAAAACAAATGGCGGCGGCTCCGGCGGCTGCCATTTGTGTTCCTTTTTTTTCACCGTTTTAGTCTACGTAAATATTTACGTAGGCTAAAATGGCAAAAAATAAGGAACGCAAATGGCAGCCAGCGTAGCTGCCGCCATTTGTGTACGCATTTTTTTTTTACTTTGCCTTGCTAGGCTACATAAATATTTACGTGGCCTATCATGGTTAAATACAGGGACGCAAATGGCGGCTATGGCCGCTGCCATTTGTGTCCCTGCTGCCCAGCAGCCGGATGTCCGGCTGCAGGCAGAGCCGGCTGGCTGCTCTGTGGAATCCCTGCGGAGCGGAGCCGGCTGGGCAGGACTCCGGGGGGAGGGATGGAGTGCCTCCCCCCCCATCAAGGATTCCAGGGGGAGTGATGGAGCACCTCCCCCCCCACTGTGAAGCAGATTCATGAAACGGTAAGTGTCTTTTGTACATCCCTATATAAAACGGGAAGGGTCAGAGTTACTTCGTTTTGGATTTTTCAGATTGCAATTGCCTTCTTGTGGTACCCCTCCTTCCCTTTGGAGAGTGTGTGCCATCTATAATTTTGTAAGCCCCCGCCCCTCACTTCCAGTTGGAGCCATGGCATCTTGGTAGTGACCTGCGGTGCTCTGCAGGTTAGGGGTGCACGAAAGTCCCTTACCTGTCCTTGAAGCTTTTCGCGGTGGGGGGAGGAACTTCGCTGCTCCCCCTGCGAAGTTCAGGCCAGGGGGGAGGCTTCCCACCTTGCCCGGCCGAAATTCAGGCCGGGGGGGAGGCGCCTCGCCTCGCCTCGCCCGGCCGCGAACTAAAAAGTAAAAAAACAACAAAAACGCCCCTGTGATAGGCTACGTGACGATTAACGTAGCCTATCACAGCTAGATCTGCAAAGTCAGCCGTGATAGGCTACGTAAATCGTCACGTAGCCTATCACGGGTGACTTTAAAAAAAAAGCGCGTACGCAAATGGCGGCCCCCATAGGGAGCCGCCATTCGCATTCCTTATTTGGTCGCTGTAGTCTACGTAAATCTTTACGTAGACTACAGCGACCAAATAAGGACTGGGAATGGCGGCTCCCTATGGGGGCCGCCATTATCCATAAGCACTTTTTTTTTTTTTAAGTCACCCGTGATAGGCTACGTTAATCGTCACATAGCCTATCACGGGGGCGTTTTTTTTTTTCTTTTATTGGAATGGCAGCGGCAGCAGCCGGTCGAAAGACCGGCTGCCGCTCCCGCCCCGGACGAAGACCCGCCGAACCGCCGGCCAGACCCGCCGCCGGGAGGGACATTCGCCAAAGGTAAGTCCCGTCCCGTGGGGGTGCGGGGGGTGGGGGGGGTATGGAAAATTTCTCCCTGAAACTTGTTCGGGGGGCAAAACACGTTGGTGCTCGGCCCCCCGAAGTTTCAGGGAGAAATTCTCCACCAACCCTACTGCAGGTTGGTTATCTCAAACAGATATGAAAAGCTTGAGAAACCATTTAAAATTCCCCTGGAATTAGAAAGGGAATCTTACAGTACCAACCAGTTGAAATCTTGGAAGAACAGGCTGCTTTTGCGCTGCAGCAGAAGGGCTACAATCTAAGGTCAGTGGCCGGAGTATCATCTACTGAAAGCTGTTTGAAACTCCTAGTAATTAGGAGACTACGAGACATCTAATTAAATGTTTGTTTTTCTGTTTCTGCAATTATACTTGTTTGTTGTGGTTCTGGAAGTGGAGGATGGTGGTATCAAAGGGAAAAACCAAAGGTCTGGGAATGCCTCCTACCCCCCAATTGCTCCCCCAGCAAAGGTTTCTAGAAATGCTGGAGGTGAAGAGGAGTTGCTTGCTTTGATAAAAACTATGTCTTTTCAGCTATCAGTGCCGTCAAAGAAGCTTGGAACAATCCAGGACTCAATCACTTCCCTGCAAGGGCTGTGGATTTAATTAATATCTCTCTTCAAAAGATGGAAATGAAGGTTAGTGTGCTGGAAGATCAAGTTAATGCTCAGGAAACTGCTATGCAAGCATCTCACAATACTTTTTCATTCTCGAATTTCCCAATTGGAGGCTTTTACACGGAGAGCGAACCTTCATATTCTTGGTATTAAAGTCATGGCTGCTGATGTATGTTTGGCTGAATTTATGGATAAACTTTTGCATGAGTTATTGGTTTTGCCATCTGATTTTCTACTGGATATTGAGCATGCATATCGTGTTCTTGGCTCAATACGTGGCACTAAAGGGACTTCTGGGACTGTTGTTCAGTTTTCACGAGTTTCTACAAAAAATTATCTTCTGTGTCTGGCAAGAGAACGAGGTGAGCTGCAGTGGGGACAAGCAAATGACAAGATTATGCTCTTTCCTGATTATACTAAAGAAATTGCTGACAGAAGAAGGCAATTTACCAAAGCGAGAAGTCTGGCAAAGCAAATTAACCTGCAATATCATATTAAATATCCTGCTACATTTTGCATTCTTTTTGATGGCTAGATGAAAAAGTTTTTAAATCCTGACACGGCAAATCATGATTTCTCATTGGTGTTAACATTCAAACAAGGGAGCCAATTTTCTCAGCCTCCTGAGTTGGAATTTAGTCATTTTCACTGTTCCTCTGAAGTCTTGTTTGGGGTTTAGCTGATAGGATATCTGGGAAGCTTGCCAGATTAATGTTTGCATATTTTTGTTTTCTTTCTCCTTTGTGTGTTATATTGTATGTGTGTATGTGGGGTACACATATAAATAAATTTTTAGACATGATATTACCTAAAATAAATAAATGGTTTGTTTTTATTTTTTACTTTTTATTTTTTATCCTTTTAAAAAAATTCTTCTTCTTCTTCTTCTTCTTCTTCTTCTTCTTCTTCTCCTTTTTTAAAATTATCATTAATATTAGTATTACTATCATTATTATGGGATTATGATTATTTCTTGTTGGTTAAACTTTTAATGTTTACTACATGTCAATGGAATGGTAATAAATGGTTAATGGAAATGGGTGGTTTGCTGCTGTTTATTTGCTATAAGACTGAGGTTATAACATTGAAAGACAAGGCTCACAGTTTATGGTGCAGCGGATTGAAGATTTAATGATACCTGCAATGTTTGGAAGATGCTGTATAGGTATAATTTGCAATTGGACTTATATTTGGATATTTGGTTTGCTTTCATAGAAGCTTAGATATAATCTTTTGTGTTCTTTCTCTCTCTCTCTCTCTCTCTCTCTCTCTCTCTCTCTCTCTTTTGCTTTCCTCCTTATTTGTTTTTCTTCCCCAGAATACTGTAATGTTGGAAACTGTAGATTTTGACCGTGTTGTTGATATTGTTTATTTCACTTATAAAAAATAAAATAAATATAGATTCAAAAAAAACCCCTGTAAACCCCTATTTTTAATAGTGTCATCCCCCACCCCTAAACTAGTGTCTTGTGTTTGTTCTTTTAGTTCATGTTACTACTGCTACCACCACCACCACCACCACCACCACCAAACTGAGAAGTTGTTTTCAAAAGCTTTTTTGGGGCCTCAAGTATTTAACATTCTCCCTCTCTGTTTTATTGTTGACCCGCTAAAATAATTCAAAGAGGTTGATGGGACAGAACACCCCTTTATTTATTTTATTTATTTATTGCATTTATACCCCGCCTTTTTTCCTCTTGCAAGGAACCCAAGGCGGCTGACATTATCCTCCTCCTCCTCTCCATTTTATCCTCACAACAACAACCCTGTGAGGTGGGTTGGGCTGTGAGTCTGAGACTGGCCCAAAGTCACCCAGTGAGCTTCCATGGCCGAGTGGGGACTAGAACCCGGATCTCCCAGCTCCTAGTCCAACACTCTTGCCACTACACCACATTGGCTCTTTGAGGAAGCCATGCTTATTCTTCCACAGAAGAAGGGTTATTTTCTGTGTGTTTAACAAAGATATCTTTAATAATGATCTGTACTGATTTACCAGGAAGAACATTCACTCTGTAATTCCTTGGCTACTTCTTGGCCCCTTTCTAAAAGCAGCTATTTCCAATTATCTGAATGCATCAGTTGTTCCTGATTGGATCCAAAGTCACTGGCATCTTACTCCATATCCTGGGTAACATCATGCAACAATGGGACCCACTGCTTGTGTAACAGGGATTTTGTGCTTGAAAAGTAACTCCCCCAAATGAGAGGAAATGCTTGTTTCCAGATCAAACAGCTTGGCTGAGTTTAGTAATCCGAGCTGTGCTGATATGCCCTGTTCTGGAAATGTCATGAGCATTTCTGCTAGTTTGTGGTTCTTGTATGCAACTGGAAAAAAACAAACAAACCCTAACTTCAAGTATAGCCTGATGGGATCTGAGCTAGCAGTGACCAACCAGGAAAGGAATCTTGAGGTTGTGGTGGACTGGACAGCTCAATGAAGATATCAACCCAGTGTGCAGCTGTTGTAAAAAAGGCAAACTCCATGTTAGGCATAATTAGAAAAGGAATTGGAAATAAAACTGCCAATATCATACTGCCCCTATACAAATCTATAGTGTGACCACACATCTTCCAGTTCTGGTCACCACACCTAAAAAAAGACATTGTAGAGCTGGAAAAAAAAGTGCAGAAAAGGGCAACTAAAATGATCAAGGGGCTGGAGCATCTCCCCTCTGAGAGAAGGTTACAACAGCTGCAATTGTTTAGCTTGGAAAAAAGGAGGGTAAGGGGAGACATGATAAGAGGTCTACAAAACTATGCATGGTGTGGAGAATGTGGATAGGGAGACATTTTTCTCCCTCTTTCAAAATACTAGAACCCAGGGTCATCCCATGAAGCTGCTGATTGGTGGGAGATTCAGGACAAATGAAAGGAAGGACTTCTTCACACAGCGCATAGTTAAACTATGGAATGTGCTCTTCATGCTCAGAAGTGTGTCTCTTGAATTTGGCTGGTGCCAATGGTGAGAATTTTGTTTCAGTTTCCTTTGGTAAGAATTTACCAAAATCCACAAAGTAAATAGCTGGGAGAGAGAGAAAGTAATAGATAGATAGATAGATAGATAGATAGATAGATAGATGATAGATAGATAGATAGATAGATAGATAGATAGATAGATAGATAGATTGATAGAATGCAGGAGAAAGCAAAATTGAAAGGCCCTCACCCGGCGCCAGCTTATCTGGCTGAAAGGGGGGGGGCATTGAAGGTGGGTGGGGTGACAAGACGTAGGGGCCTCTGATTGGTGCACCCCAGTGGCACCACCATGCAAGGAGGGGCAGGCTGAGTTGCCTTAAACTCAGCCCCCCTCCCAACCTCAGCTCTCTGGCTCGACGCAGCTCCCTCCCACCCTCCCCTAAGCAGTGTGGGTTTCTTGCCGGTTGCCCTTTGGGAGCCATGTAGGAATTTTTTGGCTCACAGTTTGATTGGCCTATTACTGTGAGTCTTTTTTGCCTATTTCACACTGTTTTGCGGGTTGAGTGTGTCCTGTAAGGGAACACTGTCTATATCATCGGTCACATTCCAGTTGGCAGCTAGGACAGGCAAAAGCAGAAAGAGATTAGGGATGATGTGCATGCAGAGGCACCTTATGGTGACAGGTGATGCCTGAGGCCCCCCGAACGGGTTGTGCGGCTTGGCGGGGAGATAAGGATTGCCTGGGAGACCAACCCTCCTCACTCACCCAGGTGTTGTGCGGCACCGGGTTGGGGGTGACAGGGGAAGGTCTACCTCCCCCAGAAGGGGCAGTCCAGAGGGATGGCGAGATCACCGCCACCCCTCAGGCTGGGTATGTTTTCGCCCAAGAAGTGCCAGCTAGCCACTGACACAGTTAGATGCCCATCCTAGTTACTCCTTTGCAGGTATTTCAATAAATGTGGCCCAATTTTCAACCCAAGCTTGTTGTCTGCGTCTTCTTTAACCCATCTCCACTCACAATTGCCAATCCCTACTTCTTGGCGGATTTGGTGCTATTAGTGTATCTAGACACAATTGCCTCAAACATTATTTTGTTCATTAAAAAAGTGCATCTTCCATGTAAGACATTACCTCGAAATGGTGTACCTTAGGATAATTCAAGCAGTCTGCATCCACCATAGCTGTGTGTTTGTTCCTGGATGAATACATGGCTTGCAAAGCATGTGCCACAGCATGAACACCATTGTAGATGCTGTAGCTTTGGCTGGTCATGCTCATTTCAAAAAAAGGCCCAGGGAGGGTTTCCAGCTTCTCCTCCCCAGTACAGATGTCCTTTGTCTGCTTATCCGCATCTGTATCTGGAAATAAACAGTCAAATGCCTGTTCCCAGAAGACCCTGATAAAACCATCTTCATCTGAATGGGGATTCAGGATCTGGAGGAAATCTTGGAACCCTTGCACTTCATTGGACTGAACTGCAAAGGAGAAGGAACCATGGAAGACTTGTATATCTAGAGATCGGTGAAATGTCTCTGATGAGAAATTCCAATCAGCTGTCATAACCCACACCTTGCATATAGGTGTCACAGCATGAAGTTCACCCAGATTCAGCAACAGCAGCAAATCTAACATCATTAGGGTATCAGCACTCACAAGAAATACACTGATATTTGTCTTGCTCAGAAAAATTGCCACGTTCAAAGAGTGGTCTAACAAAGTATTAACATCAAAAATGTTACTCTGGGTTGGCATTCTTTCAGTGAAAGCAGTACAGATGCCATTCCTGGAAAAAAATGCTGACACCATCTGCACAAACCTTTCTCCTTTATTGTCACCCATTGCCATGATCCCCACCCACTTCCACTGGAAATAGAGAAGAAGATGGACAAACCCAGTGTACTGATATTCTTCATTGGGGGCCATCCGGTATGAGGATGGGATGTGGATTTTATCACTTGTTTCCAGAGAATATAAACTGTAAGAGACCTAAGCCAAAAGACAGGCAGAGAGAGGAAGAAAAGAAAACAAAAATCATCCATGTAGTGTAGATGATGTGCACTTTGATAATCCCACATTTGTTTAATAGTAACGCCATTTCTCTCTATCCTATTGGTATCCCAGGAACCCATGTAAAGCACACATGGAGTTTCTGCTCATTGTAACCAATGGAAAATTACATGAGACAAGTTTGGCTAAAAGATGATCTTGGAATGGTGTATGGTTATGGTTGTTTGCTTTGAGATTGCTTGCTGAAGTTTGTTTTAGATCTATGTTCTTGTATATTGTTCTGTTCGCGTGTGCTTTGTTTAATTGGCTTTTAAAATCTGTATAGTGTATTTTTAAATGTTTTAATCTTTGTAAACTGCCCAGAGAGCTTTGGCTATTGGGCAGTATAGAAATTCTCCCCTCCCCATTGCCTTTTCCTTGTGCATCGTGTCTTTTTTAGAGTGTAAGTCTGCGGGCAGGGACTGTCTTCTTTGTTCATTGATTGTAAGCCACTCTGGGAGCCTTTTTTGGCTGAGGAGAGGGATAAAAATACAATAAATAAATAAATAAGCAAACAAATAAATAAATGTAATAAATAAAATAAATATAAATAAATAAAAGATGGTGCCTGGCTTCCGGTCACACTGAGCTGGTTTGCACAATTACCCCATCACCCTAGTAATAAGGTGAGAATGTTCTCTCTGTTAAGCTGCGTGATGGGATGGAGAGTAAAATAGGGTTTTCATGTGCATGGGTGGTTAATAAACCACAGTGGCTTATTAACCACCTGCATGCATGCATGCTGCCCAATTTCCCTCACTACCCTCACTGGGCACGGCTTGCCATTGCCTGTGAAACTGGTTGGAGCAGGGAAGGTTTATTAAGCTATGAACCCAGTGGTCAATGAACCACCCAGAACCTATGGCCTGTTCTAGGGTTCCTGGGTGGTTTGTTAATCACCACAGCCACCCACCCTCACTGGGTTCACAGGTAATGATGACAAGCTGTTTCTGATGAGAGTATTTAGGGAAATTGGGCAGAACATCCCAGGAATACACAGGATGGTTAATAAGCCATTGTGGTTTATTAACCGCTTGTGCACATGCTAACTGTCCCATCTGTGGCAGTAATTTTCATTGAATTCAAAGGGATTTTCTGCACTAGTGACTAGACATGTACAAGAGTATGCTGCAAGTTTATTTGCTCCCTCTGTCTTCATTGGTTGTGAGGGCTGCCTTTGTGTCGCTTACAGTGTGCAACCTTACATATGACTACTCAAAAAAAAGCTCCATTCTGTTCAAAGGGACTTATTGCCAGTGTGATTTACTCACAACATTATGCTGCAAACCAACATCCACCTAGGTGGCAAGAAGCCATATTGAAGTCAATCAGACATACTTTTGAGTAGATGTATAGGGGAAATGGAGATTCCCCTATATATAGATGTATAGGGAAATTCCCCTATATGTATAGGAGATTCCCCTATATGTAGATGTATAGGGAAATTCCCCTATATGTATAGGAGATTCCCCTATATGTAGATGTATAGGGAAATTCCCCTATATGTATAGGAGATTCCCCTATATGTAGATGTGTAGGAAAATTCCCCTATATGTATAGGAGATTCCCCTATATGTAGATGTATAGGGAAAACTTCATTGCAAGCATTCTGATCACATAGCTTCCAACATTTCACGAACAAAAACAGGAATATTTGTTTATTTGCAAAATTCATTGTTACACCAAGGATGAACACCTGAGCTCTCTCCCTCACCTTTCCTCTGCTTGCTGACATTTACACTGCAATAGCTTCCCTATCATGTATAGTCTTTCAAAGCAGGCTATGACCTACTGTAGACCATAGCTGTGGGGTTTTATTTTATTTTATTAAAAAATGGTTAAATATTTAGAGAATGCTTCACCCCCAAATGAAGCTGTTCTCACTTATTAAATTCTTATGCTGTATGAAAATACAGGGACAGTGGGTTCTCAAGAATGGGCACTAAATAATAAGAACTGTCTCTGGTAAATAGTTACACTTGGAGCACGTGCCATCTAACCTGTGGGATCTTGTAGATCTCTAAGATAGTAGCCATGTGGAGTGAGGTGTCAGAGTCAAGGCCCCCGATGACAGCTACAGGAGTCTTCTGGATATCACAGTTGTAGTTTAGAACACTCCTATCCTGACTAAAGAGAAGGTTCAAGGTGTTCTGATATGTCATCTTTGCATCAAAGTGGCTGTCATAGATGTGTAAGCCCAAGGTGATGTTGGGTAAGAGGTGATGGTTCTCATTGATCTCTTTCACAGCAAATGCCAAGGACAGGACGTGCTGGTAGTTCTTTGGCACAGTGCTAAAATAAGAGACACATTAAGTATAATACTAGATCTTTCCTCCTCCTGCAGAAGGTTATGCTAACGGAAAGCCTATCATGAGGTTTCAGCTACCATTATCTATAGTCTATAGTGAAAAACTAAAAACCATAAAGAAATATCATGAAGACTTTAAAGCGAATATGGGGAAGCCATATTTATTACCCAGATGTCTTACTAACAGGATAGTTTTCCTTAGATTTTTTTTTTATCTGATCGTTTTAAAAAGCCATCTAAGCTGGTGGTTACCACCATATCTGGTGGCATCTCTCTAAGTAATGTAATGCATCAGGACATAAGACAAAAGGTGTGTATGTGTCCACATGTGCATATGCATGCAAAGAAAATGGAAGGGAGAGAGTTGTGGTAACAGGAATTGCTGAAGTACAGAACAAAAAAGAAGATAAAAAATAAATGACAGAAAGAGGGGTAAGCAGAAACAACCTGTGCATCCCCCTGTCTCTCCCCCCACCCCGAACAGCATAAATGCATTTTGGAATATCATTTTGTTTTCCAAGTATAGAAAAATAACTAGGTCATTTTCAGAAGATTCTCTCTTGTTTCCTCCATTCGTAGGGATCATTAATAAATTTCGGTTATGTTACACAGAAGAGTACATGATTTCCTTACATTGGTTCATCAAGAAGCTTTCTTTTGGGGTGTTCATCAAATGATACACTTTCAGAAAAGGAGAAGAGCTGAGAAGTGATCCCACCAATGATGAGATTCCCTGGCTGATAATATTTGAACTGCACGCTCAGGGTATCGTTCATGGTACACACAGCAGGATGTATCTTGCATGCTGCTTGAGGAAGCAACAGCAGCAACAGAAGGAAGAGCAGTGGCAAGAAGTACACTGTCCCCCATAAGGCAAAAGCTCCTTCCCTTGGCTTGAATCCACTGTTCCTGTCTTGATGGGTATTGTCCAGCATCAGCCTGGTTAAAACATCCTTCTTTCAATGGCTCTAGAGCGTGGTGCAAAACTGATATTCTAGCAGGCCTTTAAATTTATGGGGAAACTGTCCATGAACAGACTGACAGAGCTTTTAGTTATTTACGCCCTCCATTCCTGCTCTGGCTTGTGCAGGGCTATTTACATCGGGATTTTGAACACTTTTATGTCAACTCTCAACAGAAAAATGCTCAAACATTGTGACCTGAGTTAATTACAGGGTGAACAATTAGGTCTGTACAGTATTGTATCCAATGGGGACAAGAAGTGAGCCAAACAATTAAAGTAAACACTAGCAATAATTGCAAGCAGATTGCATAGAGCCTGGACTTTTCCAATATTGTCATCAATTTTAATTTATCCATCGTGGTTCCCATGCTATTCCTAAATATAGTGCTTCTTTATGCTCAGAGGAGCAGAGTGACACCTTGCAGTCAAAGTTAAGCACCTTCAAATCCTGTTGGGTTGGATCCAAAGAAATTTCCCCTGAAAGAGGGGCTTTTCCCAGTGGAGGAACCATGTTCCTCTGTCAGAGGAAGCTTCCCTGAATTCAACTCATGACCAATAGGCTGATAAATCTGCACCCAACCCAATGGGTTTTGTGCTGAGACTTGTTTTAATTCCGTTTATTATTTTTCTGCATAATATTGGAGTGCATTTTTGCAGAAAATACTCGGTATATATAGGGGACTTCCCATATACATACACAGTCAACCCCCAAAATCTTCTGAGGAAGCCTGAATGCTCATTGCATGACCAATGGGATGTCGCCAGGTAATGGCACGTAAGCAGGCCTTCTCGGTGGTGGCCCTGAATCTTTGAGACCCTCTCCCTCATGTGTTTCAGAGGCAGAAATGCTGCCAAATTTTAAACACCCCTTGAAAACTTATTTGTTCACACAGGCTTTATCTAAACTTTAATGGATTTTGTTATTGCTCTGTTTTATTGTCACATTGTCGTAATATTTTTAATTATGTATTATTTTATCTAATTTTTAATATTTGTATTTTTTAATGTGAAATGCTTAGGGAATTTAGTGTATTAAGTGGAATAAACACTAGGGCTGTGTATAATATATTAAGTGGTATAGTATATTAAGTGGTATAGTATATACCATTTAGTATCCTAAGTGGTATAAACACTAGGGCTGTTCACAGACCCCTTGATCCAATGCTGAGGGTGCTTCGGGGCTTCATAGGTGGATCTGATTCGCTTCGAGCCACTATGTGCCCCTTCTGCCTTGCCTTGGAGGTGGTCCAAAGTGACTCAAAGTGCCCCACTTCAACTTGGGGCTTGGGCTTTGTGCCAAAGCAGTGCACAGCCCTAATAAAAGCATTATACATAAATAATATCTGTGCAAAATATTTTCAAAATACCTCTATCTTCCGCTCACACATTTTTGTGCCTGTCCTCAGAGATTGTTCTTTGATCTGTGGCTAGTCCAGCACAATTTTTGTTTGAATCAAATAAATGTTAGCAGGGAGAATTCAGCCAGTTATTCCTTCCCCCATTCTGAAATGGATGAGTGGGGGTCAGGCTGGCATTTTCCCTCTTGGGTGGTGTTGTGAGGTGGGGCAGAAAAGGGCAAGCTTGCAGACTGTGTTGGATAACAGGAACAACTCTGCAATGCTTCCAGATACTAGGGGGCAATAGATAATGTTTTGCTTCAACAGGCTCATGTCTTATTCGTCCCCCTTGTTGTCTGATCAGTTCCTGCTTCCTCCCTTTCCTCTTTCTCCTCCTCCTGCCTTTGCAACAAGCGCCATGCAGTCTCTCCAGAAAGGAAGCAAGTAATCATATAGAATCATAGAATCATAGAATAGTAGGGTTGGAAGGGGTCTACAAGGCCATCGAGTCCACCCCCCTGCTCAATGCAGGAATCCAAATCAGAGCATCCCTGACAGATGGCTGTCCAGCCTCACCTTGAATGCCTCCAGTGTGGGAGAGCACACCACCTCCCTAGGTCATTGGTTCCATTGTCATATTGCTCTAACAGTCAGGAAGTTTTTCCTGATGTTCAGCCGGAATCTGGCTTCCTGTAACATGAGCCCATGATTCCGTGTCCTGCACTCTGGGATGATCAAGAAGAGATCCTGTCCTTCTTCTCTGTGACAACCTTTCAAGTACTTGAAGAGTGCTATCATATCTCCCCTCAGTCTTCTCTTCTCAAGGCTAAACATGCCCAGTTCTTTCAGTCTCTCTTCATAGGGCTTTGTTTCCAGTCCTCTGATCATCTTTGTTGCCCTCCTCTGAACCCTCTCCAGTTTGTCTGCATCCTTCTTAAAGTGTGGTGCCCAAGATATGTGGTGCATATCTCATGCCTTCTCTTCCTTACACTTATGTACCAAGCTTTAAGGGGTGCTCATAATTAAAAAGTATTAAATAGCCTTCTCTGCAAAAGCACCAATAAAGTAAGTTGTTTTGGACTTCTTCTAACCTGGCTCTAGACTGCATTTATTGCCTTTCATACTAAAAGTGGTGTCATCACACATTCTTTATATAAATCAACTCTGCTAAAAGTCAGACCACACTTTCCAGCACAGACAAGCATGCATATTGTACTAAAGCTAAAGAGGGTTATATATGCCACACAAACCCTTTCACCGTATCTCTTTGCAATATGTGTCACAGCCCTACCACCAACACTGCCCAAGACACCATGGCTAGATCTACACTACTGCTTTATAACAATATTGAAGTGCAGTTAGGGATGGGGGAGAATTTCTCCCCGAAACTTCGGGGGGCCGAGTGCCAATGCATTCGGTCCTCCGAAGGTTGTTCGGGGAGAAATTCTCCGCCCCTCCGCCCCCCGCCCACCCCCCGGGATGGGACTTACCTTTCACGAATGTCCCTCCCGGCGGCGGGTCCCGGCGGTGGTTCGGCAGGTCTTCGTCAGGGGCGGGGGCGGCAGCCGGTCTTTCGACCGGCTGCCACCGCTGCCGCCATTACAAGAAAAGTAAAAACAAAACAAAACACCCCTGTGATAGGCTATGTAACGATTAACGTAGCCTATCATGGCTAGATTTGCAAAGTCAGCCGTGATATGCTATGTTAATCGTCACGTAGCCTATCACGGGTGACTTTAAAAAAAAAAAAAGCGCGTACGGCTAATGGTGGCCCCCATAGGGAGCCGCCATTCGCGTTCCTTATTTGGTCCCTGTAGTCTACATAAAGATTTACGTAGACTACAGCAAAAATAAGGACAACGCAAATAGCGTTGCCCTTATTTTCGCCATAGTCTACGTAAATCTTTACGTAGACTACAGGGACCAAATAAGGAACACGAATGGCGGCTCCCTATGGGGGCCGCCATTTGCATACGCGCTTTTTTTTTTTTTCAAAGTCACCCATGATAGGCTACGTGACGATTAACGTAGCCTATCACGGCTGACTTTGCAGATCTAGCCATGATAGGCTACGTTAATCGTTACGTAGCCTATCACAGGGGTGTTTTTTTTTTCTTTTCTTTTGAAGTTCGAGGCCGGGGAGACGGGGTGCTTCTCCCTGGCCTGAAATTCGGCCGGGCGAGGCTGGAAGCCTTCCCCCCTGGCCTGAACTTCAGGGGGGGCAGCGAAGCACCTCCCCCCCACCGCAAAGCAAGCTGCAAGACCAGGTAAGTGACTTCCGTGCATCCCTAAGTGCACTAATAACTGTTGGGGCACATTACTAGGGATGTACGAAAGTCACTCACCTTCTTACAAAATTGATTCGCGGTGCGGGGGAGGCGCTCCATCCCTCCCCCCAAAATTCTGGCCACGGGGGGAGGCTCTCCATCCCTCCCCCCTGAATCCTGGCCGGCCGGGTCCGCAAATGGCGGCAGCCGTAGCCGCCGCCGTTTGCGTCCGTGCAGTCAGCTGTGATAAGCTACGTAAATGTTTACGTAGCCTATCACGGCTGATTTTTTTTTAAAAAAAAACGCGCATACACAAATGGCGGCACCCATGGGCGCCGCCATTTGCATTCCTTATTTTGACATGTCTTAGTCTATGTAAACATTTACGTTGACTACGGCGAAAATAAGGGGAACGCAAATAGCGTAGCGTCTACGCTATTTGCGTTCCCCTTATTTCCGCTGTCTTAGTCTACATAAATGTTTACATAGACTAAGACGTGTCAAAATAAGGAACGCAAATGGTGGTGCCCAAGGGCGCCGCCATTTGCGTAGGCGCAGTTCTTTTTTCCTTTTAAATCAGCCGTGATAGGCTACGTAAACATTTACGTAGCCTATCATGGTATTTTTTTAAAATCTAGCCGTGATAGTCTACGTAAATCTTTACGTAGCCTATCACATTTTTGTGTGTGTCTTTTTTTTTTTTTACTGGAAATGGTGGTGGTGGCAGCCGGTCAGAAGACCGGCTGCCGCCGCCACCAAACCCCCGCCGAACCACCGCCGAACAGCCCCCGCAGCTGCCGCTGCCAGGAAGATTTGCCCAAGGTAAGTCCCGTCCTGAGGGGGGGGGCAGACCGTTTCGCCACCGATTTCGGGGGCCTGAATGCGCTGGCATTCGGCCTCCCCGAGATTCGTGATGAAATTCTCTGACATCCCTACACATTACACATTCAATATACCACTTTTGTAGTGTTATTTCCTGCTTTTTATTCCACTTTATCCAAAATACCACAACAAATGTCATGGGGCTTCATCACACGGACCTATTATCCTGAGATTGAGATTGCTCCTTCACGGAAGTTTGCGGGCTCTTTACATGATGTCATGACTCTGCCGTGACCCTCCTGCACTAAATGCCCTTTGCTCCATTTTTAAATAGATCGCAGATAATGAGCTATCAAATTACTCCTTGTGTTCCACTTCAGTTTCCTCTGTGCAAAGAGTTAAAGCGGCAAGAAGAGAAGCAAGATCAAAGAAAGATGATGGAAGACTCAGATATGGGGAGAAGCGGGGGTGGAGGAGGAAGCGTGTCAATGGTGATCCTGCATTTAAAACAGAAGCAGAAAGCTCCGTTTCAAATGCAGGATTTTAGGCTGTTGTAGAAATGCCCATTGTGTGTCCTACAAGGTATAAATACCCAAAAGGGTGTTACAATGATGGGATTGTTATGATATGACAGGGTGTACATCTAGCCTGTGAAGAAATGCCCTGCATAAAAATAACTGTTGTTGCTAAGTAATATTTATGTTGTGTGGCCTCTTTGATGCTACAATGTATCTGAGTAAGACTGAGGCTTTGTTTTGTTAATGCCAAAGGCCCATGTAGCAGTTGCCGAATGAAGTTTAGGGATGGCTAGAACGCTTACCTGCTGTTCCAGGGGCAGGGGTCCACAGGGGGGGAGGTGATCCGTTCCTCCCCCTCAGAATCTTCTTCGGCCGGCTCCACTCCGCAGCGATTCTGCGGAGCCGCCAGTCAGCTCCGAACCCCCAGCGATACGGCCGCCATGGCCACATTGCTGGGGTAGGCAGGGTGAGTCTCCGGACACAAATGCCACCAGGGATGCCATTTGCAGCTGTAAAGGCCTTAGTTTAAGGTAAATGCAGCCGTAAATGTCTGCGTTTGCCTTAAACTAAGGCCTTTACGGCCACAAATGGTGTCCTGAATGCCATTTGCGTCCGTGGTTTTCATTAACGTGATAGGGTATGCAAATATTTGCTCAAGGAGACTCACCTTACCTGCCCCAGAGATATGGCCATGGTGGCCATATTGCTGGGGCTTTGAAGCCAGTGGCAGGGAGGATCCGCAGGCGAGGACTTCACCATTCAGGAGAAGGTAGGGGATCCGATCCTCCATGGACATCGTGGGGCCGGATTCAATAGAATCTGGCCTCATTGGGGTCCATGGAGGATTTCTCCAACATCCATAGTGAAGTTCTGAAGCGGGAATGAGAGAAAGAATTGCTCTGACTGTTAAATGGGGCCTGAATCAGGTAAATTTGATTCTGATGGGCTGGGGATTCTAGCTAGGTGGAAAAGAGTGGTTGGGAACTGACACTTAAGATATGTCTGTTGAGGTAAGATATGGCTGTTCAAAACACCTCTGAGTGTTTTGAATGTTGCCACTGGTGGGAAAAGTAGAAATGCATTGTAAGCAGATAAAGAGGATGTGTTGGGATGTTGTAAAGCTGAAATGTTGTAAGAAGATAAGAAAACTGTTCTGGAATGTTTTGTTCTCTGTATGTGCGTGATTCAACTGTAGCAGCCCATACTAGCATGTTAGTATCTGATTGGCTGAGCACTGTGGCACAGAAAGAAATGGCAAACTATCTAAAGTTTCTGCTGACCTGAGGGTGTGGACCTCCCGTGTGTGCGATTCACCCATGCTAGCATGCTTGGCTTAATAAAGGCTTTTAGTGTCAGTATGCTCTGTTGAGAATCTGCTCGTATGGACCTCCCGTGTGTGCAATCCACCCATACTAGCATGCTTGGCTTAATAAAGGCTTTTAGTGTTAGAAAACCCCCAACCCGCTGTGTTCCTTGGTAAGGTCTGAAAACTTTCCTCCACAGAAGTCATTAGAGGCTTGTAACAGCAACAGTGCCTCTTGAGTCCTTAAGAATGGTCACTAAGCAGTCTTTTGAAAACCCCAAGTAAATATTAGTAATCCTTATGTACGAAGTACCCATTTAATAAATTATCTTGTTTAATAGTTCATCTTGTCTCTAGATGGCCATCTCACACCTACGCCTCTTAAACCAGGTTACTAGGAGGTTTTAAAGTATTCTAAGAGAATTGGTGGCAGTGGAATGGGACGCTAGGTTATACTGGGAGAGAGTTCCTTAGGCCCTGAAAAATAAGCATTTGCTATAAATTCGAAACCCCATAAGTGGGATTGCCCAGTCAAGGAGTAGTTTCCCCATAGGTGGTGGCAGTACTGAGAAGAGAAAATCCCCTATAAAGGCCAAGTAGGATTTTTATGTTTTAATTTTTTTTAATTTTAGGTGGGGGTTTTGTTGTTGTTTTTGCTTCTGGACAGGTAGAAAGGAAATGACATTTTCTCCAATTCTACATTTATCCCTGAGGAGAGCATCATATGAGGGTAGCCCCAAACAATTAAATAGTTTTGTCACAACAGCAGAAAGCTGATTATAAGCAGAGCCACTGATTAGTTCTTTGAGAATGCCAATAAATCTGTAGAATCAGGTAATCCAGTAGACATTGTTTACTTGAACTTCCAAAAAGCTTTTGTCAGGGTCTATTGCTATAGACTCCTGAGCAAACACAGAATTCACAGATGATCTCTCCAAATTGGGCAAATGGACATTAAAATGATATATGTGGTTCAAGGTGTATAAGATGATGTATGCACATTGGAGTAAAATAATAATAATAATAATAATAATGTTCACATGTAAGCCAATGGCATCTGAGCTGTCAATAACTGAGTTCTTGGAGCTGTGGTGGATAGCTCGCTGAAAATGTTGACCGTGTGTGTGGCTGCTGTGGAAAAGGCAAAATCCATGTTGGCAGAGGGAAATCAAGGGGGGACACAATAGAAGTGTGTAAAACACAGTATGCACAGTATGGAGAACATGGATGGGGAGAAGTTTTTTTCCTTCTCTCAATATACTAGAACTCAGGGCCATCCACTGACTCCAAATGGTGGGAGTTTCAGGGGAGCTAAAAGGAAATACGTCTTCACACAGTATATGACACTTGTGAGAATGTATCTAGAGGGGTCCCATCTAGACTGAGAGAGACAGGATGTGGAGAAGATGCTCTTGAATATGTCTGGTGTACATGGCTAGGCATTATAGGAGATGTAGATTCTAGGATAGGCACTTCACCGTGGAACTCCTGTCATGATATTAAGCTCTCCAGCCAATTTCTATCCTGAGCTCCTACACATACACTCAGCCAGTACCAACATTCTCTCTCTCCCTTCCTCCCACCAACCATCCTCCAATTTTTCTCCCACTACACTCAAGCCCAAGTAAATGCAACATTAATTGTCCAAATGAAAGGGGCACAGGAGTGTGCCCTTATTTAGGGTGAGTCACAAAAGGGGGGGGGGGTTCCACCAATATAAGCATCAAAATCCTATTGCTTATTGAAATAGCACCTGTTGCACTAGTGACTTGGCATTCATGATCTACCTGATAATTGGTGTAGAGAGGGTTAGCTGTAAGCAAACACAATTTGTGACTTTGCACAACATCATCACTGATCATGGGACACATCATTGCATATGAGCTTTAATTATAGTCCATGAAG
Source organism: Heloderma suspectum (assembly GCF_057233095.1). Classification (NCBI taxonomy): domain Eukaryota; kingdom Metazoa; phylum Chordata; class Lepidosauria; order Squamata; family Helodermatidae; genus Heloderma; species Heloderma suspectum. The sequence goes on along the minus strand of NC_139463.1, from coordinate 113,746,737 downwards.
ACTTATGAGGTTTAGAGTTGGAATAGCTGAAATGTATTTATTAATATGGATTCCAAGGGTTTCCAGGGGAGGGGAGACATAGGTGGAGGGAGAAATAGTATATTTATTTAGAACTGGAATCAATCAACTAATTAAGCAACTAACCCAATATATAGCATTGACTGAATAATTTAACCAAGCCTCAAGACTCTAAGACAACTTTATTAGAGGAAAAGATGTCATGGGGGGGGGGGGAGGCATATCTAAATATTTTCCACATAATTCTAGGTAAAGATCATGAATTCAGAATATCATAAGACAAACTTGAAATATTTGATCTGCAAACCTAAATGAAAGAAAAGCCCATTGCAATCGTTAGTTTACTTTTTTTTAATAAATATGGTATCATCTATTAGATTTTTTAAATTTATTTCTCCTTGTTAACTGCTCTTTGCTGTTCAGTTCAGGCCTCAGGATGATTATATAACATTTTGGGGGAAAGATACATCCCAGTATCCCAGCACTGGAGGCCAAGATGGAAAAGATCTCCACAGCCACCATGTATTTCCCTTTGGTGCTTAGATAAGTTGGAACAAAAGACACCCACACACTGCAAAACACCAACATGCTGAAAGTGATAAATTTGGCTTCATTAAAAGTGCTTGGCAACTTCCGGGCAAAGAAAGCTACAATGAAGCTGATGAGAGATAGAAATCCCATGTACCCCAGAATGTAGTAGAACATGTTGGCTGATCCTTCATTGCATTCAATTATGATTTCTTCAGGCAGAGAGTGCATGTCTAAGTCTGGGAATGGAGGGTCAGTACATAACCACACCATGCACATGCTTGCTTGAATAAATGAGCAGCAGAGAATAATAGAGTTTGAAAGTCTTTTCCCCACCCATTTCTTCAGCTTGGATCCTGGCTCAGTGGCCATGAAAGCCAGAACCACTGTGATAGTTTTTGCCAGAACAGAAGAAACTGCCATTGAGAAGATAATACCAAAAACAATTTGTCGTAGATAGCAAGTGATTAACTGGGGATGGCCAATGAATAGCAAGGAGCACAGGAAGCAGAGCAGAAGGGAAATGAGCAGAGAGTAGGTGAGGTTCCGGTTGTTGGCTTTGACAATGGGAGTGTTCTGATTCTTAATGAAGATTCCAAGCACCAATGTTGTTGTCAAAGAAAGAAAGAGAGTCAGAACAGCCAAAGTGATGCCCAAAGGTTCATCATAAGAAAGGAAGTTGAGGTCCTTGGCAAGGCAGCGATTTCTCTCCTTGTTAGGATATCGATCTTCAGGGCATTTGAAACAGTCATCCATATCTTAAATAAATATATTTCAGTCTCAGACACACTGTTGCTATATATTGTAGTTTCTTGAGAGACATTTATTTCTACAGAGATGTTTACGTATGGCGACATTTTACCATAGGACTATATAGGAGGTCCTCTATGGGTTACAGAAGGGCAAATGGAAGTTGCCACACACAGAATGTGATTTCTAGGACTTAATAGTGTATGCAGGGTTAGAAATAAGAATGATCTCCTTTGGATGGGGTGGTACCTTCCATGTGTGTGTATTGGGGGGGGGGGAAGCAGGCAAGACTTCTTCTTCTTTGATGATGTTGATGATGATGATTGAATTTAAAGCTCTCCCTTTTGTAAGACTGCTAAATATTTATATCAAGAGTCTGTTAGGGGCAGATATCTGCCCATCTCTATTTCTTAGGAAAACAAAGGTATACTAGTGTTCATGATTATATACATGCATGTTCTTAATGTGCTGTAGCTTGATGTCTCCTACCTGTTTGGTTTGAAATCTTCCCTTTCGGACATAGAACACAATCATAACAACAAAACGGCTGTCCCTCTTTTGTTTGTCTGCAGGAACTCGGATAGCAGTGGTCATTACACAATGCAAGGGGAACATCCTATACTTAAAAAAAGGAGACAAATCATGCATTCCATTTTTCTGTCACTTCTCCATAGCCTGTAATGAACAGGCTGTTGAACAAGAGTAAGGATGGCAAAAACTTATAAAAATATTTTGTTTACCGGATGCTTTTAATATTAGGATTGAAGAAAAAGGGGTTATCTTTTTGCAAATATTTTCAGCGTTTCGGTGTCTGTGATTTTTTTCAACAACTATTTACTGAGAAAGCCCATGAATACCTACACTTACTTAAAAAGAATTGCCCTAATTCATGATAGGCTTCATTTCCCCTCAGTGAGTCCTGCTTTACTACCCTCAGGAATGTTATCATTCCAGGAATATTTGTTGTCACTCTAGCTCAGCATAATTTGGCCCCAGTCACATCAGCTTCTCGTGATCATGACATCATCACCAGGGATGGATTGTGGCATACGCCCTGGTTCAGAGATTATCAAACTATACTGTCAGTATGTTGGCAACCACTGATCACTTGTCTCGTCAGATTTCTCCTAAAACCAGATAACATCTCAAGCCAGCTCAATATTTCCCTTTTTGATATAGCAACTCTTATTTCTTAAGAAACACTCTCAGACAAGATTTGTCTTTTTGTCTTAACAGTACTAAATACAAGAGCTTATGCATGCATCAATTCAAACACATGAAATACCTGACATCACTCTCATACAAGGCTTCTAAGCAGAGTCAAATACATTTGCTAGTTCTTAATGATAATCAATATCAAGCTTACCAGGCTGATTCTACAGGCAACATGTTAAGGAAAGCTTCCACTGTTGCGTGTTCTTCTGAGTCTCTTTTATATACTTTTTGGATGCTATAAAATATGTTCAATCTATTTTTACGACAAATTATATTTCTTATCTAAGAATTCCAAAGGTAACACTTCTACTTTAAATCTCCATATGTCTTTTATCACATTTTGAAGCTTCTTATCAAGTTTAATGCACCTAACAGCATACTTATACAATGTTTTAGCTTTCTTTGATATGTTACAGGGATGTTTTTGACACAAACGCATTTCCTTGATATCATGCTGTCTTGTAAGCTTGCTATCATATACGTATTTCATTATATTTAAAATCTGGGATGAGGCTATTGGTCACTTATCTGATGGCCTATCTGGCCTCATCATATAGCTACTTGGTTTATGGTACCCTGCTAAGTGAAAGTTGTAACCCTAAATTTTACACTGGCACCTTCTTACCTGGATTCTTTTCTAATTAGTAAAGGGTGCTAATGATCTATCTCTAATGGCCTGGTACTACTGTCTCTCATCTGGCAAATGTTAAGAGACACCTTTATTACTCTTGGGTCACCAGAATGCTATACTGGGTTGTATTAGGCACTGGGATCTCATTTTTAATTCAAGAATTCTCTTGGAGGCATTTGATTATATAATTTCTTAACTGAGTAGCAGGGGTAATATCATGCAAATATAAATATTTGCTTGATCTGCCACAGAGCGAGTACAATGGTTTCAGGGATTTGCATTCTCTGAAAACCAATTGTGCCCCATGAGCATTACTGGCAAACAATCACAAACCCTTGAGCAAATCCAATGACTGGATTCATATCATGACAACCCATAATGGGTAACTAGCAATGGTGGGTTGTCCTGTTGTCCGAACCCACACCCCTTTCCGCAGGGTGTCTTAATTTGGGGCAACAGTGCCACCCAGATAACCCATGGTTTGTTTTAGGGGTTGTTTGACCTATGATGGGATGGAGTGTCATCCAAACCTGGAAGAGCCATTCAATTGTGTGTTGTAGCAGTCGGGTACAGAGCCACTTGGCGAAAATGGCAAAAAACCCTGGCACTGTTCATGATCACACTTGCCCAGGTCACCTCAAGCCTCCCTTGCCAGTCACTTCCCCTCCAACAAAGACCAAAGAGCACTTTGGAGGGGCTGACACTAGTTGGCCAGTCCATCTCTTAAAAAAAAAAAATCGGCCTCAGAAATTTGCGCAAATGTTATCATTGGGAGGCGGGGGAGCTGGTCTTTTGTAGGCGTGCAAGTGCATAGTTATGGCTGTTAATATGTGTAGCCTTCCTTGTCAATGTCCTTGAAAGGGTCAGCTGTCAAAGGGAGAGAAGCGCAGTAGGGAACATACAAGGAAATTAGGATGGTGAGACTGCATGTAGGCTAGTTTGCTCACATATACCAGTGACAGCTCTGAGAATAGGGGCGAAGATCAGGAGAAGGCGGTGCACCAAAAGCGGTGGGGACAATATTGTCCACTTAGCAAGGTTATCTTCTGGGTTTTAAGTGTTGAACTGACACTTGTAGGTGTCCTGCTTCCATTCAATACTTCCCTGAGTCTGCAGAAAGTCCAGATAGAGGAGATCTGGGCAGACCCACTGCTGCAGCTACTGTAAAAGGGAGCTGTGAAAGGGGGGGATCTCCCCTATCTGGACTTGCTGGAGACTTGGGTAACTGTTGAATGGAAGCAGGACACTGACCAGTTTCATTCAACACTTAAAACCCAGAAGATCAACATGCCAAGGGGGAGATATTGTCCTTCCCCAATTTTGGTGGACCTACTTCTCATGGTCCCTGACAATGGTGTGCAAATTAGGCTATATTAGGGATGGGGGATAATTCCGCCATGGACCCTAATGAGGCCGGATTCCAAGAATCCAGCCCCACTGGGGCCCATGGCAGAACAGAGCACTCAGCTCTGCCTCCCCCCAGAATCTTTCCTGGTCGCATCCGTCTCTGTGTCAATCCTGCGGAGCCGGCTGCCTGCTCCGCATCAGTGGTCAATGTTGATACGTCCGGCAGCCATTGCCGTGCTGTATTGCTGCGCTAAGTAAGTCTCCAGACTCAAATGGCATAGTGGGCACCATTTGCGGCCGTAAAGCTGGTGGATTAACCTAAATGCAGCTGTGAATGGCTGCATTTAGGCTAATCTACCAGCTTTACAGCCGCAAATGGTACCCACTATGCCATTTGCGTCCAGAGACTTAGCACAGAAATACGGCACGGCAATGGCTGCCGGCCATATCACCAGCAATGTGGAGCAGGTGGCCAGCTCCGCAGGATTGACACAGAGCAAGGCTAGCCTAGACGGATTCCAGGGGGAGGGTAAGGATGTCAGAGAATTTCGCCACGAATCTCGGGGAGGCCGAATGCCAGCGTATTCAGCCCCCCAAAATTGGTGGCGAAACGGTCTGCCCCCCCGCCCCCCCGGGACGGGACATACCTTGTGTGAATGTCCCTGGTGGCGGCGGCGGTTCCGGTGGCAGTTCGGCAGCGGTTTGGCAGCGGCGGCTGCGCCAGCCGGTCTTCCAACCGGCTGCCGCCACTGCCATTTCCAAGTTAAAAAAAAAAAAAAGTGATAGGCTACGTAAAGATTTACGTAGCCTATCATGGCTAGATTTTAAAAAAACACCATGATAGGCTACGTAAATGTTTACGTAGCCTATCACGGCTGAGTGAGAAAAAAACCACAACCGCGCGTACGTAACTGGCGGCGCCCATGGGCGCCGCCATTTGCGTTCCTTATTTTGGCATGTGTAGTCTACGTAAACATTTACATAGACTACAGCTAAAATAAGGGGAACGCTATTTGCGTTCCCCTTATTTTCACCATAGTCTACGTAAATGTTTACGTAGACTACACGTGCCAAAATAAGGAACGCAAATGGTGGCCCCCATGGGCGCCGCCATTTGCGTACGCGTGGTTGTTGTTGCTTTTTTTTCACTCAGCCATGATAGGCTACATAAACATTTATGTAGCCTATCACGGCTGACTGCAGGGATGCAAACGGCAGCGGCTACGGCCGCCGCCATTTGCGTCCCGGCCGGCCAGGATTCACGGCAGGAGGGACGGAGCGCCTCCCCCCCCCACCGCGAATCAAGTTTCGGTTCAGGTAAGGTTCAGGTACGAAGTTTCGGTTCGTACATCCCTAGGGGAGGGACGGATCGCCTCCCCCCACAGGTGGATTCCCCCCCCCCGGAACGACACGTAGGGAATCCACCCATCCCTGGCCTATATGAAGTCTCACCTTGTCAGTTTCCTTGTATGTTTCCTCACTTCCTTTGACAGCTGAAACATACAAGGACATTGACAAGGCAAGGCTACATCTATCAAACTGCTTCAAGTGCGCATTTGCACACTTGTGAAAGACCACCAGCAACAGCAGCAGCAGCATCATCATCACCATAATCATCATCATCAAACTATGACCCCATTTGTGCAAATCCCTGGGGCCAAAAAATAAAATTTAAAAAGCCAGGAAATGAAAAGGGGGAGCAATCAGACTGGGGACAGTGATGGTATGGGCAGACAAGATGGGTTCTGCTGTGAAGGACACTGGGATACCAGCTGGAGGACGAAGGGCCAAAGGGAGAGAAAATAGCCCATGGTGAGCCTAATCATCTGTCAGCTACACAGTGGGTTATTCCAGAAAACCCCCACATAGTATTTCTTATTTACAGGGTGGCTTAGTGTGTTGTGTGAACCTGCCCAACAAGTGTTCACAAAATGCTTGCAGGGCACAATTGCTGGCCACATTCCCACTGCCAACTCTCCCTTCACCAAGAGGAGGTGGAGTGGGAAGCCTCGCCTTCACAAAGGAAAACACACACACACCCGCCAAGTTGATGGGAGAAGGCTCCGTTGCACAAGTAAGAAGCAAGGCCCCTCTGCTAGCTGGAAAAGAAGAACCCAAGTGTATTTTCTCACTGGGGGTGATGGAACTGAGCTGTAAGCGCAATCAGCCCCAGTGAGAAAAGTCACTGAAGTTCACCGTGTATGTCAGTAGTCCTTGTGGAAACTGTATTGCACCTACAGCCTGCAGGTGTAGCAGTAGTCCTGGTGCTGGCTAGAGGAATGGATGAGATACTTTCTTGCGTGCTGCCCTCCTTGCTGCTTACCACCACTGCTGGTGCAGCAGCATGTTAAATAGGTGGGAGGGGAGGGTTAAAGGAGTTGGAGGATTGGGGGCTACCCGTCTATAGGTTTGGGGTTGAGAAGGATGTTATTTCTTCCCTGACTAGGATGAAAATGCTAATCTCTTATTTGAGGTGAGCATTACAGCGTTCCCAAGTCTTGGATTCCTGAAGCAGCCAATACAAGTCTCAATGAGACCTCTAGCACATACTCCTAATCCCTGACCAAGAAAATATCTTACAAAAGAAATGCAATGCAGAAGATGCAAAAGAAATGCAATAAGAAATGCAACATGAAATTCAACATGGCCTAATCCATTCAGCCAGGAATAATTAAAGCTACAGATCTCAGTATTCTCAACAGCTATGGAGTATATGAGTAACATGATTATAGTGATAAGATTGGTCTTTTGCTGTCACCATAGTACCCTAATATCAGCTTCTGTCCTGTCCTTCCTTGCAATGTTAGGTTGAGAAAAGGAGGAGGGAAAGCAGTGACAAACAAGGCAGTGGACAGCACAGGTCTAGCAGTTAGCTCCTGAATGAGTTTGGACTTTCAGTGAATTTCAGGAAAAGACATAAGCAAGAATTATCTGGAAAAGCTCAAATAGTCTGGACACAAATAATAATATGTGGGATTTCCCCATGTCTTTCATAGAGCCTTCAACAGGAGGACAGTCAACCGTGCTGAGTGGAATTCATCCTGCAATCATGTGTGAGGGATTATAAAGGGGACCCCAGTTAGATTTGTCACCGAGACACATCGGACAAGTCCTACCTGGTTAAATATTCTGTGCCAAGTAATGATTGTGTCATTAATGGAGAATTCTCTGTCCCAGGGACCTTGAGGATCAATTTTCCCTACTTTCACCCTTAAAAATGATTTGTTTGGAAAAGTAATCCAGTTAATAATATCAAATCCAGCTGCCAATTCACCTTTTTCATCAAAAGACACAGTGTCCCCAGCACTGGTGTTGAATGAGATCCTCTGCAGAAAAGAGTGAAGCTGGAATAAAATAAAATAAAAGATTGTACAAAAACAATGGGAAAAGAGAACAGTATATGGTTTCTAGTCATTGACTAGTGCTTTGCTGATTTCCCCCTGATATATATATATATATATATATATATGTATGTGTGTGTGTGATAATGGGACCAGGTCTACTATCCTGCAGCAACTAAAATATATTGAGACACAGAGTAGATAAGGGAATGTAAATCAAATCCATTCTCTCTATATGACTCCTCCTACTTATATCACATCCAGTTATTTAAGGGATCTAATCTATGTTAAATTAAGAATGGCTTTTTGTAAGGTCTGATTAAACATTTTACCCCTTGCAGAATGGGTGGATCTAATTAAGGGTCCATCCTAGAAAAAGCTGAGTTTATCCTTGTAGTTCTCAGATCATTGAAGATCTTGTTCACTTTATACTTGAATGTGGGATGCATGAAGATCTTTGTGTTGACAATTTGACAATTGTTAGCTTTTAAGGTAGGACTATCTTCCTAAGACAATAACAGAAACTTATCTTGGGAAGATAGTCCTATCTTAGAAGCTTAATAGGAAGATGGTATTATCAGTATTAAAGATACTGATAATTATGTTACATTTAGAACAGTAAAATTTCTGGTCTGATTAAGACTGCATACCAAGATGAAATATGAAATCCACAAAATGAAAATGTGGTGGATTATTACAGAGATCCCAGTATTTTCCTGGTATCATGACATGATGTGTTATTTTTAGGGATGTTGGAGAATTCCGCCATGGACTCCAGAATCTGTGGCAGAATGACCTCACCCCCTCACCACCTCCCGCATCCTCCCCCCCCAAATGGACCTACCTGGCGGCGGATGCAGCGGTGGCTCCGGGTCGTCTTCCAGGCTGCTGTGGCCGCAAATGGCAGCCATCATGGCTGCTGCCATTTGCGTCCCTGCTTTAGCTGTGATAGGCTGCGTAAGCATCTATGTAGCATATCACGGCCTAGCATAGGGACGCAAATGGCATCCCCTATGCAGGACGCCATTTGCATCTGCAGCAGCCCGGCAGCGGATGGGACCCCCCACTGCGGATTGGCCTGGCTGGTGGCTCCACAGACTGGCCGCAGAGCGGAGCCGGCCGGGTAGGATTCTGGGGGGAGGAACGGATCGCCTCCCCCCACCCCGCAGAACCCAGCGGAGCCAGGTAAGTGGGGTTTCGTATACTCCTAGTTATTTTAATGTTCTTCTGCCACAATGTGTGAAATGTTATTCCTATGTGTTCCTTTGACATCTGGCTGAATTTGGTATAATGTCAAGTTGCTTATATATTACAATAAATGATAGACTAGCAACTCTGTACTTTGACTCATGTCATTCCTTGAACCTGTTGGTTTTCTTTTCCTTCAAGGCACGCTCATGCTAGTAATCCGGCTATTCGAAAGTGCATGCTCAATAATAGATAGAATGACCACACTTGCATAAGTCATTTAATAAAATAATAGATCTGTTACTTATGTGAACAATTACCTGAAAATATTGTGGTTTAACAGCCTCTGTGTATTCACCTGACACTGGTCTATGTTTGGTTCTGGGTGAATACATGGCATGCAAAGCATGTGCCACAGCATAGGCAGCGGTGTATATGCTGTAACTTTGGCTGGTCATCCTCATCTCAAAAAAAGGCCCAGGAAGGCTCTCCAGCTTCTCTTCTCCAGTGCAGCATTTCCCAGTCTCTTTACACTCAACCATATCTGGAAATAAACAGTCAAATGCCTGCTCCCAGAAGACTCTGATAAAACCATCAGCATCAGAGTGAGGATTCAGCATCTGAAGGAAATCTTGGAACCCATGCACCTCATTGGATTGAACTGCGAAGGATAAGGCACCATGGAAGACTTGTATATCGAGAGGTCTGTGAAATGTCTCTGATGAGAAATTCCAATCAGCTGTCATAAGCCACACCTTGTCCATGGGTGTCATGGTGTCTGATTCAAACAGATTCAGTACCAGTTGCAGAGTTAACATACTATGCGTGTCTGCGCTTACAACACATACATTTACACTTGTCTTGGTGAGAAAGTTTGTCATATTCATAAGGGGATCTAACCAATTAAAAATGTCAAACATATTACCCTGGGTTGGTATTTTTTGAGTGAAAGCTGCACAGATGCCACTCTGGGAAAACATCTGATTCAAAGTCTGTACAAACCTTTCTCCTTTATCATCACTCATTGCAATGATCCCGACCCACTTCCACTGAAAATGCTGAAGAAGCCTGACAATCCCAGTGTACTGATGTGCTTCATGGGGGACCATTCGGTATAAGAAAGAAATATGGGGCTTTCCGCTTATCACTGGAGGAAATAAGCAATAGGTGACCTAAGCAAGAAAAAGTGTTGTTTTTTCACTGCAGTGTAGATTATTGGGGTTAGAGTTGTGCTGCTGCTTAACTACAATATTAATTCAATCTATCACATTTCTAATACAACCACCTGTGAGGACCTGAGGCCTTTTTTGACCACCTCACCATCTTACTTCTAGTCACCAGGTCAGTGTCTCTCCTCACACTGCCACTCTTAGGCTCTCACCCACAACCCTCTGTCTGTGTCTTGTGAAGCTTCACCACTCTCTCAATTGCTGCCAACGAGAACGCTGTTTGAGCTGCTTTCTTCCTCTTTGGGAGCACGGATCAAGCAGCTAGTACGTGGGGGTCATTCCACAAAACCCTTCCTAATCACAAAAAAGGGAACTGTCTTTTAAAATTGAGAACAAAGAAGGTTTACTTGGTGCAACAGGATTGGAAATAGGAACAGGGTTGGGACGAGGAAAGGATATCAGGGATGATGACTAAAATAAGACAACACTATAAACCGCACAATATAACTCTTGCTTTTAGTTACCTCTCACCCCCTCTCTCACACTATCTGACACACTCTCTAATCCTCAGACTATATCACTAGATGTTCTCACTCTTATCTCCCAATCTGATCTCAGACTATCTAGCTGTACCCAACCTATCTTCCTCCCAGACTGATCTGACTCCCTAGAAGCAATCACCCCACCCTTTTCCGCACAAGCTCTCCTCCAATCACAAGCATTCCATTCTCACTCAGCCACTCCCCCTTTCTTCCACTTGCCAAACTGTAATTCTTGCCCACACTCTGCCAAACCCCCACCTTACACTTGCCTGTCAGTCATTCCAGATACATACCAGCCACCCTACATATATACAAACCTTTACTGTCTACATATTGTGCATGTGGAATCGTCACACCACCGTCCAATGAGCTCAGGGTGGCATACATACAGGTCCTTCCCCCCACACACTTATTTTAACCTTCAGTCCTATAAGGTAACATAGGATGAGATATACTGAGATAGTGACTAGCTATTCTTATTCAAAATCAATGATTAAAAAGAAGAAAAATCTGATGGTTTAAGACCAGAGTTAAGGTGATCTCATGTTGGATCAAGGTCCACAAAGCCTGGAGATTGGAAGCTAAGGCTGATGCCTTGACGAACATGCCCTGTGATCAGTGATGATGTTGTGCAATGTCACAAATTGCGCTTGTTTACAACCTGCCCTCCATGCACCTACACTTTTCCTTGATCTCTCATGCAAATCCAGATGGGGAGGATGGAGTGCCTGGGACTGGCAAAGACACCCCAGATTGTCCTGTTCCTGTATGCAAATTGTAATGTATACCTACTGTGAATCACAATCCTTGCATGACATTTCCCTACCACACAGAAAAGAACAGCAAAGATTGGTACCCTTACAATGTCTTTCTGTCTTCAGAAAGTGAACACACATGGGCCCTAACCTCAAAGTTTCATGTACCTATCATGTGGAAAGGAAGATGAATGATCAGTGCCAATGTGCTGTATTTCTGCTTTCAGAATGGTGGTATCAAGCCCTGATCCTTCTGTTTCCCTCGCCTGTAACCACAGCAGTGACAGTTATGATAAGGCCCATCAGTAAATTGAGCATTCCGCCATGTTAAATGATAATTATGGTGATGGCAGTGGGGTTGTTCCAAGCTTTTTAAAAACTGAAACGGTTCCACCAATCTTTCTGAAATTAAAATTTGCAGGTGCTGCAAAGGAGTGTTCATCTGACCAACTTGGAAGAATTCAGGACAGTTGTTGAAATTTTGAGGGATAAAGACCAGCTTAAATACAAAAAGTAAAAGAGCCCCCCCACTCAAAAGTAACTTTAAAAAATGGTGACCTATTTATAGTCATAACCTCTGAAGAAACCAGAAATGTTCCACCGGAAAGAAAAAGAAAAAAGAAAAGAAAAAAAGGCTCTCTATTCTTCTTGTAATAGTGTTGGTGGGGAACTATTTTTTTTTTCAAAGTTCCATTTCTTTTAGTCTTTAAAATAAGTTTTTAAAAATGCAATAATAGTCAATGGGACTAATGACAAGCCCAGGAATGCCTAGTAGCAATCTCTCTCCTTCTCTCTTCCCCATCACAGCTGATTTTTAATACTGAGAGGGAGGGGGGAACTGCTGTTTACCACATATTATTAGTGTCCGAGAAGGAGTATGAAAAAGTGATGCAGTTTGGTGAGCTGGTGGAGGGACTGAACCTGATGGGAACAGTGGAGGGCTGGGGATTGGGAGCTGGATACTGCTGGGAAATTGGCAGGTGATGATGACTCTCTTCACACTCTGATTTCCCAGCAGATACACATACATACCTGCCCAGCCAGCAGATACACATCTGGGAGAACTCCTTAAGTTCTACTGAAGGAAGTAAGGTACAGTAGTTAGAGCAACAATGCTGTGTTAGCCTTGAGTCACGGGGAGCAATAAAAGGGGGGCACTTTGAATGACCTCAAGAAATGCAGGCAGACATTCAACTGGGAAAGATGTTAGTTCATCTCTCAGGAAGGTGTTGGGGATGAGTCAGGTGAATAGCTGCCTGTGTTGATAGGCACTGGGAAGACTCCTTGAGATTTACTGAAGGGAGTAAGGACAGTGGAAGAGCCTTTGTGAGCCTTGAACACTGTGGAGTGTTAAAAGGGGGGATCATTTCAGTTGCCTCCAGGAAATGCAGGGAAAAATTCAACTGGGAAAGACTGTAGTCACATCCCTATACCATCAAGTCTTAAGAACACATCCTCCCTAAGGAGAAAGTGTAAGTGAAGTTCTCATTCTTCCAAAGAAGATGAACCATGTGGGCAGGATGGGGTATATGATTCACATCAGTTTTCCACAACCCCACAGTCACTTCCGCATGCCATAAGGTTTTTCTGTCCCAGTTGCTGGCAAAGTTATGTTGGACATGCTCCGTTTTGCTCTGAAACTACAATGCTTGGGCCTGAAAAGCCAAGGCCATGTGTGGGTGTTCCTGGGCACAGGATTCCAATTTCATCCTAGGCTTCCATTTTCCTGGCTTGATGGAGTCTGAGCCAACATGAGATAGCCTTAACTCTGGTCTCAAGATAGCCTTAACTCTAGCAGGGTTTTTTTTTATCATTGAATATATAACAGACTCTGAACAATCGCACATACTTTATACAAATAGTAAATATTTATCTTCCTAAACTCTCATTGTAATCTTGATCTCCATCAGGTCACCCTCGGGTGGCAGAGCGGGGGGAGTGTCTTGCGGAATGGGCCACAGGTCTTGGGGAGGAAGAAATTCCATGACAAGTATGAGAAATGAACCAGCACTACATCGAGATTTGCTGCCATTCCACCAGAGGACTGCACTTATGATCCATTCTATTCCCCCTCCCATCCTGCAAATAAGAACTTATGAAATCCCATAGGCTAACATGGGGTGAAAAATCCCCCCCAACCCCCCCAACAGATACCTTATTCTTCTTTCTTCTCCCTTACCTAAGATGACAAACTGTTTTCTGATTGACGCTGTACAAACTGAGAAATCAAATCAAATTGTATTTGCACCAAGCCAATGGCCATTGCAATTGGTAACAATATTCATACAGGTATACATAATCAAACGTAAAACAAACAGTAATACTGCCCAGTGTCCGTCAAAAATCTACTAAAGGGTTTACCAAACAGATAAAAATATTAAATACAATTACAGCTACCATTATGCAATGTAAAACTCAGGATGCCTTTGCTGCCCTCACTTTGATGGCAATTGCTAAAAAGAAATTGGCATTTTTGCTGTAACCAACCTATCACAGTCCTCAAGAAGAAACTTCACAGAATAATCAGCTGGGCACCCTGGAGCAAAAAGGTGTAATTAACTTTTCATGGGTGTTCCTATACAAAGACCAAAACAGCCGCACATGGGCTATGGTGAAACTGAGAAGTATTATAGTATAACTGTGTTAGTCTGGTGTTTACAAATTCAAGGGTTAAGTGCAATACACATATAGGTTGCTGCCTATAAGCTAGTGTAGGGGCGTCTCCTATTATGTCCCTTAGAGTGGTTTCATCTTCCAGGATGGGCTGCAGTTCTTTGATAATGTGTTACAGCACCCTTAACCCTAGAAGTAAACTGTTCCAATACCAGCAAGATAAAAAAAAAACCCTCAACAAAACACCTTTAATGGTCACCTATAGTTCACAGTTAAGGGTGCTGTGACACATGATGAGAACGTTTGATTAGGTTAATCTGGGACTGAATAAGGACTATGGCTCCTATTCACATTATAAGACTTTTAGTGTACTTTGTGGTTGGCAACTGTCGCTTTAAGACACCTAGTGCACTTTGTGGTTGGTTGGTTTGTTTGTTTGTTTGTTTATTACATTCCTATACTGCCCAATGGCCAAAACTCTCTGGGAGGTTTACAAAGGTTAAAACATTTAAAAATACCATATACAGATTTTAAAAGCCAATTCTATAAAAAACACACGAACAGAACAATATACAAGAACATGCATCTAAAACAACTTCAACAAGCAATCTCAAAGCAGAGAACCATACGCTATTCCAGGATCAATTAAAACTTATCATATGCTGCCAAATGCCTGGGAGAAGAGACAGGTCCTAACCTGGTGCCAAAAAGATAATAATGTTGGCGCCAGGCGGGCCTCGTCAGGGAGTTCATAATTTGGGGGCCACCACCAAGAAGGCCCTCTCCCTTGTCACCATCTTCCAAGCTTTCCTCAGAGTAGGCAGCCAGAGGAGGGCCTTAGATGTTGAGTGTAGTGTACAGGTAGGTTCGTGTCGGGAGAGGCGCTCCATCAGGTATTGTGGCCCCAAGCCATGTAAGGCTTTATAGGTTAAAACCAGTACCTTGAATCGGGCTCAGAAACATACAGGCAGCCAGTGCAAGCAGGCCAGAGTCGGTCTTATATGTTCGGACTTTCTGGTCCCTGTTAGCAATCATTCTGGCCACCACATTTTGCATGAGCTGCAGTTTCTGAACCATCTTCAAAGGCAGCCCCACATAGGGATGGCAGAGAATTCCACCACGGATTTCAGTGAGGCCGAATGCACTGGCATTCGGCCCCCCGAAACCCGTGGCAGAATGGCCTCCCACCCCCTGCCACCCCCCGGAATCCCCCTGGAATGAAGCTTACCTGGGGCAGATGCGGAGGCTCTGGCGGCTCTGGCGGCGGTGGCTAGTCTCTCAGCCACAACGCCATTTGCATGGCTGCCTTTACCATGATAGGCTACGTAAATACTTATGTAGCCTATCACGGAAAGAGCAGGGGTGCAAACGGTGTAGTGGCTGCCGTTTGCGTCCCTGCTCTTTGCCGTGATAGGCTACGTAAATACTTACGTAGCCTATCATGGCAGCCTAGCAGGACACAAATGGTGGCCGCTACAACGGCCACCATTTGCGGCTGCAACAGCCTGGCTGTGGCCAGAACTCTGGCTGGGCATGGCCCTGGCCAGCAGCTCTGTGGAGCCGCTGCAGAGCTGGCCAGGGAGGATTCTGGGGCAGGGATGGAGCACCTCCCCCCCACCGTGGATGCCCTTGCGCGAAGCCAGGTAAGGGATTCATACATCCCTAACCCCATGTAGAGTGCATTGTGGGGTAGTTGATACCTTATTAAATGTATTATTATTTATTTATTGCAATTTTATCCCATCTTTTTTCCTCTTGCAAGGAACCCAAGGCGGCTTACATTCTCCTCCTCCTCTCTATTTTATCCTCACAACAACAACCCTGACTACCTTCTACCAACTGAAGTTGGTAGAAGGCACTCGGTGCCACTGAGGCCACCTGAGCCTCAAGTGACAAAGATGGTTCCAGGAGGACCCCCAAGCTACAGATCTGCTCCTTCATGAGGAGGGCAACCCCATCCAGAACAAGTTGAAAACCCTCCATCCGATCAGCAGAACCACCCACCAACAGCATCTCAGTCTTGTTTCTGGATTGAGCTTCAGTTTATTAGCCCTCATCCAATCCATTGTCACAGCCAGGCACTGATTCAGCACATCCACAGCTTCACCTGAAGAAGGTGAAAAGGAGAAATAGAGCTGCTTGTAATCAGCATACTGATGAGAATGCACTCCAAAACTCCGGATAACCGCACTCAGCAGTTTCATGTAGAAGTTGAACAGCATGGGGGACAAAATCGACCCCTGTGGAACCCCATATTGGAGAATCCACAGTGCTGAGCAGTGTTCCCCAAGCAATACCTTCTGGAGCTGACCCTCCAAGTATGAACAGAACCACTGCAATGCAGTGCCTCCCACTCCCAGCTCAGACAATTGTCCCAGAAAGTAGGGGTGGACAAAAGTCACTTACCTGTCCTCGAAGCTTGTTGGTGGTGGGGGGGAGGCGCTTCGCTGCTCCCCCAGAGAAGTTCAGGCCAGGGGGGAGGCTTCCCACCTCGACCGGCCGAAATTCAGGCCGGGGGGGTGGGTTCCTGCCTTGCCTGGCCGAAATTCAGGCCGGGGAGGAGGTGCCTCGCCTCCCCCGGCCGCGAACTCCAAAGTTTTTTTTTTTTTTTTTTTAAATGCCCCCGTGATAGGCTACGTGACGGTTAATGTAGCCTATCACGGCTAGATCTGCAAAGTCAGCCGTGATAGGCTACGTTAATCGTCATGTAGCCTATCACGGGTGACTTAAAAAAAAAGCGTACGCAAATAGCGGCCCCCATAGGGAGCCGCCATTCGCGTTCCTTATTTGGTCACTGTAGTCTACGTAAAGATTTACGTAGACTACAGCGAAAATAAGGGCAACGCAAATAGCATTGCCCTTATTTTCACCGTAGTCTACGTAAATCTTTACGTAGACTACAGCGACCAAATAAGGAACGGGAATGGCAGCTCCCTATGGGGGCCGCCATTATCCGTACGCGCTTTTTTTTTAAGTCACCCGTGATAGGCTACGTGACGATTTACGTAGCCTATCTTGGCTGACTTTGCAGATCTAGCCGTGATAGGCTACGTTAATCGTCATGTAGCCTATCACGGGGGCGTTTTTTTTTTCTTTTATTGGAATGGCGGGGGCGGCAGCCGGTCGAAAGACCGGCTGCCACTCCCACCCCGGACGAACACCCGCCGAACCGCCGGCTGGACCCGCCGCCGGGAGGGACATTTGGCAAAGGTAAGTCCCGTCCCAGGGGGGGTGCAGGGGGCGGCGGGGTGCGGAGAATTTCTCCCCGAAACTTGTTCAGGTGGCCGAACACGTTGGCGCTCGGCCCCCCGAAGTTTCGGGGAGAAATACTCTGCCATCCCTAACAGAAAGATACCATGGTTGATGGTATCGAAAGCCACCGAGAGGTCAAGGAGAATCAAAAAGGTCACGCTCCCCCTATCTCTCTCCAAGATAGGTGATCATACAGGGCGACCAAGGCTGTTTCCATACCAAAACCAGGCCTGAACCCTGACTGAAATGGATCTAGATAATTGGTCTCATCCAAGAGTGCCTGGAGCTGGTTGGCAACCACCTGCTCAAGAACCTTGCCCAGCCAGGAATGGAACATTTGCCACTGGGCTAAAATTATTAAGATTTTCTGGGTCCAGGGAGGTTTTTTTCAGGAGTGGTCTCACTACTGCCTCTTTGATGTGGCCCAGGACCACTCCATCTTGCAACAAGGCATTAATCACCTCCTTGGCCCAGCCAGGTGTTCCTTCCCTGCCAGATTTTATAAGCCAAGCGGGACAAGGATCCAGTACGGAAGTGGTTTCACGAACCACCCAGAAGCATAGGACAAGTAGGGGTGCACGAAAGTCCCTTACCTGTCCTCGAAGCTTTTCGCGGTGGGGGGGAAGCGCTTCGCTGCTCCCCCCGCGAAGTTCAGGCCAGGGGGGGAGGCTTCCTGCCTCGCCCGGCCGAAATTCAGGCCGGGGGGGAGTCTTCCCGTCTCGCCCGGCCGAAATTCAGGCCAGGGAGGAGACACCTCGCCTCGCCCGGCCGCGAACTAAAAAGTAAAAAAAAAAAAAGGCCCCGTGATAGGCTACGTGACGATTAACGTAGCCTGTCACGCATAGATCTGCAAAGTCAGCCATGATAGGCTACGTACATCGTCACGTAGCCTATCACGGGTGACTTAAAAAAAAAAAATCGCGTACGCAAATGGCGGCCCCCATAGGGAGCCGCCATTCGCGTTCCTTATTTGGTCGCTGTAGTCTACGTAAATCTTTACGTAGACTACGGCGAAAATAAGGGCAATGCAAATAGTGTTGCCCTTATTTTCGCCGTAGTCTACGTGAAGATTTACGTAGACTACAGCGACCAAATAAGGAACGGGAATGGCGGCTCTCTATGGGGGCCGCCATTATCCGTGCGTGCTTTTTTTTTTTTTTAAGTCACCCGTGATAGGCTACGTGACGATTTACGTAGCCTATCACAGCTGACTTCGCAAATCTAGCCGTGATAGGCTACATTAATCATCACGTAGCCTATCACGGGGGCGTGTTTTTTCTTTTCTTTTCTTGGAATGGCGGCGGCGGCAGCCGGTCGAAAGACCGGCTGCTGCTCCCGCCCCGGACAAAGACCCGCCGAACTGCCAGCCGGACCCGCTGCCGGGAGGGACATTTGGGAAAGGTAAGTCCCGTCCCGTGGGGGGCTGCAGGGGGTGGGGGGGTGCGGAGAATTTCTCCCCGAAACTTGTTCGGGGGGCGGAACACATTGGTGCTTGGCGCCCCAAAGTTTCGGGGAGAAATTCTCCACCAACCATAAGGACAAGGCTGCACTCTGGATACCTCACCAGATTCAGCTGCTATTAGGGATGTCGGAGAATTCCTCCATGGACCCCAGTGAGGCCGGATTCTTTCGAATCCGCCCCCCCAGAGTCCATGGCGGAATGGCCTCCCCCCCCTCCACTCCGCAGAATCCCCCCAGGATGGACCTACATGGTGGCGGATGCGGTGATGGCTCTGGCAGCAGAAGAACCGGCGGCAGCTCCAGCCGCTGCCGGGCTGCTGCAGCCGCAAATGGCAGCCATCGTAGCAGCTGCCATTTGTGTCCCTATGGTGGCCCGTGATAGGCTATGTAAATATTTTACATAAATAGGCTACATAAAAATAGGCAGTGGATAGCTGCAGAACAAAGACAACAGACCTGGACCAGCTACCGCCAGGTAGGGTCCGTCCTGGGTGGATTTTGGGGGGTGGTGGGTGGGTAGTCTGTTCCACCATGGACTCCAGGGGGCCAAATTCTAAAGAGTCTGGCTTCATTGGAGTTCATGGCAGATTTCTTCGCCATCCCTACCTGGAAGTTCCTAGAAAATGCATTACAGAGGACCTCAGAGGGGTCTACAGTGTCCTTGGGGCGGGCATGTAATAGCCCCCGGATGACTCTGAACAGCTCTGCTGGGCGGCAGATCGCAGATGGACGATTCAATAGAGGCAGCAAGATGTGTGTTCTTTGATGCCCTCACTGCCCCTGAATACACTTTACTATAGGCACATACCAGCATTTGATTGCATCAGCTAGGAGTTCTTCTCCATCTGTACTCAAGCCATCTCCTATTTTGTTTCATCACTAGGGGTGGACGAAAGTCACTTACCTTTTCTCGCAGCTTGTTCGCGGTGGGGGGGAGCGCTTCGCTGCTCCCCCCGCGAAGTTCAGGCTGGGGGGGAGGCTTCCTGCCTCGCCCGGCCGAAATTCAGGCCGGGGGGGAGGCTTCCCGCCTTGCCCGGCCGAAATTCAGGCCGGGGAGGAGGCTTCCCGCCTCGCCCGGCCGCGAACACGAAAGTAAAAAAAAAAAAAAACGTGACGATTCACGTAGCCTATCATGGCTAGATCTGGAAAGTCAGCCGTGATAGGCTACGTGAATCATCACGTAGCCTATCACGGGTGACTTTAAAAAAAAAAAAAAAAGCGCGTACGCGAATGGCGGCCCCCATAGGGTTGCACTTATTTTCGCCGTAGTCTACATAAACATTTACGTAGACTACAGCGACCAAATAAGGAACGGGAATGGTGGCTCCCTATGGGGGCCGCCATTATCCGTACACACTTTTTTTTTTTTTTTAAAGTCACCCGTGATAGGTTACGTGACGATTCACGTAGCCTATCATGGCTGACTTTGCAAATCTTACCGTGATAGGCTACGTGAATCGTCACGTAGCCTATCAGGGGACTTTTGTTTTTTTTTTCTTTGATTGCAATGGCGGGGTAGGCAGCCGGTCGAAAGACCGGCTGCCACTCCCGCCCCGCTCGAACACCGGACGAACCGCCAGCTGGACCCGCCGCCGGGAGGGACATTCATGGAAGGTAAGTCCCGTCCCGGGGGGGGCGGGGTGCGGGGGGGTGCGGAGGATTTCTCCCCGAAACTTGTTCGGGGGGCCAAACACGTTGGCGCTCGGCCCCCCGAAGTTTCGGGGAGAAATTCTCCGCCATCCCTATTCATCACTCTCAGCTCCAGGGTATACCATGGAGCAGTATGAGCTCTACTCAGGAGAGGGTGCTCAGGAGCAATCATGTCAACTGCCCGGGTCATTTCTGCATTCCACAGGCAGTTTATACCTATCACTTGAAGATAATTGAATGCTTGCTGCCGATATACCTGTTTAACTGACGTTTCTGACTCAGAGCCTCCAGTTCCACTTATAACATCGGATGGCTGGTTGTAACACATGAACACTCATGCTAATTTATTAAAACATCTGAATGACTAACAGTTAGTCTATATGTGTGCTCCACTTAACCCTTAATTTTGTAAACAGATTGATGTTAAATTGAACCCGATGTAAGTCTATGGGGAAAAACTCATACCTGTCAAACTGCCGCCATTTGCGTACGCTGGGTTTCCCCCCCCCCCTGCCGTGATAGGCTATGTAAATACTTACATAGCCTATCATGGCTAAATACAGGGATGCAAATGGCGGCTATGACAGCCGCCAATTGCATCCCTGCAGGGCTGCCCAGCCGCCGGATGTCCAGCTGCGGGCAGCCGGAGCCGGCCAGCGGCTCCGCGGCTGGGCCACGGAGCGGAGCCAGCCGGGCAGGATTCCTGGGGGGAGGACTGGATCGCCTCCCTCCCCTGGTCGAGGATTCCAGGGGGAGGGAAGGAGCGCCTCCCCCCCCAACGGAAACAGAACAGAATGGAAGGTAAGTGTTCCGTCCATCCCTAATTCTACCTCAACACTGGCATGGCCATCCTCTCACCCTCCTCTCCTAAACTGTCAAGTTTCTGACCAGGCCATTGGGCTGTTTTATCAGTGTAAGCTGTAGAATGTACTGATTCCAATTTCCAGTTATGATGGCAGAATGCAATTCAGGCTCAGCTAACTCATCCTTCATATAGGGCCATGACTGTGGCTCTATAATTCTATTCTGATCAGCATATTAATTGGGGAACTACAACCTACTTTAGTTTCTATTAAAATGTGAACCAGACGAATTTCATCTCCATCCCTACTATTGCTGTCACTCACATTTTCCAGGTGGGATGTAAATGTCCAAAGAGATCTGCTACATTCTTTTCTTGATGGTCTTCTACCCCAGGGTGAATCCCCTCCTTTTAGGAAGGCTTTCCGTTGTTATTGATTTTATGCTAAGTTTGGTAGGTTTTACTGCTGATCTTATGGTTTTATCTTCTGTTTGTGCCTGCTAGATTTCTTCCTGTCAGTAATGATGTCTTCATGTTTTGTTGTATCTTGAAAGAGTTTTTAACATACTTTTCAATCAACACATGATGATTGAAAATGTATGATGATACTTTCAATCAAAGTATGACTAGCCAAAACTAGTCATACTTTGTGGAGACCCATTAAAATCAATGACCAACTGAAGTTGCATTGATCTCAGCTGATCTTTTCTAAACATGATCCAACCCCTTTGTATTTCTTTTTCTTTGACATCCACCTTGAATGTTTGGGAATGGTCGCATGTCAGTGTTTCAAAATACATTATGAATAAATATAACATGTCTGTACAAAGTGTTAGGAGAGTACCACCATATAAAGAAAAAAGCTATATCTGAATATGCCGTAATGGCTCAACCTCGCAACCCTATATAAGGTTATATATATATATATATATATATATATATACACACACACACACACACACACACACACACACATACATATACACACATACATACGTATGCGCAAGGACTTTGGAGAAAACTAGTCTGCCTTTGTGGGATATAAATGCAATAAATAAATAATAATACATTTAATAAGGTATCAACTACCCAAAAGGAGGAATATCTACAACTGAAACATATTCAAAATCATTTATTATTTGGATAGGCAGTAGATGAGTTGGAATGGAGGCAGTGCATTTGCATTTTTCTATCCGTGTTTGTATATCGGCATGTATGTGCATTAGAGTTAACATGAATCCCCACTCCTGCCTACTCAAATATTTTAAATCTAGAGTTCCAGGAATGGGGACTGATATCTGAAAAACTGAATGCCACACATGTGTACAAACATTCCCAATTATATATAGGCATAACCTGCATCTCCCCTTTGATAAATATGCATTTAAAACGTATTTTTGAGCTATCACAAAATTCAGAGAAAGGCAACATCCAAATAATAGTCATGTTCCATGCACATGATAGTCCAAGAGGTGAAAATCAGGTCAGTTCTTATTGGAATTTCAAAAGACTGAATTCCTAAAACATCCTTAGGTAGAGCGCATGCTTTGTACACAATACATCCAAGGTTCGACCCTGACATTAGTGAGCTAGATGGGCCAATGATCTGATTCAGCATAAGGCAGTTCCCTATGTTTCTAAGGATAAATACCCCCAAGTAGGAACTCTCCCAGGTTCATAGGGATAATTGGAGCATAGTTCACCTTACCTGTGGAATCTTGTAGATGCCTAAGATAGTGGCCATGTGGAATGAGGTGTCAGAGTCAAGGCCCCCAATGACAGCAACTAAATTCTTCTGGATGTCACAGTTGTAGTTCAGTATAGTCCTGTTCTGATTAAAGAGAAGATTCAAACTGTTCCGATAAGTCATCTTTGCATCAAAGTGGCTGTCATACATGTGTAAGCCCAAGGTAACATTGAGTAAGATCTTGGGATTCTCATTGATCTCCTTCACAGCAAACACCAAGGACAGGACTTGCTGGTAATTTTTTGGCACTGCTCTAAAACAAGAGACACATAATGGATGTGATGGCTATTCCATACTTCACATATTCCTTCATACATTTTCCAGCTCCTGTGGGATCATCCGCTTCAGAGCTACCTGCACATCACATTGTATCTTGTCTCATATCACAGCTAGACATATCAACGGTATGGTGGTGTGCAAAGCCATAAAGAAGCTAGAGAGAAAAAGTGGATTTTAAATAATTACACATCTGTCCATTCTAACATTCCAAAATAGGGATTTGTAGAGTCAGTTGTATTATTTCCATGGACATTTCCACACTCACTCACATTGGCATCATGAAGTCAAGATGGTTGTTGTTGTAGTTAACATTATGTACTGCCCCATAGCTGAAGCTCTCTAGGGAAGTTTACAAAAGTTAAAACATACAAATACAGTATACAAAGTATAAAAACTATTTACATAAAAGCATACGGACAATATATACAAGCAAGTAGGGATGTACAAAAGTCACTTACCTTGAACGAAATTTGATTCGCGGTGGGGGGGAGGCACTCCATCCCTCCCCCCAAAATTCTGGCGGGGGGGAGGCGCTCTGTCCCTCCCCCCCGAAATTCTGGCCGGCGGGGGAGGCGCTCCGTCCCTCTACCCCTGAATCCTGGCTGGCCAGGCCACAAATGGTGGCGGCCATAGCCGCCGCCGTTTGCGTCCCTGCAGTCAGCTGTGATAGGCTACATAAATGTTTACGTAGCCTATCACGGCTGAGTAAAAAAAACAAAAAAAACCCATGCATATGCAAATGGCGGCGCCCATGGGCTACACTATTTGCGTTCCCCTTATTTTCACCATAGTCTACGTAAATGTTTACGTAGACTAGACGTGCGAAAATAAGGAACGCAAATGGCGGCGCCCATGGGCGCCGCCATTTGTGTATGCGCGGGGTTTTTTTGTTTTGTTTTTCTCAGCCATGATAGGCTACGTAAACATTTACAGTATTTTTTAAAAATGTAGCCGTGATAGGCTACGTAAATCTTTACGTAGCCTATCACTTTTTTTGTTTGTTTGGTTTTTGTACTGGAAATGGAGGTGGTGGCAGCCGGTCGGAAGACCGGCTGCCACAGCCGCCACTGCTGCCGAACCACCACCGAACCGCCGCAGCAGCCGCCGCTGCCAGGAGGATTCGCCCAAGGTAAGTTCCATTCCGAGGGGGGCGAGGGGGCAGACCATTTTGCCACCAATTTTGGGGGGCCGAATGCACTGGCCTTCCCGAGATTCGTGGCGAAATTCTCTGGCATCCCTACAAACAAGCAACACATATCTAAAAACAACTTTGAACTAATAACATTTAAAACAACAACAACAATAAAACAACGCAGCTTAAAAACAGTATACAAAAGTCAGCAAAAGGAACCAGAGTTCTAAAAAGAGAAGGCCTGCAGGTAGGGATGGTGGAGAATTCCGCCACGGATTTCAGTGAGGCTGAATGCACTGGCATTCAGCCCCCCGAAATCTGTGGCAGAACGGCCTGCCCCCCCCCACCTCCCCTGCAGATTCCACCCAGGACGAGGCTTACCTGGGGCGGATGTTCCAGACCATGGTGGTGACTCCGGCGGAGGGTCTGGTGACTCTGGCGGAGGGTCCAGCTGCTGTGGCCGCCATTTGCATCCTGGTCTTTGCCGTGATAGGCTATGTAAGTATTACGTAGCCTATCACAGAAAGCCAAGCAAAAAAAAAAAGCATATGCAAATGGCGCCGGCTACGGCAGCCGCCATTTGCATTCCCTATTTTTCGCCTTTTTAGTCTACATAAATATTTACGTAGGCTATTACGGTGAAAAAAAAGGGGAACGCAAATAGCGCCCACTACGCTATTTGCGTTCCCCTTTTGTTTGCGGTAATAGCCTATGTAAATATTTATGTAGGCTAAAATGGTGAAAAATAGGGAACGCAAATGGCGGCCGCCGTAGCTGCCGCCATTTGCGTACGCTGTTTTTTTTTTTTTTGCCCAGCCATGATAGGCTACATAAATACTTATGTAGCCTATCATGGCAGCCTGGCTGGACACAAATGGTGGCCACTATGGCGCCCGCCATTTGCATCTGCAGCAGCCCGTCCACGGCCGGAATGCTGGCTGCGGATGGGCCTGGCCAGCTGCTCTGTGGAGCTGCTGTGGAGCGGAGCTGTCCAGGCAGGATTCTGGGGGGGGAGGACCGGATCGCCTCCCCCCCATTGAGGATTCCGAGCGCCTCCCCCCCACCACAAATCAATTCCGTGAAAAGGTAAGTAACTTTCGTACATCCCTACCTGCAGGACTAATAGAGCCTTCAATGCCTGCTTAAAGACCTTCAAAGAGGTCAGCAGGTGCATTTCAACTTGCAGGTCATTCCACAACTGAGGGGCAGCAAAGAAAAAGGTCCTCTTGTGTGTGGCTGTGGCTGCCAATCTCACAGTAGGCAGCCACAGAGCCTCAGAGGACCTCAGGTGGTGGACTGGGACGTAGGGGAGAAGGCGCTCCCTTTGGTACCTTGGACCTAGACTCTGTAAAGCTTATCTGGATATAGACTTATGGTGCTTTTGCGGGGCAACTCTGAATAAGTATTGTTCATCGCATAAGCATTATTTGCCCTAATTGGCTTTATTGTTTGTCAAGTCATTTGATGCACTGGATTGCCTTGCTGGATCAGCTAAAGTGCATCTAGCCCAGCATTAGGAATGGGTGAATCAAGTCAATTTTGGCTCCATATCAGTTTTGCATGTGTCTGTTCCATTCTCTTCTCACATTGACCTGTGCGGTGGTGGTGGTGGTGGTGGTGGTTTTTAAAATGCACATGAAATGTGCATTTAAATATGTATTTAAATATTTTCTCACAAAATATGCATTTTAAAATATATGTTGACCCATTTTTGAGCTGGGAAATGTGTCGGAACATTCAGGAAGTGCAAAAGCTGGTGGGTAACCAAGGCTGCAATGCTATACACACTTACCTTGAATAAGTCCCATTGAACTCAGCTGGCCTTACTTATGAGTAGATATGTATGGGATTGCACTATAAGTTCCAATCTGCACATTCATCCAGGAGGTGCAGATCAGGTCAGGTTATAGCAGAATTTAGTCATAGAATAATAATAATAATAATAATAATAATAATAATAATAATAATAATAATAAAAATCACTGGCCAAAAACACACAGTTTCTTCATAGGCTAGAGCATGAACATACACATATTGGGGGGGGGGATTTGCACATGTGTGCAAAAGAGAATTTGTGCATTTATGAATTTGCTCACATTTGGGAAATCGGAATAAATCCACTCCCATCAATGAGTGGAGAATGGCACAAAAGGCACCTAACAATCTGCTAAATGCAGACGGAATGGATTTTACAAAATCCATACATCCCTAGTTTTTGGCCATGCAGAACGGCTGCTTCTGCAGCTGGAGGCTGCATGTGCTGACATATATGCCAGTTCATGTGATCCCAGTCTGGCAAAGCCAGACTAATACAGCCCAGCTTTAGAGACCCCCACAGCATTTTTCAGATAAGGAAGCAAGAAATACTTCTCAGATGTGTGTGTGTGTGTGTGTGTGTGTGTGTGTGTGTTTAAGAGCAATATAACGCTGACCTGGTCTCATGATGGGCACCATCCACTATGGCTTAAATAAGCCATGGTGGGTTGCAGTGTGTGCCATTGTGAATATTCAAGCACGGAGGGCAGTCGCTCATCCTAATGTGCAAACCTGGGCAGGGTTGCCGTGCATAAGAAGTCACCCAGAACCCATGGGCTGTGATAGGCATTGGTGACACATAGAACCAACAACAGAGAAGAAATTAAATCCCCTAGAAGTACCACCTGTAGGACAACGCAAGATACACTATTTCCCATAAACATAAACAAATATTTGAATTGCATTTTTTTCTAATCGTACTTATTATAAACCCATCAATTGCATGTTATGGAATACACACGTAAGCGCACACAGACACACACACACACAGACACACACACAGAGAGAGAGACACACACAATTTTCTTACACAGCTTCATCAAGAAACTTTGCTTTGGGATGTTCCTTGAAGGATACAGTGTCAGAAAGGGAAAAGAGTTGAGAAGTGATTCCACCGATGATAAGATCCCCTGGCTGATAAAACTGGTAGTGCATCTGGAGTGACTCTTTCATGGTACACATAGCAGGCTTAGCCTTGCACTCAGTTTGAGGCAACAAAAGGAACAGCAGGAAAGAGAGGACTGTCATAGAGAAGGCAGAACCGTCTCCTCGCCACACAGGATCTCCTTTTCCTGTCTGGGTCATTATTATCTGGCGTCAGCCATGTTACAGCATTCTCCTTTCAGTGGCTCCCGCTAAACTGTTGTGAGAACTGGCTTCTAAACTTCAATAAGATACCAATAAAAAACAGGCTGATGCAGGTTGTTTACAGCTTTTCATCCCTAGAAATGACCAGTATTAATACGAAATGAGGTATTATTATATCAGCATTAATGAAAAGGGGAAACATCTCCTTGTGGGCTGTGGCAGTAAGTAGGTTGAATAATCATGCTCTGATGTAATTATATATCATATAATTAGTGTCAGATTCTAAGGGACACCAGGTGCAGAAGAACTATTAGATAAAATGTGGAGAGAATCCTATGGGGGGGATGCATTTTTCCTGCTGTTCTGAATGCTCATGAGAATAAATTGCTGTTACTGCAAAAGTTAACACTGACTGAGCACACTGACTGAGCACACATACCCACATGAAATCTTCCATTCTTTCTTTCACATCCTTTGCAGTCACACCCCTGATTTCATTGTTCCCGGGACAAACCTCCAGCCAGCACTTCTGTCATGGCTGCTTTGTATGCCCTGTGTCCCCCCTAAGGGGAGAAGGGGAAGCCTGAATCCCCCCCAACAAAAAAATGGCAGCTCTAGCCAGCGCTTCAACTAGGGCCACTTTGGTGGTTCACCCATCTTCACTGTTAGGGTGGAAGTGGCCCCAATCGAAGCAGTGGCTGGAGTGCTCCAGATGTCACCTCAGCTGGGGTTGCTTCACCCACATCACATCCTTCCCAATGGAGTGGAGAACCTGGTATGGGGAAAACACTCAGCGTGCAACTCCCTTTCCCAATTGGGAGGCGGAGTGACATAGTAAGGGGAATCCTCCCTATTATGGCGAAGCACTGACTGGATATAACACAGGAATTCCCCTCTGCAACCTCTGGGAGCCTTTCGGGGGGCTTTGGGAGGGGAGAGAGAAATCCCCAGATGGTGGCTCCAATTTTGGTGGGGTTGTGAATCCATTCTGGGTTTCAGTCAGAATCAGCCAGAACTCTAAAGGAGCTATCTGAGGTCTTCCCATATATAACATCAAGAAGAGTGGTCTATACAGTTCCTGAAGAAGACTATTCTTAGTCAAAATGATAATACGCTGGGGTTCCGTTGATTGATATGTTGGGTATGAGACTGATATGTTTGGTATGATGTATATACGTTCAAACTATTGACTTCCTCTGTAATTTTTGGTGTGTACTATTGAATGTGCCTTATTTGTTTATATGCATGTCTTTGAACTTCTACAAATGCACTTTCTTTTATGTAATATATATTGATTAACTGCGGTTCTGTAAGGCTCCTTGTACCTTGTTTTTGTTGAATTCTAATTGGGGATCGTGTCTTTTTTGGGTATAAGTCAAAACAACAGCAGGAATTAAAGCAACTAGTTGTCAGTTCTCTGGTCTTGGTAACGAGACAGCCTTCTAAATATTATAAGACTTGTTCTCGCACCCACAGCTGTTATAAGCTCTGCTGCATTAGTCTGCTGCCACTGATACCTGGTTCTCTCCCCGCCTTCACTCACCCTCGCTCTGTGTTTGGATTTGCATGAACAGCAAAATGAGCACTGTATATGCTGTAGCTGTAACTGGTCATGCTCACAGCCTTTAAATAAGTCTTCACCATTTTAAATTGTGTTTGTGGCTGCTTTTACCTTATCTACCTGGATTACTGTGATTTAATTGTGTTTATTTTTCTGTGTATTTCAGCTTGAGATATTCAGCTACAGGGTGAATCACGAGAGATAGATAAATACATACATACATACACACACAAAAGGGGGAACAGGAAGAGGATGTTTGCAAAATAAAATGTGTATGTAGAGATGATAAATGTAGAGAGCAATTCCATGACCCCTAGGATCTGGGGAAATGGGATTCTTCAGTTTCCTGGATATGAGGTCAGGGACAGGGAGATGGGGGAAAGGGGTGTTCCTGGGGGTAGGGGGGGGGAGGAAACCAAGTTGGCTGGCTTACCACTTTTCCTATGGTCACCCCATCCTCCTTTCCTCCTCTCCCCAAAGCCTCCGCTAGATGTGCGAAATTGCTCATCTAGCTTAACTGCACAAGGCACCTCCCACACTGCTTAGGATACTCATAAGCCCCTCAGGCCACAACCCATAGGATTGTGCCCTTAACATGTTCAACTGCAATCCCCAAGTATCTCCAGCTATAAGCAGATACTGAAGTGTCTGTAGGGAGAAGAGCTCAGAGAATGGGCATGTAGAACTAGTGATATGACCATACGTTGAAATTTGGAATGGTAGCTTAAACTCAAATTCTTCCATCTCAGGAGCATCAACACACTTTTCTTAATATTAGTCCTGGATCTGGTGAAAGGGAATTCCAGAAAAATCCCAGTGTATATATGCAAAATATTCAATTACAACCAATAGTATAGAAGACTTTTTTTTCCCTTCACATTTTTCTATTTATTAGTTGCTCCCTTTTATTCAAACCAGGCCTCAGAAAAATGATGTAACATTTTGGCAAAAAGATACACCCCAGTAACCCAGTGTTGGAAGCCAAGATGGCAAAGAGCTCGACAGCCAATGTGTATTTGCCCTTGGTGCTCAAGCAGGCTGGAACAAAGGACACCCAGACACTGCAAAACAATAACGTGCTGAAGGTGATATTCTTGGCTTCATTGAAAGTGTCTGGTAAATTCCTGGCTAGGAAAGCAGCAACGAAGCTGACAAAGGCCAGGATGCCCATATAACCAAGGACACAGTAAAACATTGCAACCGACCCTTCATTACATTCCAGTACTATTTCATCATTCACTGAATGCATGTCAAAATCTGGAAATGGTGGAGAGGTTGCCAGCCACAGAGTACAAATAGTGGCTTGAATACAGGAGCAAAAAACAGCAATGGCCAATCTTTTCCCCACCCATTTTCTCACCCTGGAACCTGGCTTCGTGGCTATGAAAGCTAGAAGCACCATGATGGTTTTTGTCAATAAGCAAGAAAGAGCCACAGAGAAAAGCATGCCAAAAGTGGTTTGACGGAGGAGACAGGTCAGTGTTTCAGGTCAGCCAATGAGTAGGAAAGCACAAAGGAAGGACAAGAGAAGGCAGAGCAGAAGAGTATAAGAGAGGCTCCAGTTGTTGGCTTTGACAATGGGTGTGTCGTGGTACTTCATAAAGGTTCCTAAGACCGAAGCTGTGATGAAAGACAAGACAAGAGCAAAAATGGCCAAGCTGACCCCCAACAAATCTTCTCAAGACAAGAAATGTATAGATTTTGGGATGCATAAATCCTGGTCCTTGTTTGGATAATCTGATCTTCCAGGCATCGAGAACAGTCATCCATCATGTCTGAAAAAGAAAACACATGGTTTTCGATACATGGGAGTCCTAGCTACAGCTCACTGCAGGAATCGAAGCTGTGGCATGGGCAGCATTCAGCTGGGTGCTTATACCCCCACCGATTCTCTTATGCCCCGCCAATTCCATTGTGCAAGTGGCCCTAGTGATGTCATGAGTGCCTGCCTTAGTCTGGGAGGCTGGCAGGCTCCCCAACACCCAGGCTCTGCTCTCCGAGCTGCGGGGTGCTGCCGGCAGACCTGGTTGCCAAGTGCCCTGGAGCTCTGTGAGTGGCTGGGAGCAGCCCGGAGTTATCATTGCCATATGTGCCCCAACCACTCCCTCTATCTCCTCCTTGTGAGGAGGAGAAGGGAAGAGCAGTTGGGGCGAGCACCGTGACGAGGACTCCTCCTGCGCCCGCTGGATGTCAAGCAAGACCTTCACAGCTGGTGGGGGGCCTTGGCGCCGTGCGCACCCCAGCCACTCTAGTCATCTCTTCCTTGCAAGGAGGAGATGGGCTGGCGTGCTTGAGGGGCATTTGCCACTGAGCAAGGGTGGCTCACACAGCTCAGCGGGCAGGGGCGGGCCGAGCAGGGAGGCTACGTGAGCGGGGATGGCAGCTCATTGAGCTCCCCCTCATCTGGACAGAGCTGGGTCTGTCCATCCCTATGTGGCCCCCACTGATTGCAGAATGGGAATTTAGAGCTTCAGGGACATGCCAAAACCAGCAGAAAAAAATATCTGGAAGGAGGCAGATCAGCGGACCTCACGGAACATACGCCAACCTGCCTCCTTCCAGGAACAAGCATTCATTTCCTGCTCATTTGGGGGCTTCTCCTAGGAAGTGTTAAATCTCCCTTGTGTAAGTGATGGGTCCTGCTTGTGCAATGGAATTGGAGGGACCCACCACTTGCAGAAGGGACTTGGTGGGGCAAAAAAAGGAATAGGTGGGGACATAAGCACGCCACTGGACTGCCCTTAATATCACCAAGTTTTTGATGGAGATTGCTGGGTCACGCTTTGAAAGAAAAGTTTGCGACTGTATGCAGTGATGTTCAAGGAGAATCCCAAGACCTCCAGTTACTCATCAGACCTCAGCCTCATCATTGTCTTCTCTCCCTGAATTTTTCAATGCAAAGAATTATCGCTACTGGGTTCCACTAGTAATACTTGTTTGCTGGTCCACCTTGCTGTAATACTTTTTTGTTCCTTTCAAGTGAGGTGCTAAACACAAGACCCAATACGTCAGTGATTATACCAAAGTGTATCTTCTTATCAGCAACCACCACTGCCACTGAATTGTCGATATTTAAAACCTTAGGGAAACTAGTG
This sequence comes from Heloderma suspectum, assembly GCF_057233095.1. NCBI lineage: Eukaryota > Metazoa > Chordata > Lepidosauria > Squamata > Helodermatidae > Heloderma > Heloderma suspectum. Next base: position 113,714,538 of record NC_139463.1, on the reverse strand, counting down.
TGTCTACTCTAGGGAAGTGAGATAATTTTGATTCCATTGGTTTAAGGCCAGAGCTTCCCCTGAATGAGAGCACATTTTGCAGCCAAAGATCACACATTCCCAAGCTTAGATAGGAATGGCATGGGCACCCTATTCAGGATCCCAGCAGACCTCCCTGTCCCCCCCCCCCAAGCCATGCCTGCCAAGCCCCTGCCCCCGCTCGACTCTGCATTGGACTCCTGCATTGAGCAGGGGGTTGGACTCAATGGTCTTGTAGGCCCCTTCCAACCCCACTATTCTATGATTCTATGACCCCCCCTTTGACCCTCCCCTCACCGAGTCACCCAGGACCCATCCTCAAGTGCCACAACCACCATTTTGCAAAAAAACAAAAGTCAGTCGCAAGTATGCACACATCTAGTTGTACACAAAATGGCAGCATGAATGGCCCATAGACACAAGATTACAGGCACAGATGTCCCACTTATGCCTGTAACTTTGCATATAGGAGCCATTCATGGAGCCATTTTGTGTACAACTAGATGTGTGCATAATTGTGATCACCTTTTCTGTTCCTTTTTCCAGAATGGCAATCACAGCACTTGAGGACAGGTCCCAGGTGAGTGCCAGCACCTTGAGGAGTGGCGGGGAGCTTGAGTGGGGGTCCGGGGGCACTTAAGTGGGGACAGGAGCTGGGCAGGCTTCAAGAGAACCAGGGATGGGGGGTGTCTCCTGTCCCTCCATAGGCTTGGGATCCTCATTCACAAAATGCATACTTCAGAAAAATGTTCACTTTAAAAATGCACTTTTTAAATGCGTTTGGGTGAAATGCACATTTTCACACTTTAGTCACTGGGGGAAAGTTACACATTTGGGTTATCCCTTTTTCTTTTTCTTTTAAAGGTGCACCCAAATACAACCTTTTCTTGTTCAAATGTGGGGAGCTCACAATCGGGAATGAGACAACCTGAGCTTCGAGGTGGAACTTGTAGGACCCTGACAAAATTGAGCCTTGCTGATTCTCCCACCCCCCTATTCTACATCCTAATTAAATTTTCACAAGGTGCATTCCAGCCAAACATATGGTAATCAGTGTAGTTACTGGTTTTTTTTTTTTTTTACCCTTCTGGTTTGAAATCTTCCCTTCTGGACATGGAAGGCAGTCATAGCAGCAAAATGGCTTCCCTTCCTTTTTGGCCTTACTGTAACCCGGACGGCAATTTTCATTACACACAGAAAGTGGTTTCACCTGATTATAAGACACAGAGGATAATGTTTTAACATTCAGATAATATGTCTGGGGAGTTTCTATCTCACTAGCCCATCCGCAGTTAAGAAATTGGCTCACACTGATATAATAAAATATAATGGCACCGCCATGCTCCCCCTTATCTGACCTTACGTTCTATGATTGTGCAAGATGTGAAGAGGCTGAGAGTCAGCAACAGGGCTCACAAGTGCCAGGACTTTTTGCTTAGAACCCCCCTAAGTTTTCCCTGTTGCCTCTGAGCTTAGCTGCAATCATTACAACACCTGGGAGGTGTGTGTGTGTTGGGGGGGGTATATATTTGTGAGCTGCCCCTGTTGTAATACTACATATTTCAGAGTGGCTTGGTCTTGAATGGGCAGTTAAGACCAATTAACTTTACAAAAGACCTGCTCCTGGTGGAGATGAAAAGTGCTAGGTTGGGCTTGATGCAGTTCCCCAAAGATGACTGCATTTTTGGACTCTCCTTGGGGGCATGGCTATGTGGACTGCCATGATGCACACCTGCACTTCAAAAGTTGCTCCCCCACCACTGGTCAGCATTAATCTAGCAACAGAAGAGTGAACCAATTTGGGGGGAATGAACTGACATGTTACAAAATATGCACTGACCATACTTGGTTAAACCCGCCGGTCCACATGATGGCCTCTTCATGAATGGTGAATGCATGGTCCGAAGCCACCTGTGTGTCTATCCTTCCAACTCTGACTCTAAGAAAAGACTGGTTTGGGAATGTGACCCAACTGATAATGTCAAATCCAGCCTTAAATTCCCCATTTTGGTTGAAGGAAATCTTTCCCCCTGCACTGTTGTTAAATGAGATACTTCTCAGATAGCGGTGAAGCTAAACAGGAAGCAAAAGTGCGACTCATAAGAATGCATACCATGATATAAATATACGACTTGGCGATAATCTGTAGCATTTGGGAACTGTAATGAATGATCCCATTAAAGTATTTATCAAGACTAATATTCATGTTAATATTTATAGCAGTAGTAGTATTAAGTAGCAGTAATAGTGGAAGTAGAAATTGGTATCTTAGAGCACAAACCCTATGGTCCCTGGAATGGCATCTCATGGGCCATAGGATTTTGCAGGTCGCACCCTTTGTAGGCAGGAAGGGAGGTCCACCATCAGGGCAGCCTCAGGTGTGTGTGTGTGTGTGTGTGTGTTCTGGGTGGGTTTCAGGTGTGAATGGGGTAGACTTTGGCTCTCCTGGACCCAAAACTCTCCTGTTCTTCAAACATGGTCCAGAACAGGAAAAAATGTACTTCAGCAGTTCAGCCTTAGAGCTGGCATACTTATTTTCCCTCCAGCTGCTGCTCCCATTCCACTTTGCTGGTGTGAGTGAGACAGGGCTTTCAGTTTGGCAGTTGCTCTGCTTCTCCCTCTCCTGCCTGAATAGGATTGGCCCACACATATATTAAGCACTGTCATTTTTCGTCTTACTGTGATTATCCCATTGAAGCATAAGGTTATTAAAAAAATGACACAATCAAAGAGACCCAACAGATACAATGAAGTCAAGGCTTTGCCTGCAGTCTTGCGGTTAAATGAACATGAACATATAAAGGCAGGGGGAAAATAGGAGGAAAACTAGGGTATTCTGCTTTGGGCTTGGCTAGTAAATGGCTGGTGCATCTCAATGGGTGGGTTCACATGTAACGAGAGGCCACCATGGTGGTGGCTGCCATTTTGAATACTCAAGCTGCAGCAGGGATACACCATAGCTTGTCCCTATGGGTGAACCTAGCAAGGTTGGGTTGCCGGACAAGGCTCTCACAACCCGAAAGCAGGCCATAGCTTCTGGATGGCTTGTCAAGCACCCCAACTACCCACCTTCACCAGGTTTGCATATAACAGCAAGCTATGGCACACCTAGCCATGGCTCACATCTTCAAAACAGCGGCTGCCACCACAACAAAAAGCCCCATGGTGAAATTCCCCCATGGTGGCTTCTCAATATGTGCAAACCAGGTCAGTGTGTGTAAATCTGCTAGTGTGACTGCCCCAGAAGGCCATTTAACCCCCACCCCACCGAGTCCAGGTTGATTTCCCACTATGGGCAGAAGATCTTTTTGTTTTGGTTATCCTTTGGCCTCAGTTGTTTTTTTTTTTTATGTTTGTCTGTGTTTGCATTCCTTTAACATTTGCTATTAAACACCTGGAGTATTCAGAGTGCAGGAGCAGGATAAAAAGTTCATGAAAAATAAAATGAATATAAACATAAAAAGCATGGCAGCTGAGGGATACTAGGATGCAGGCAAAGGGGAGGGGTATTCATCTGGCTCTCCCTGCATCCTTCCCAGCCAACTTTTGCTCCTCTGAAATTTGTTTCTGAATCATAGACTCGTAGACTCATAGAATAGTAGGGTTGGAAGGGGCCTATAAGACCGTCAAGTCCCACCCCCTGCTCAGTGAAGGAATCCAAGTCAAAGCATCCCTGACAGATGGCTGCCCAGCCTCATCTTGAATGCCTCCAGTGTGGGAGAGCCCACCACCTCCCTAGGTCATTGGTTCCATTGGAGGAATCCTCCTTCAACTCCTCCTTCATGGACTGCACAATTTTTAGAACACACTAGTTACCTTTCCCATTCTCTGTTGTTGGGGTGACTACTTGAAATGTATTGCGTAACTTCAATACTACTTTATTTCTCTTTTAAAAGATGGGAACCTTGAAACTCACAGGTATTTTTAAGGGATTTTTCTTTAAATGTTTTTGTTTCCTTATTTCTTTTACCAAACAGTACAGTGGACAACCTCTGCAGTAGTCTTGATACTTTGACATAATCTACACCAGAAAAGAACAGATCGGAGTTATGATGTTGTTAGACTACAATTCATCTCATCCCTGACCATTGGCCGTACTGCCTGGGAATGATGGAATTGTATCCCAACACCATCTGGGGACCCAAAGGTAGAAAAGGCTGTGCTAAGGCTAACTTCATACTCATGCAGCAAAGTGCCTTACTTTTTTAATGAACTTTTTCTGACTTTATAATAGGGGAGCTGGGGAACTGCCTGTGAAACAGAAGCCATAATAAGCCCTCCATTCATCTGCCAAAGCTCTAGCCATGTCAGAGACAGGGATTCCAAAGATTAGTCTTATTGCATGCAGAGATGTGTGAGCTGCCCTGAATTAGTGTGTTCAAGATATTACCTGCCATGATAACTTATTCAGATGCTTCTGGCTCCTTCCATCTGCCATTGCTCTGTGACTGAATTTGGATAAATGTAAGGCATGAAAAGCATATGCCACTGCAAAGAGTGCATTGTAGACACTGTAGCTTTGGCCAGTCATACTCATTTCAAAAACAGAGACAGGAAGAGTCTCTAGATTCTCCTCTCCAGTGCAGATTGTTCCAACTTGCCTGTATGCAACTGAGTTGGAGAATAAACATTCAAACACCTCTTCCCAGAAGACTCTGATGAAGCCATCTTCTTTTTCCACAGTGGGGTTCCTCATCTGAAGAAATCCAAACATGTCCCTTGAGTGAATTGCAAGGGATATAGTGCCATGGAGGAATTGTATGTCCCATCTTCTCTGAAGAGGACGTGAGGAGAAATCCATCTGGGCTGTCATAATCCAGACTTTGGTTGTCACAAATATATCCTCAAATTCTGCAAAGTTGAGGAATATTCTCAAAATCATCATGGTCTGAGGTTCACCATGTAAGATAAATGCATTTGAAGTGCTTCCTAAGACAATGCAGAGTGTTTGTAAGTCTTCTGTCATCATTTCATTGATGCCAGCGGAAAATGTTATTGTGGGAAACCTTTCTACAAAGTCAAAGCAGATCCCATTCTGGGAAAATGTGGGAAGCACATTCTGTACAAAGCTCTCTCCTTTTTCACCATCCACGTAAATTACCCCAATCTATGTCCATGTGAAATGCAGGAGCAACTGGAGAAACCCCCTATATTGGAGAGTCCCACTTGGGAACATGTGGTGAAAAAAAGCTCCTTCAATGTTGTTAGCTATTGGTGGAGCAGAACTATATGTGAGCTAAAAAATAAATGAATACGTAAGAGAAGAGAAATTGGATTTTCCAAACTAAAAATAAATATAAAAAGTATGATTGTGTGCTGAGGTACACTTGTCACATTTCACATCATTCTTTACTTAAGCATGGCTTGACAGAATGTAAAGATGCTTTGCGTTTTTCATATACGTGGTTATGCACATGAAGAATGGAAAATAGGGACCATAGCTAAGAGGTAGAGCACATGCTTTGCTCTACCTCTTAGGAGATTAAACCTTCACAGGTTTAATCTCCACCATATCCAAGTAGAGGCTGTGAAAGAATGCAGCCGGAATCCCTGGAGAGCTGCTGCCAGTCAGTGTTGACAAATAGTAGGATAGATGGACCAATAATCTGACTCAGTAAAAAAGCAGCTTCCCATGTTCCTATGATTTTATTTACACGTCCAAATGAACCAGAAAGATTTTTTTTGTCTTGAGTCATATATATATATATATATATATATATATATATATATATATATATATATCTGACTCAATATTTATTTAAGCAGCCTTATTTCAATCAAGTCCCTTTCCATCTCCAAACTGGAGAACAAATATCAGTGACAAGAGGAATGTGAATGAACTGTTAAATTCCTTCAGGAGAGGCAGCCTTCTTAATCAGTTGTAGCAAAAGCAACAAAAGCTAAGGTCTGGCTATGAACCTGCCCAGTTATTAAGGGAGCAATCCTATGGCCTTTAGACAACACCTGGGGGGCCATAGGGTATTTCAGATTCCCAGATCTGAGGTCGGAGACATCATGCCGACCTTGGAGGGGGGAATCTGTGCTCCGACTCCCCTCGCAGGCGGCATGGAAAGAATTGCACTGTGAGTCAGGAACTCAACCTTGGAGGACAAGGAAAGGGGATGGTTTGGTAGGCAGAGAGGGGATGAGACAGGAGAAGCCAGGATATGAGCTATCCTGAAGCCCCTCCAGCCCCCTTCCCTGCCTCTCTGAAACGCCCCAGCTGAAAAGCTGATCTTGCAAAAATGCAGAGCAGAAGGACAGCAATATGTTCAGAGCCTTATGTTTATTGAGGGCAGAAACAGTAGGATTATGGCCTAAGACCATCAGGAGAGTTCCTTTAGAAGACATCCTTGCTTGCAGATGCAGAGGCTCACTTGTCAGGTACAAGGGAAAGGGCATTCTCCTGTGTTGCTCCCAATCTCTGGAATGTACCTTTTTTGTATTGGCAACTGTCTGGTACCCAGTACCCACCCTCTCTGCATTCAGGAAGGGCATCAAGATGCATCTTTTAAAGGTGGGTTTTAAAAAAATTATCATGTTTTTTAACGTTGCTTCTATACTTTTGTTATTTTTATTTAATTACTATTTATTATTATTATTATTATTGAACACCATTTTGATAGCCTCAGAAAAATACAGAAATACCTTAAGTAATAAATACCTTGAAGAACTTGATATATAGATACAAATATAGATATAGATGATATAGATGTAGATGTAGATGCAGATATTATGGCATAAGTGTTCTTTGACTAGAGTCCACTTCATCACATGCATCTGATGAAATTCAGTTTAATCTATGGGAGTTTATACAATAATGCATGTGTGAGTCTTTACACTGCTACAAGACTCTGAGTGAAATTCTTATGCTTCTTATGTATATCTTACCTGTGAAATCTTGTAAATGTACAACATAGTTGCCATGTAGAAACATATGTTAGCATTAGGTCCTGCAATGACTGCTACTGGATTATCTTGGATATCACACTTGTAGTTTGGAATTAATCTGTCCTTAGTGGAGAGAAGTTCCATTGAGGCAAGATAGGTCCAACTAGCACTGAAATGGCTATTCAAGATGTGGAACCCCACGGTGATATTGGGTAAGATCTGGAGATTTTCATTGATCTCCATTACAGCAAATACCAAAGCCAGAATGTGCTGGTAATTTTGAGTCTGCACACTGTAATGAGAGTTATATGATTTGTCCCAATGCAGCTGCTTTAGAATATTGACATTCACTACATTTGAATTCAGTGGGTTGGGTCCATATTTCATTGTTGTTACAGAACCACTGAAATCAATGGAGCAAGTTATTCATGACTAACTTTTTCTTATATATGAGTAAATCTGGATCCAACACAATGGGTCTACTCTAAGCATGAGTAAGTTTGGATCCATCCGTATCTATATTTGCTTAGAGTAGACCCATTGCATTGGATCCAGATTACTCATACTTAGAGTAGGACCATTCAAATCTATGGACCTAAGTTAGTCATGACTAAATATTTTGCTGTAAAATGGATTGTATGACCCCAGCTTAAGGAAATATGAAGAAGCATTGGCAAACAGAGCTGGAAATTTGCCTTGTTTGAACACCAGTTCAACACCAGCAAAGCTTTGAAAGCCCCCAGTTAGTACACTTGCACACTTATGCACATTATTCAAAACTAGCTTCACATGTTTATTTATAGTGAATTTGTTTTGCAAATCTGTAAACTGTAATATGTTTTGCATCTTTGTGCTAGAGTGTTAGAGAAAGGCAATGTATTATATACGATGCTCTGACTTCAGTCATCTACTGATTTATAGAGTTATGGAAACATGACTTCGCTTAAATTTGGAAGGCATAACCTGATTTCTAGAAAGCTTTCAATGAGGTTCTCTAAGGGCACAATCCTATGCATGTTTAGAGAGAGAAAAGGCCTACAATTCCCAGCATCCCCCAGCCAGCAAGCCTGGCTGGGGAATGCTGGGAGTGGGAGGCCTTTTCTCTGTCTAAACATGCATAGGATAGTGCCCCAAGAATCTTACATCTCATGGTCAAAAGTTGGAACATGCTGTTCACTTCATAAAATTCATGAAGAGATGTGTCTAGAACAGAACAAGCAAACTCCGGATGGAAAGTTTGGTTGTGGGACTTCCACTGCCTTTCATACAGTAAAATAAACTGAGTATAGGGGAGAGGGGATTTCTAGCAGAAATGCTCACATATGCCAGCAGAAAGCACGCTACACTTATTCTATGTGACTGTGCTACTAATAATTATGTTCATCTACATTTTGCTTAGTATTAGTTTAAGTATAGATCATAAAAAAGATTACAGACTTAAAACAACAGGCTGATACAAAGGACAAGAGATTATGCAAAACAATAGAAAAACAACAACAGAGATGGTTTAGCAGCTATAAGCTTCTGAGTCATTCTTAACCAAACAGATAAACTGTATAACAGATAATCATGAAGAGGGGAGAATTGAAAGAAATGCATTTTGATTAACAGTAACAATTATTACATAATTGTCGATGACTTGTAACTAGGGATGTTGGAGAATTCCGCCACGGACTCCAGTGAGGCTGGATTCTTTAGAATCCGTCCCCCCTGGAGTCCATGGTGGAATGGAGCAATCCCCCCCCACCCCACAGAATCCCCCTGGGATGGAGCCTACCTGGCAGTGGTGGCAGCGGCTCCTGCGGCAGCTCCTGCGGCAGCTCCTGCAGCAGCTCCAGTGGCTCTGGCAGCTCCGGGTTGTCTTCCAGCCACTGCCAGGCTGCGGCCACAAATGGCGGCTGCTACGCCGGCCACCATTTGCATCCCTGCCAAGCCATGATAGGCTACGTAAGTATCTACATAGCCTATCATGGCTAATGCAGGGACGCCATTTGCGTCTCTGTCTTTTGCCATGATAGGCTACATAAATATATACATAGCTTATCACGGCTAATGCAGGAAGGGACGCAAATGATGTAGCGACCGCCATTTGCGTCCCTGCGGTAGCCGTGATAGGCTACGTATATATTTACGTAGCCTATCATGGCAAAAGACAGGGACACAAATGGCGTAGCAGCCGCCATTTGTGTTCCTGCCTTTTGCCATGATAGGTTACATAAATATATACGTAGCCTATCACGGCTACCGCAGGGACGCAAATGGCGGCCGCAGCCCAGCAGTGGACGGAGGTCCAGCTGTGAGCAGCCCCGGCCAGTGGCTCCACAGAGTCACCACGGAGCAGAGCCAGCCAGGGAGGATTCCGGGGGGGGGGACAGAGTGCCTCCCCCCCCACCGCGGGTGGCCCCAGCAGAACAAGTTGTTTCGTACACCCCTACTTGTAACACAAACCAGATGACCTTACACAAGTAAACTATCTCTGTCCACAAGAAAGGGAAACTCTCTAGAGAATCCAAAACATTACTGGGTTCTCTAGAGTAGTATTATCTACAATTCCATTGAAACTTTTCTCCAAAACAAGATGCCATAAGTCCTGAACTTTTTCAAAGTGCCATCATAAATAAAAATAAATAGCTTTCTGACCCTTGCTTACACTCATCAGAACTTTTCTGAATGATGTGTCTACATACAGTGACCTGTAGTGGGTTATACTTCACAATAATTAATTTGGCATGGGCAAGCTTGGCTGCCATTATAGAAGGGAAAACAACAACAACAACAACAACAACAACAACAACAAACAAAACAAAACAAAGATACAGTTCTAGTCAAACCGCATCCCAAAAGGAAAAAAAAGCCCATCCATAGAACTGGCCAGACAGAAAGAAATATATATTATTTAGGAAGATGCAAGATATACATGAGCTCATCAACGGGTTCCTGGAAAGGATGATTCGTGAATGCTATCTCATCAGAAGGCAGATAGATTTGAGAAACAATGCCAGCAATGATGAAGTCTCCAGACTGATAATACTTGTGGAGAATAGGAAGAGGGTCACTGATGGTACATTTATCAGTAGGAACCTTGCACATCACCTGAGGCAGTAGGACTAAGACCAACACCACAGATGCCATAATCTTGCAGAGAATTCTTATTTCTGGACACCAGTTCATCTGCTTCCACATTGCCATTTTACTGTCTGTTGTATCTAGACTCATATGGCAAGTGATGTGGTGGATGTACAAACTGAAAGCAAGAACTATATGGTGTAAGTGTCAGCAACCAGAGTGCTGTAGCTCTGCCTATGATTGGGACAGGGGATATTAATAGCATCTCTCGTTCTTGGTTCATTTCCCTAGAGGCAACTAGAACTGTCTAGTAACTTTGGGGGAGAAATAAAATTAATCATGGTTAAATTGGTAATTATATGGGGAGATAATCACCTTTGCAAAGTTGTAGGTTTTCTGCAATACCACAGAAGAATATGTCTTTATCATATTGATGGCCTTCTCTCTGTCCCATCAGCCAGGACAGCTAGACTGGTGGGGACGAGGGAGAGGGCCTTTTCTGTGGTGGCCCCCACTCTGTGGAAATCCCTCCCTAGGGAACTCCGTCATGCCCCCTCTTTAATGAGCTTCCGTCGTGCATTAAAAACGTGGTTGTTCAGGCAGGCATTTGGGGTGGGTTAGGGTATTTTTAATTTTTTTTTATGGTAGAATTTTATTGTTTTAAATTGTTTTATGGTGTGTTGTACATCGCCCAGAGTGGCTGGGTGACCAGACAGATGGGCGATTAATAAATTTAATAATAAATAAATAAAAATAAATATTGAGCAGACGCCTTCACTAGTCTTGCTCAGTGGGGTGGGAAGAGCAACTATGGGGGAGTTTCTTTCCCCAGCACTGCCACCACCTATGGGGAAACTGCTCCTTCTCTGGGAAATCCCACCTATGTGGTTTCTTATTTTTAGCAAATACTTGTATTTCAGGGCCTAAGGGACTCTACGTCACTGTTACTCGGAGTTCCACAAATGGACCCTTTTCTTCTGCCACCAGTTCTCTGAGAATACTTTAAAAGCTCTGAGTAGCTTCCTATATGAGGCTTAGGTGTGAGATGGGCACCAACACTAGAGACAAGATGAACGATTCAACACAATAATTTATTAAAGGGATATTTTGTATACAAAGGATTACTAATATTTATTTTAGGGTTTTCAAAAGACTGCTTGGTGACAATTCATAAGGACTTAAGAGATACTGCTGCTGCTGCCACAAGCCATTTAATGACTTCTTTTACCTCAGGGCAAATTCCGAAGCCCAGGTCCAGCCAAATACACTCACAACCAGATCCAGCTCCTGGGTACAGTATTCCTCTGACATTAAAGCTGCCCCTGTTGTATTTCTGGACAGTTGGACCATTTATCTGGGTTTTACTGCCTGCTTGTGTAAACTTCTTCTGGCAAGATCTTAGGGCATAAGAACATAAGAAGAGCCAAGCGGGATCACAAAGCAGATGATCTTGCACGAGTAAACCATCTAGGGTCCATCTAGTCCAGCATTCTGTTCACACAGGGGCCAACCAGCTGCCTGCAGGAAACTCACAAGCATGACATGAGTGCCACGGTACCCTCCCATCCATGTTCCCCAGCAACTGGTGTACATAGGCAGTATGCCTTTGATCCAGGAAGCAGCATATAGCTGTCAGGACTAGTAGCCATTAATAGCCTTCTCCTCCAGGCATTTGTCCTGTCACCTTTTTAAGCCATCCAAATCCAAGGGCAGCCTTCTGTCACCTGCCCCCTATTCCTTATCTTCACCAGCTACATCAGGTTATGCCACAGAGAAGGAATAGCTTCATATTCGAGAGTTAGCTATTCACCTTCTCCTCAGCTTTCTCCTAGTCCTTCTATAGCTCCTCGCAACAACCAGTGGACCATCTCCCTCTCTAACTACCCACAGGCTGTCAATGGTCAACTCCTTAAATCACATTTCCCAACCACTCTTTGCCAGTTACTGGAATCCCCAGCCAATCAGAACTGAATTTACCTGATCCAGGCTCCATCTAACAATATTCAAAGTGATTGTCTTTCTCCCCACCTTCAGAATGTCAATAAGCAACTACTACACAGGCCTTTAACTGTAACAAAACAAGGCCTCAGACCTACTTAGATACATCATGCTGGGGGACTCCTTTTTAATGCCATTGCTGTTGGACTATGGTGTCCCATCTTATTCCCCCATGTTATTTAACATATACATGAAACCTTTGGGAGAGATTTACTGGAGTTTGGGAGTTTAGTGTAACCCACCAGTATGTGGATGACACCCAGCTCTATCACTCCTTTCCATCTATATCCAAGCAATCTGTTCTAGATCTGTATCAGTGCCTGATGTTTGTAATGGACTGGATGTTGGTGAACAAACAGAAGCTTAATCCAGACAATTCAGAGATGCTCCTGGTTAGATCAAAGAATAGGGATCCAACCTATGCTGCATGGGGGTACTCAGACTCAGTCTGGCCGTGGCCAGGAGTGCATTTGCATAGCTGAGACTAGTGCAGCAACTGTACCCATTGCTAGAGATATAGGACCTGGCCACTGTCACACATGCCTTAGTTACATCCAGTTTGGACTATTGTAACACACTTTATGTGGGACTGCCTTTGCAAACTGTTACTGATGTAGAATGTTGCAGCAAGTCTGTTGCCCAGTGCTGGTTACAGGGAACAGATTACTTTCTTGTTGCAACACCTTCACTGGCTTCTAGTTTGCGCCATTTGTGCCCCTGCTGTTTGCCGTGATAGGCTACGCAGCGTGGCAGCAGCGGCTGGAAGTCCAGCTGTGGACGGGGAGGATTCCGGGGGGAGGGACGGATCGCCTCCCTCCCTCAGCGGATGTCCTGGACCAGAACTGGTTAAGTGATCCACTCACCCCTACAAAAAATGAAGACGTATTTGTGATGCAACCCTGTAATCATACACTGATGGACAAGATTGAAAAGATCCCTATAACCACAATTTACTGCAGGTTCATGCATGTATAAGGCCCCAATTTGCCATCTGAGGTGAGCTCTCTGACAATTTGGCTTTTTTGTCAGGATTTGCCTAGTTCACACCTTTTGAACATAGACACAAACTGTGGCCAAAGTCCATACATTTCCAATTTCGCAATGTGATTTGTGGACCGCCCTCCCCCACAAATGTGTTTGAAAGCATGTGTACATTTGAAAAATGCACATGAAAAATGTGTACTTTTGAAAAACAGGCTTAAACATGCCTTAATCAATGAGAGGAGAATGTGTACATTTCATAGATGCACACAATTAATATGTACATATGCGGGGAAAAATATGAACAAAAATATGCATGGATGTCCATGCAAAAAGTAAAACAACAAAACCCCAAGAAATCTCACAATCTGATATGGACTTGGGTCAGAATGAGCTTCGAGAGAGAACTGGAGAACTTTGGTGAGCTCAGGTTTTGCTGACGCATACATCCTTAGACAAAATAGCTTTGTGGTACAGTGTCATTGGTAATAGATACCCTTTTGGCTGGACTACACTTTAACTCTGCACTTTTGCATGCCTTGAATCCCATCCCTTTGGATCCTGTCTTGGATCAGGTTTCCTGCACTGAGCAGGGGGTTGGACTCGATGGTCTTGCAGGCCCCTTCCAACCCTATGATTCTATGATTCTATGATTCTATAACACTGGACTTTAAGACTCTGTTTCTGGCTCCTGTTTGGACTGACTGAGCTTATTTGAACTTGGGCTTACTTAGGGCTCTGATCCATGGACTCTTATGGGGTGCTTGTGTTGGTGTCCTGCTGTAGTTCAGGAGTTTGATTGCTGGTGTTTGGGGGGAATCAGGCCTCACGTGCCCCTTCCTAGTGTTTTTTTTTTCCTCTTTCTTTCTTGCCATATGCTAAACAGCTTGACTTTAGCATGTTAAATCACTAATAGCTGACTGGAAACCTGCTTACCACTAGGGATGTATGAATCCCTTACCTTGCTGTCGGCGGGTGGCCCACTGGGGGTGGAAGGCCGCCACTGCTGTCCGTACCGCTGCTGGGTGGAAACAGGAAGTGATCTGGATGCAAATGGCATCTGCAACGCAGTTTGCGTCCCTGTATTTTCTCATGATAGGCTATGCGTTTGAATTTGCATAGATGGTTGTGTAGCCTATCGCGTGAAAAAGCCACTACAGCATCCACTATGCCATTTGCATCCCTGCTTTTTCACGCGATAGGCTATGCAACTATCTACGCAAATTCAAATGCGTAGCCTATCACAGGAAAATACAGGGATGCAAATGGCATCACAGACACCATTTGCATTTAGATCACTTCCCAAACGGAGCCGCCGGGAGGGAGGATTCGGTCCGCATGGGTCCAGGAGGCAGGGGCGAGTACATCCATTCTGCCACGGACTCCATGGGGCTGAATTCAATGGAATTCAGCCTCATTTGAGTCTGTGGTGGATTCCATGGACATCCCTACTTACCACTAAGTAGGAGTGCCTAGCAGGAGTGGCAGAATTCGTGGCTGCTCCCCCCAAGGTGTGTGTGTTTTTAATGTGTAAGGACAACCACTCATTTAGCTTTCTTGGAATTGTCACAAGCATAAAGTTCTCCTACCCAAGTTCTGCAGTCTGCCTTTTGTTGTTGTTGTTGTTCAGTCGTTCAGTCGTGTCCGACTCTTCGTGACCCCATGGACCATAGCACGCCAGGCCTTCCTGTCCTGCGCTCTCTCCCGGAGCGTGCTCAAGTTCATATTCATTGCATCCATGATGCTATCTAGCCATCTCATCCTTTGCCGTCCCCTTCTCCTTTTGCCTTCAGTCTTTCCCAGCATCAGGGTCTTTTCCAGGGAGTTTTCTCTTCGCATTAGGTGGCCAAAATATTGGAGCTTCAGCTTCATTATCTGTCCTTCCAATGAGCACTCAGGGTTGATTTCCTTTAGGATGGACTGATTTGACCTCCTTGCAGTCCAGGGGACTCGTAAGAGTCTTCTCCAGCACCACACTTCGAAAGCATCAATTCTTCGGCGCTCAGCCTTCCTTATAGTCCAGCTCTCACAGCCATACATTACTACTGGGAAAACCATAGCTTTGATTAGACGGACCTTTGTCGGCAAGGTGATGTCTCTGCTTCTTACTATGCTGTCTAGGTTGGCCATAGCTTTCCTCCCAAGGAGCAAGCGTCTTTTAATTTCATGGCTACAGTCACCGTCTGCGGTGATCTTGGAGCCCAAGAAAGTAAAATCTGTCACTGCTTCCATTTCTTCCCCTTCTATATGCCAGGAAGTGATGGGGCCAGATGCCATGATCTTAGTTTTTTTAATGTTGAGTTTCAAACCAGCTTTTGCACTCTCCTCTTTCACCCTCAACAAGAGGCTCTTGAGATCCTCTTCGCTTTCTGCCATTAGGGTGGTATCGTCTGCATATCGGAGGTTGTTGATAATTCTCCCGGCAATCTTAATTCCGACCTCTGATTCATCCAACCCGGCATTTCTCATGATGTACTCTGCATATAAGTTAAATAAGCAGGGTGACAATATGCAGCCTTGTCGTACTCCTTTCCCAATTTTGAACCAATCGGTTGTTCCATGTCTGGTTCTTACTGTTGCTTCTTGACCCCCAAAGATGAATTTCCAGGAACAAAGCAAACTCCACTTTAAGCTTCTTAAGTTTGGAAAGCACTTGTTTTCATTTGCTGGGAGTACCCAGGCCCCTAACATTTCAAGTAATAATATTCAAGGGCATAGTAATACACAGGTTAGGAACAGCCAGGAGGAACATACAACAAATCCAATAATGTATCTAAAACACTGATTTATACTCGCCATCTCATCCTTGCCCCTTCATTTACAATATATGCAGAGCCATACATCTCTTCCATTGCCATCTCTTTGGCACCCTGTAGCCTCCTCAGCTCCCTACACTTCAATTGAATCTTCTCGGAAGGCATCATAAGGTAATTCCTCCCTTAGGGCTTTTTCAGATCAGGAAGCGCAGGCAGCCTGGGAGGCTAGCTGTGATTAGTAGATAAACTCAAAAACACCACCAAAATACATTCGACACAGATTGTCCTGAGAATGAAGGCAGAACAATGGAATCCCCTTTCATAGTAGGGATGTACAAAACACTTACCTGGTTCCGGTCGGGGCATCCACTGGGGGGGGGGAGGCGCTCCATCCCTCCCCCCGGAATCCTCGATGGGGTGGAGGTGATCCGGTCCTCCCCCCTGGAATCCTGCCCAGCCGGCTCTGCTCCACTGTGGCTCTGCGGAGCAGCCAGCCAGGGCTGTCCGCAGCCGGACTTCCGGCTGCGGATGGGCTGCTCCGGATGCAAATGGGGGCCGCCATAGCGGCCGCCATTTATGTCCTTTCAGGCTGCCATGATAGGCTACATAAGTATTTACATAGCCTATAACGGCATGCCCCCCAAAAAAAAACAAAAAAAGGCATACGCAAATGGCGGCGGCTATGGCGGTCGCCATTTGCGTTCCCTATTTTTCGCCATTCTAACCTATGTAAATAATTACGTAGGCAATTATGGCGAAAAAAAAGGGAACCGCAAATAGCGTAGTGGGTGCTATTTGCTTTTCTTTTTTTCTTTTTTTGCCGTAAAAGCCTACGTAAATATTTACGTAGGATAAAACGGCGGGGAAAAAAAATAATGCAAATAGCACCCACTATGCTATTTGCGGTTCCCTTTTTTTTTCGCTGTAATTGCCTATGTAAATATTTGCATAGGCTAGAATGGCGAAAAATAGGGAATGCAAATGGCGGCCGCCATAGCCGCCATTTGCGTATGCTGGGTTTTTTTTGGGGGGGTAGCTGTGATAGGCTACGTAAATTCTTACGTAGCCTATCACAGCTGCAAGGACAGCAATGGTGGCTGCAGCAGCCTGGCCGCGGCCGGCCAGGAGACCAGCTGCCGCCGGAGCCGCTGCCGCTGGAACCGCCGCCGCAGCATCCGCCGCATCTGCCCCAGGTAAGTTCCATCCCGAGGGATTCCGAGGGGAGGGGGCGGAGGGCAGGAGGCCATTCCGCCATGGATTCTGGGGGGCTGGATTCTACAAAATCCAGCCTCACTGGAATCCGTGGCGGAATTCTCTGCCATACCTAAGCCATATAGAATCAGCACACTATATACATTTGAAGACAACCCAGTGCTCCTTCTCTTACGTTTCTAAAGCATTCCACCTCCACAAAACAACCCATATACAAACAGCATCACCACCACTGCATATTCAAAATATCCAGGCCTGTACTTAAGATACTTACAGCAACAAGACAGAAAAAAAAGGATTAATAAGCATTGCATTAAAAAAAGGAAATGGGGAAAAAAAACAGAATCCAAAAACAAACCATATCCTACCCCAAAGTCTGCTAGACCTGTCAGTCACTATATTTGATCTCCTTCCCCCTCTCTCCTGGCTAGCATTTTCCTTTTATGGAGATCTCGGAGGTTGACAAATGAAGGTGATTCTATCAAAACACCAGTTGACCTCTGGAATGGGAAATGGGCTGGAGTAATAGGCAGCAGTATTGCAACCGAAACTTTCCCCACGATCTGAGTTCAATCCCAGTGGAAGCTGGGTCCCAGGCAGCTGGCTCAGGTTGACTCAGTCTTCCATCCTTCCGAGGTTGGTAAAATTAGTACCCAGCTTGCTGGGGGGAAAGGTAGTCACGACTGGGGAAGGCAATGGCAAACCACCCCACTATAGTCTGCCATGAAAATGCCAGCGAAAGCGGCATCCCTCTAGGAGTCTGTAATGACCCGGTGCTTGCACAGGAGGAACCTTTCCTTTTGGAAGAAAATTCTGAGAGTGCCTTGGACTGCAAGAAGATCAAACCAGTCCATACTCCAGGAAATAAAGCCAGACTGCTCACTTAGGGAATGATATCAAAGGCAAAATTGAAGTACTTTGGCCACATAATGAGAAGACAGGACACCCTGGAGAAGATGCTGATGCTAGAGAAAGTGGAAGGCAAAAGGAAGAGGGGCCAACCAAGGGCAAGATGGATGGATGATATTCTGGAGGTGACGTACTCAACTTTAGGGGAGCTGGGGGTGGCGACGGCTGACAGGAAGCTCTGGCATGGGCTGGTCCATGAAGTCATGAAGAGTTGGAAGTGACTGATCGAATAAACAACAACAACAACAATTAACAAGGTCATCCTAAACATCCTCTCCTATGCAATGGAGCCAAAGGCACTCCATGGTTTTCCAGGGAGTTGTGAGCAAGAAAATTATTGGGGAATCAACTACAGCAAGATTGGCAGAAAACTTGAAATGAGTCTGATATTTAGAGTTAATCTGAGTTAATTTGAAAGCCTACTCCATGGCATTGAGGGTGGCAAAACAAACAAACAAACCTGTTCTTTGCTGCTGCCATTTTGTGTACACAGAGTTGCCTAATGGAGCTGTTTCAGGTGGTAATATTACACTCTGGCCCACAAGACGAAGAGATAAATCACTCAATATCTCACTGTGACTAATTTGCACTGCATTTTGCAGATAAAATTGATCATATCCACACCTTGGATGCCATAGATGATAAAGGACAGGTGGATGTAACTTTGGCCCTTGCTTGTCCAGCTGTAATGGATACTTTTAAAGTTGTACAGCCCAAGGATGTGGACAGGATCCTTGGAGAGGTGAGGCATACCATATGTGTGCTGGAACTTTGCACTTCCTGGCCAGGAAGAGATTCACTGAGTGGGTAAGTGTAGCGGTGAATTCTGCTATATAGCAAGATGTGATTCCATTTTGCCTACAAGAGGTGGTGGTAAGGGCTTTGCTAAAACAAACAAACAAACAAACAAACAAACGAAAACCTATCCCTGAACCCCACCATATTGGATAATTTCCACCTAGTCTCCAATATTCCATTCTTGGCCAAAGTACTGGCCAAAACAAAGTCCAGGAGGCTGATCCTAGGAAAACACATTGAACTCCACCCTCCCAAATGGATTTATCCAACATCCCTATGTAGAACAAGGCTACTTGAAAGATTGCCTTCTTCTCCCATATGAGCCTGCCCAGATATCACACCTTTGGGAGAGGACTTTGTTTCAGTACAGCCATCTTGTTGGCTGTATTGAAGGTTGTCATAGAGAGGAAGGCCAGGATCTCCTCTCGATCATCCCAGAATGCAGGACACAGAATAATGGGCTCAAGTTACAGGAAGCCAAATTCCAGCTGAACATCAGGAAAAACTTTCTGACTGTTACAGCAATACGACAATGGAACCAATTCCCTAGGGAGGTGGTGGGCTCTCCCACACTGGAGGCATCTGTCAGGGATGCTCTGACTTGGATTCCTGCATTGAGCAGGGGATTGGACCCGATGGTCTTATAGGCCCCTTCCAACCCTACTATTCTATGATTCCATGATTCTATGATTCAGAGAAGGCCAGGGCCTTCTTGGTGGCGGTTCTCAGACTGTGGAACTGTCTAACTAGGGTGGCTAGATTAACTCACTCTCTGCTGTCCTTCCACCAGCAGGCACAATTGTTTTTAATCAAGCAGGCCTTATTGGCATACAAGCTGCTCCGTTGGATGGGGGTACCGTTTTTTATATACATTTCTGGTGCAACCTTGTAACAAACAAGATGGGGAATATCACAATAACCATCATGTAGTTTAGCATAGTGCAACAGCTTTAATTTCCCCAAGACAAAGCCCAGGCACCACAAACAGGAAAAATCAACACAATTATAGCACATGCAAACAGTTCGGCAGGAGACAGTTTTCATTTTCTTTTCTTTATCAGCTGCTCCTTTTTATTCATATCTGGCCTCAGAGCAATGATATAGCACTTGGGGAAGAATATAAAGCCCAGTAACCCAGCACTCGAAGCCAAGATGGAGAAGACCTCCACAGCTACCATGTATTTTCCTTTGGTGCTCAAGTAGGTTGGAACAAAGGACAACCAAACACTGCAGAAGACCAACATGCTGAAGGTGATAAACTTGGCTTCATTGAAACTGTCGGGTAACTTCCTGGCTAGGAAAGCCACAATGAAGCTGCCAATGGACAAGCAGCCCATAAAGCCCAGGACAGAATAAAACATGGCGACTGACCCTTCATTGCATTCCAGTATAACTTCTTCAGCCATTGAATGCATGTCAAAATCCAGAAATGGGGGAGAGGTTGTCAGCCACACAGTACAAATAGCAGCTTGAATACAGGAACAGGAAAGAACAATGGAGATGGCCAGTCTTTTCCCCACCCATTTCCTCATGCTGGACCCAGGCTTGGTGGCCAGGAAAGCTAGAACTACGATGATGGTCTTGGCCAACACAGAAGAAACAGCCATTGAGAAGATGATCCCAAAAGCAGTTTGGCGAAGGAGACAGGTCATCTTCTGAGGCCGGCCAATGAAGAGCAAAGCGCACAGGAAAGAGAGCAGGAGGGAGGCAAGGAGGGTGTAGGTGAGGTTCCGGTTGTTGGCTTTAACAATTGGAGTGTCCTGGTGCTTAATGAAGATCCGAAGCACTAAAGCTGTGACACAAAAAAAGGTCACAGCAGAAATGGCCAAACCGGTTCCAAGAGATTCTTCAAAAGACAAGAAGGTTAGATCTTTTGGAAGGCATAAATCCTGATCATTGTTTGGATAATGATCTTCTGGACATTGAAAGCAGTCATTCATGTCTGAAAAAACAAACACATTGATACATGACATGCTTATGCAAAATGAATTGTGGAAATCAAGGTAATATTTCAACCCCCTGAATGAAGGCTCCAGGTCAAAGCCTGAAAGACATGTTTGAGATCTTCTCATGCCATTCTGTTTGCAAGAAGTGCTCACGGATGGTCAAGGAGAAAGGCAATCTCAACCCATCAATTCTGTTCCCCAATGTCCTTGGAAATCACAACCTGGGTATTATCAGTATCACTGACTCTATCTTTCAATATGCACATTTTTTTTTTATTAAAATTGAGTTGCTATAAATAATGCCATAAACAAATCACTCATCATACCAGATTGTATATAATCAAGACAATATTTCAAACCCCTAAATGAAAGCTGTTTAGTCAGTGTTTGAAATTCCCATTTGCAGTCTGCTCATGCTTTTATGTTTGCAAGAAGATGTTCTTGGAGATGGTTATGGAGAAACTAAGTCAGCAAAGCAATTCAATGCTTCACTTAACTTGCTCTGCCTAGGGATGTCAGAGGAATCTGTCCAGAGATGGAACTCACTGAGCTTTTGTCACCCCCCACCCCGGACTTTGGATCACTTTGCACAAATTTCAGCTCTAATTTCCATAATTTTTTGCAAATTACGGCTGAAATCGCTTTTTACGCTTGCACGCGTGCACACACACATACACACACACACACACCATACACACACAGAAGAAACCTACCTGGATTTCAGAAACAAGCCCCTGGCTTGGCTTGCAAATACAAACCAAGTTGGGGTTGCTGCAGAAATCCAGGGAGGCCCCAAAGGGCTGGATTTTCCAGCAACGGACATCCCTAGTCCTATCTTCTTAGAAATCATAACCAGGGAGTTTTCAGTGTCAGTTACTCCATATTTGAATATGGTAGCATGATGATGATGGCAGTTAAGTGGTGTGCTATTCGCAATGGCACGCGCATCAGTCATCATATCAAATTCTATGTAATGTCCCTCAGCCGCATTAGCATCATCACTTCAGTAAACAATTAGAAAATTCAATGACTAAACATATTCATTCAGGCCAGGGTGATTTTGTCCTTCCCCCTTTGGAAGGAAGATGAAGGGGGAAACCACCATGGAATGGAATAGGGGCCGGTCAATGGGGAGAGAGATAACTAGCCCCTTATAGGGCAGCTAAGCCTCAGCCAAGGCCTCCTTTCAATGGCATGGCAGCCCTTCCATCCTACTTGTGCTTCAGTAAAGGACAGTGGAAGCTTGGGGCTGTGAATCCATTCTGGGTTTTAGTCAGAACCAGCTGGAACTCTAAAGCAGCTATCCAAGTTGCTCAACCCTATCCCCAAAATTAGTTCAGTATCTTGGATACCTCTCTAGAGTTCTGGCTGATTTTGACTGAAACCTAGAATGGAATCACAGCCCCACTGAATTCAGAGCCACCAGCCTCCACTGGTAAGAGATTAGCCAGTCATCTGTTTGGGGGCTGAGTAGGAATGGTTTGGGCATCCCCGACTGGCCACGGAGTTTTTCCACCCAGGCCTTTCTGCCTTAACACTCAGGAACCTTTTCCTCTGTTTTTGGTCGACAGGTAATGTGGACATTGAATCAGGTCAGGCCACTCCTTCCCCTCTGCTGTGATTTGAGACGACAGTGGGGAATTCCTCCAGATGTCTTAGCTTGGAGGCTAAGCCCAACACCAAGGAAGAATCCAAGGAGGCTCCATGGGCTAGAGAGGGAACTCCTGCAGGCTGACTTTGGCCCACCTGTCTAGAGCCAGGATAACATTTCCCAGTGGGTAGGTGCTCATGTCTACCCAGCAGCCCTACTTAGCAAATAGATGCCCAGACTTTTCTCTATTTTATCCCCTTTGGAGATCCTAAGTTAGCATTAATCAATAATGTTGTGACCCTTCTGCCCTAGTTCACTGACTTGGGGAGGGGGGCGTGGCAGGGGGATGAAGTGGACAGACTGGAATAAATAGAAATTATTCCTGTGCATGGACCCCCCACTTCACTTCAGATGCTGATTCAGACAATCTGAAGTGGCCCCACTTCAGTTCAGACTGATTCAGACCCCATCCACTTTGAGGGATCCAAATCTGAAGCATGATGTGGACATCTGGATCACTTGTTTTTGACATTTTCCCATTGACTTGCATAGGGAAACACAAATGGCCATAATGTTTTCAATTTTTATGATACATACATGAAATCTGGAAAACTCTCAGCCCTCCTGGAGGGGACCCATCTGCCAAATTTCAGACAGTCTGCCACAGTACTTTTGTGATAGGCACAGGTGACATTTGAATTTTTCAACAAAAACTCTCAGAGCAAAGAGCTACAATTTTTCACTGGTTGCACAGAAGTGCATGAAATTTGGGGAACTCTCAGCCCCCCTGGATGGTGGAGAATTTCTCCACGAATCTTCGGGAGGCCAAGCGCCGAGGCATTCGGCCCCCTGAAAGTGTTGGGGAAATTCTCCGCTGGCCCCCCGCCCCCCCCCCGGGATGGGACTTACCTTCAGCGAATGTCCCTCTCAGTGGCGGGTCCTGGCAGCGGTTCGGCGGGGGCGGGGGTGGCGGCTGGTCTCCCGACCGGCTGCCGCTGCCGCCATTACAAAATAAAAAAGTAAAAACACACACACACACCCGTGATAGGCTACGTGATGATTTACGTAGCCTATCATGGCTAGATTTCCAAAGTCAGCCGTGATAGGCTACGTAAATCATCACATAGCCTATCACGGGTGACTTTGGAAAAAAAAATGCGCATACACAAATGGCGGCAGCCCATGGGCGCCGCCATTTGCGTTCCTTATTTTGGCATGTCTAGTCTACGTAAAGATTTACGTAGACTACAGCGAAAATAAGGGCAACACAAATAGCGTTCCCTTATTTTCGCCGTAGTCTATGTAAATCTTTACGTAGACTAGACGTGCCAAAATAAGGAACGCAAATGGCGGCGCCCATGGGCCGCCGCCATTTGCGTACGCGCTTTTTTTTTTCCCTTCAAAGTCACCCGTGATAGGCTACGTGACGATTAACGTAGCCTATCATGGCTGACTTTGGAAATCTAGCCATGATAGGCTACGTTAATCGTTACATAGCCTATCACGTTTTTTTTTTCCACTTTTTCTTTCGCGGCCGGGGTGATGGGGCGCTTCTCCCCGGCCTGAATTTCGGCCAGGCGAGGCGGGACACCTCCCCCCCCCTCGCCTGAACTTTGGAGGGAGAAGCGAAGCGCCTCCCCCCCACCGTGAAAAAAGCTGCGGGACAAGGTAAGTCCATTTCGTACATCCCTAGATCTGACCTGCCAAATTTCATATAGTTTGGCCCAGGAGTTTTTGTGCTAGGTGCAGGTAAAATGTGCTTCTCTCAGAAACTCAAACCAAATTCAGAAGGGATAATAACCAGAGAAGTTAAGTTTTGAAGCAGAGGAGGTCACTATCCCTAATCTCTGCTGTAGGTTTCTTTGAAGTGCAAACAACCCCTTTCGCCTAGTACTTTCCTATTCAGAATCACAGTCAGGACCTCAGGCTCTCAGTTGTCTTGCCTGACAGAGGCAGCAAGGCACAGCAAGCAACCCTGTCAGGAGGGCACATCAAGTTGAACTATGGGAACCTCTCCCTTGGTGACCCATACTTCCCCTTCCCCACCTCCTCCATCGTGGCCTGCCTAGGTCTCTTCAGGGTGATAGACAGAGAGCTTGCAGGAGTTCTGGCACTACCAGCCTTCTGCTTGCCCCTGCTGCCTGCCTGCTGGGACACACTATCCAGACTAGGGGGAAACCAGCTTGCCTACACTGCTGCTACTCCCAGCAGCACCTCACCCACCTCTGCCCCTGCGAACGACACCCCGAAGATACCTCATATTGGGCTTGCTTGCTTTGCCACACAGTGTAGTATTATATAATTTAAATAATAGCTGTTGACATATGTACTGCTTTGCCCATTGTTTTTGCAAATGTGGACTGCGTAGTGCTTTAACACACACTATGTGCTTGTCCAGACAGCACAAGCACACACACACACACACACACAAGGAAAAGAAAAGGAAACACTAAACTACAAGCAAAGGGTGGTGCGGGAGGAGACTAAGTATAATCCTAACAGAAGAGAAAAGAGGTTTTATTTTTTTAATTTTTTTGTGGGGGAAAAGAAATCAGAAATACAGGAATACAGGACTTGAGAAGAGGGGAGGGGAGGCAAGAAAGGGACAAAAAGTCTCTCTCTCTCTCTCTCTCTCTCTCTCATGCACACATGTATACATACATACATACATATATATATATATATATAGAGAGAGAGAGAGAGAGAGAGAGAGAGAGAGAGAGAGTCAAAGTAAAGGCAAATTAATGGTTGAGAGATAGTTGAAAAAAGGGGGGGAAGCTAAGCAACAAAGTGAAATTTTCTGATTTTTTAAAATGAACAAACGAGAATGAAAGGTAAGACCTAATTCGGAAGAGTGGTGTGGGGGAGAGAGCTAGGGCGGAAGCTGAAAGTAAGGACTAAATATTTGTTTTTTAAAGAAACAGAATAGTTCAGTTGAGACAACCACACACGCACACATACACACACACACACCTCTCTAGCCAAATAACTTCAGACAGAGCCCTCCAGAATGATCTCTCACACAATGAGCAAACAGAACTGCACAGACTGAGGTGAAACAAAGAACAGGGAGAAAACTCAAACTCAATACTACACATTTGTTTGTTTTTGAAATAAAGAATCTACAAAGGAATGAAAGAGAATACTTGATTGGGAATAAGGAAAGACACAAAAAGCTGCACACACAGGATCTCTCTCCAGTCACTCTCTAACAACTAGGGATGTCAGAGAATTCCGCCACGGATCTCGGGGAGGCCAAATGCCAGCACATTCGTCCCCCCGAAATCGGTGGCGGAACGGTCTGCCCCCCGCCCTCCCGGGTCGAGACTTACCTAGGGTGGATCTTCCTGGCGGCGGCGGCTCCAGCTGCAGCTGCGGCAGCGGTTCGGCGGCGGCGGCTGGTCTTCCGACTGGCTGCCGCCGCCGCCATTTCCAGTTAAAAAAAAAACAAACCTGATAGGCTACGTAAAGATTTACGTAGCCTATCACGGCTAAGTTTAAAAAAAAACCTGTGATAGGCTACATAAATGTTTACGTAGCCTATCATGGCTGACTTAAAAAAAAAAAAACCAACAATGTGCGTACGCAAATGGTGGCAGCCACAGCCGCCACCATTTGCGTTCCTTATTTTGGCATGTCTTAGTCTACGTCAAGATTTACGTAGACTAAGACGGTGAAAATAAGGAGAACGCAAATAGTGTAGCGTCTGCTACGCTATTTGCATTCCCCTTATTTTCGCCGTCTTAGTCTGTGTAAATCTTGACTTAGACTAAGACGTGCCAAAATAAGGAACGCAAATGGCGGCAGCTGTAGCTGCCGCCATTTGCATATGCGCGTTTGTTTGTTTTTTTATGTCAGCCGTGAAAGGCTACATAAACATTTACATAGCCTATCACGGCTGACTGCAGGGACGCAAATGGTGGCGGCTACAGCCACCACCATTTGCGTCCCTGCTAGCCAGTGGCCGGATGTCCGGCTGCTGGCAGAGCCGGCCGGCGGCTCCGCAGAATCACTGCGGAGCACAGCTGGCCAGCCAGGATTCCAGGGCGGGAGGAACGGAGCGCCTCCCCCCCTCCAGGATTCTGGGGGGAGAGACGGAGCACCTCCCCCCCCACCATCAACATAATCCGCGAAAGGTAAGTACCTTTCGTACATCCCTACTAACAACAAAACCACCACCTAACCAGCGTGCACCCTCTCACACAATGAAAGGAAAGGAAGCAAGCAGGATGACCTCTCCACTCTGGTATTCCCTCCCCTTCTCCCCCACGCTCACTGTTTGGAGACTGCTGGGTTAGGTTCAGCCCTAATTTGGCAACTAGAGTTATGATTTTCTAAAGCTCACTCCCCCCCTTCTCCTCCCTTATCTCTCGAAAGTTGATACATTTGGTGCCAGGCTGTCTGGGCTGCTCAGAAGGCATCATAAGAGCTCCAAATGACTGAGCGACTTCACTTTGGGGCACCTTGCTGCTATTCTGATCTGCCTTGTAACACGCCGAGGCACCTTGAAATCAGCCTGCTTCACCTCGTTATTCTGGCTTCGGACTAAAGTGGTGCACAGCCCTAATAGAAATGTAGGCTATATGATGCAGGTAACACTGCATTACAAAACAAAACAAGCCACCAATGATAGTGCATCCAGTTTATAAATGTATAGATAGACAGATTTTAAAATGTAAACCATTTCAGCGTAGAACACCAGCCTCAGGCATGAATAAGAGTATGCTACAATATCACTTATAAACTGAGCCAGAACCAACCAGGAACAGGCTGAACCTCAGTGGGGGAAAGAAAGATTAACACCCAGCAGCTACATTCAACAGCCAATCAAGCCACATGAAGAAGCATCATGGCTTGTTTCATCATCTCATTCTTTACATCAATATCCGGTCTTGGCTGATGGATCAACATTGCCTCCTCCATCTTTCTCCCTTGGAGGCTCTGTTCAATTGCTAGGACTGAGATCTTCACGAATCTTGTTCTGCTGCATGTTTTTCTTTCAGATGAAGGGACCAAGGGTCTAGCATGTGTTTCATTATGCTGAATAACAGCCAAGTGCTGTTTAAATATATAAATTTTTAGGAGGGGTCTTTGAGTTTTACCAATGTAAAATGAATTACATTCCAAACACTCACATTTCTAGACAACACTGTTAACTGCACCTTCTTTATCTTCCACACAGTTAGAGCATTCCTGTGTTTATCATTTCTTATCATACAACACAAACTGGAATACAACTAATATTGATGATAAACAGTATGATATGCCATCTCTTACTGTTTTGGTTTGAAATTTTCCCTTCTGGACATGAAATGCAGTCATAGCAGCAAAATGGCTCCCCTTCCTTCTTTCTTTTACTATAACCTGGATGGCAGTTGTCATTACACACCGAAAGTGGATGTGCCTGTCCATAAATGAAAGAAAGAGGAGACTTTCTTTACATCCAGAAAATATGGTTCAGGAGTTGATATATCACTGACTGGTTCATATCCTATTGAGAAATGGGATAATGATGGAGGATCTGAATGTAATTGTACCTACTGATAGGGGTGGACGAAACTCACTTACCTGTCCTCGAAGTTTTTCGCGGTGGGGGGGAGGCGCTTCGCTGCTCCCCCCGCGAAGTTCAGGCCGGGGGGGGAGGCTTCCCGCCTCGCCCGGCCGAAATTCAGGCCGCGGGGGAGGCTTCCCGCCTCGCCCGGCCGAAATTCAGGCCGGGGAGGAGGTGCCTCGCCTCGCCCGGCCGCGAACTCAAAAGTTTTTTTTTTTAAAAAAAAAAACGCCCCCATGATAGGCTACGTGACGATTAACGTAGCCTATCACAGCTAGATCTGCAAAGTCAGCCGTGATAGGCTACGTTAATCGTCACGTAACCTATCACGGGTGACTTTAAAAAAAAAACGCGTACGCAAATGGCGGCCCCCATAGGGAGCCGCCATTCGTGTTCCTTATTTGGTTGCTGTAGTCTACGTAAAGATTTACGTAGACTATGGCGAAAATAAGGGCAACGCAAATTGGCTCTCGGCCCCCCGAAGTTTCGGGGAGAAATTCTCCGCCATCCCTACCTACTGAGCAATTTTATGCAATAGGCTGTTCAAAAATCCTTACAATAAAGGGCCTGGTCAAATATATAATTACCTTGAAGCTTTTTTCAATACCTTATTCTTTACTATGTTTCAAAGGATACCCCACACACCCTTTACCTTTGATGCAATCAGTCACTTTTGCATGCTTAAACCTTGTTTCCCAATTTAGTGTTGTAAAGTTTACTGTGGTCACAAGCTTCCAAAGGAGGAGCTCAAAATGTGAACTCCTACTGCTCAAAAACACTAATTTTGAGCTGGTTCCAGTCTCCTTTTAAGATGGATCCAGTTCAAAATGGATTGTGGCCCTGTCTTACTGATAAGCAATCATCAATGCCGGTCCCTCATCCACCTTTCCCAAATTCCTCCCTCCAAACACCTTTGCAATAGTGAAGAGTGAGAGGGTAGTATGTGAAGTAGGACTTGCTTCCAGACAGGAGAGTGTGTCGCCCTGGCCATGGGCATTGAACTCTTATGTTAGAAGTGACAAGATAGTGATAAATCAGACTCAAAGGTTTGCTTACAAGGAGACTTTATTGAGTAACTTACAGCACACAGGCATACCCAATGGTTGGATCAGACAGCTAGGGATGTCAGAGAATTCTGCGATGGATCTTGGTGAGACTGAATGCCAGTGCATTCGGACCCCCGAAATCCATCGCGGGATGAAGTCCCCGCCGCCCCCACCCCATGAAAGGCATGCGAAATGGAGCACTTACCTGCTCCCATCCACGCTGCTTTGCGAATGGCGGCCATCCTGCGGCTGCCATTCGCTTCCTCCTCTCAGTAGCCATGATAGGCTACGTAAATACTTACGTAGCCTATCACGGGTAATGCAGGGATTACATTTGCATCCCTGCAGAGGCCATGATAGGCTACGTAAGTATTTACGTAGCCTATCATGGTGTGGGGGGGGAACCCCAGTACGCTAGGGGTTTTTTCCCCCTGCCGTGATAGGCTATGTAAATACTTAAATAGCCTATCATGGCAGGGGGAAAAAAAACTAGGGGTGTATGAAACCCCCTTTACCTGGCTCCGCCAGGTTCCGCTGGGGGGGGAGGTGCTTTGTCCCTCCCCCTGGAATCCTCGCCGGGGCGGAGGCGCTCTGCGCCTCCCCCCAGAATCCTGGCCGACTGGCTCCGCTTTGCAGGGATTCCACGGAGCCACCGGCCAGCTCCGCCAGCAGCCGGACATCTAGCCGCTGGCTAGCAGGGACGCAAATGGCGGCTGCCATAGCCGCCACCGCTGTTTGTGTCCCTGTATTCAGCTGTGATAGGCTATGTAAAGACTTACATAGCCTATCACGTCTGGGTTTAAAAAAAACAAAAACGCGTACACAAATGGCGGAGGCTACGACCGCTGCCATTTGCATTCCTTATTTTTGGCCGTCTTAGTCTACGTAAATATTTACGTAGACTAAGACAGTGAAAATAAGGGTGAACGCAAATAGCGTAGTGGGCGCTTTTGTGTTCCCCTTTATTTTCCCCGTCTTAGATTACGTAAATATTTACGTAGACTAAGACGGCCAAAAAAAAGGAACACAAATGGCGGCAGCTGTAGCCGCCGCCATTTGCATACGCATTTTTTTTTAAAACTCAGACGTGATAGGCTACATAAGTCTTTACGTAGACTATCACGAATGGGGGGGGAACAGACTGCAAATGGTGGCAGCAGCAGCCGGTTGGAAGATCAGCCACTGCCACCTCCGTCGAAGCCACCACTGGAGCCGCCACCATCCGGAACATCCGCCCCAGGTAAGTCTCATCCCAGGGGGGATCCGCGGGGGGCGGGGGGGGTGGCAGGCCATTCTGCCACGGAGTTCGGGGGGCTGAATGCACTGGCATTCGGCCTCACCGAGATCCATGGCGGAATTCTCTGACATCCCTAAAAAAACCCCAGCGTACGCAAATGGCAGTAGCCGCCATTTGCGTACGCTGGGGTTTTTCCCCCTGCCGTGATAGGCTACGTAAATATTTACGTAGCCTATCATGGCTCAATACAGGGACGCAAATGATGGTGGCTACGACAGCCACCATTTGTGTCCCTGCAGGGCTGCTCAGCGGCCAGATGTCTAGCTGTGGGCGGCCGAAGTTGGCCGGCGGCTCCAAGGCTTGGCCGCAGAGCGGAGCTGGCCGGGCAAGATTCCAGGGGGAGGGATGGAGCGCCTCCCCCCCCCATGGATTGCCCTGCGCAGAGCCAGGTAGGGGTTTTGTACATTCCTACAGACAGCTTCTCTGGACCCAGAGCCATGGGGTACAATGGGTCTTATACCATACATGTTAGCAATAGGCAGCATAACAGCAGCACACACCCGTAGTGTTCATTCTCGGCATAGGTTAGAAGTGTCTGTTTCTCAGGCACAGCCACCTGTAGACAGACTGTGCTTCCCAGGCACATCAGAAGACTCTCCTCATCATTAGCAAGGAATGCACCAAGAAGGCTGTTTTTGGCCTTTTGACTCATCTGCACATGCTCAGAGGCTTACTAGCATAGGAATTGCACCAATAATGAACTTAAGCAAGCATTATGGATCTCTAGGCCCCTCTAACAGTACAAATGACTTGGCTACACTCCTGAGGCCAATACATTCCACCCTCAGATGATCAAAGGCTGATAACAGTCTGCCTTGCCACTTGATCACCAGGGGGTTGACATCGACTTAAATTTATACTTTAAATGCAATAGCCACATTAGCAAGCACACAAAGCTACAAAGCTGCTAATAGCAGTCAGAGTTATTGCAACCACTCAGTTCCACCACCACCCCAATTCCTTGAAACCAGTAGGGGTATACGGATTCCCCACCGTCTGTTCCAGTGGGGAATCCTGGGGGGGGGGAGGTGATCTGTTCCTCCCCCCCGGAATCCTCCAGAGTGGTTCTGCTCCACTTGGATTCTGTGTGTGGGGGGGGACTGGCTTGGGAGGTGCTTACCTTCCCTCCTGCCAGCCAGAGCCATTCGCTTCCTTCCTGTCCCTGACGATTGCCATGTCTTTTTTTAAAAAAAATGGCAATTGGGAGGATGTGCCCATAGACTTATACACAAATAGAGTCATGAATCTTTCATATAAGTCTATGTGTCCATAGGCTTATACGTAAGATTCATGGCTCTATTTTGCGTATATGTCTATGGGCACATCCTTCTGATCGCATAGACTTATACGCAAAATAGAGCCATGAATCTTGCGTATAAGCCTATGGACACATACGCAAGATTCATGCCTCTATTTGCATATAAGTCTAGAGGCACATCCTCCTGATTGCCTTTCTTCTTTTTTTTTTTTTAAGACAAGGCAATTGGCAGGGACAGGGAGGAGGCGAACGGCTCTGGCTGGCAAGAAGCAGCCGAGTGCCGTTCTGCCTCCAGTCCTCAGCAGATTTCTCTGACGTCCCTAGAAACCAGTCTGAAATTGGTTCGAAGAAGGACTCCTCTTCTAGGTGATGTGTTTTCTCATTTTGCTTGTATGTAACAGCCCAGAGGTGGGCTATTATGTCCCCCATCTTCTACATAAAACTCTCTGTGCCATGCACTAACTTCAGCCCTTCACTTGTCTTCTCTGCAAGTTAGGCTGTTTGCCTTGATCTCAACAGAAATTCACTTACTTAAACTTTTTTGCCTTACATTTAGGGATGGCGGAGAATTTCTCCCCGAAACTTCGGGGGGCCGAGCACCAACATGTTTGGCCCCCCAAACAAGTTTTGGGGAGAAATTCTCCGTACACCCCCACCCCCCGCACCCCCCCGGGATGGGACTTACCTTTGCTGAATGTCCCTCCCGGTGGCGGGTCCGGCCGGCGGTTCGGCGGGTGTTCGTCCAGGGCAGGAGCGGCAGCCGGTCTTTCGACTGGCTGCCGCCGCTGCCACTGCAATAAAAGAAAAAAAAAACGCCCCCGTGATAGGCTACATGACGATTAACGTAGCCTATCACCGCTAGATCTGCAAAGTCAGCCGTGATAGGCTACGTAAATCGTCACGTAGCCTATCACGGGTGACTTAAAAAAAAAAAAAGCGCGTACGGATAATGGTGGCCCCCATAGGGAGCCGCCATTCCCGTTCCTGATTTGGTCGCTGTAGTCTACGTAAAGATTTACATAGACTACGGTGAAAATAAGGGCAATGCAAATAGCGTTGCCATTATTTTCACCGTAGTCTACATAAAGATTTACGTAGACTACAGCGACCAAATAAGGAACGCGAATGGCGGCTCCCTATGGGGGCCGCCATTAGCGTACGCGCTTTTTTTTTTAAAGTCACCCGTGATAGGCTACGTGATGATTAACGTAGCCTATCACAGCTGACTTTGCAGATCTATGCGTGATAGGCTACGTTAATCGTCACGTAGCTTATCACGGGGGCGTTTAAAAAAAAAACAAAAACCTTTTGAGTTCGCGGCCGGGCGAGGTGAGGCGCCTCCTTCCCGGCCTGAATTTCGGCCGGGCGAGGCAGAAAGCCTCCCCCCCGGCCTGAACTTTGCGGGGGGAGCAGCGAAGCACCTCCCCCCAACCGCGAACAAGCTTCGAGGACAGGTAAGTGACTTTCGTCCACCCCTACTTACATTAGTCCCAATGACGCACATTTGGGATAGGATCTTTTTCATCTTCTAGTCACATTTTCTCATCTTAAAGAACTCTTACATTATTGTGGCTACTCTATCCACAGGTAATAAGCTCCAGGCACAATCAGCTGCTTCTAATTTACCCTGGGGGTAACCATGGCCACACTTTTTCTCTACTAATGTTCTTTCTCTGTGCCTCTTTCCTCCTCCCTCTTCTTCTCTTTGCCTTTTTTCTCTCCTTTCTTCTGCTTTGCCTACCACTTTTTCTTCTCTCTTCACACTTTCCTTGTCTCTCTCTCTCTGTCCGTGTAACTCTGAAGGACCTGTCCTGGGTGGTACTATCATCAAACCACTGGGAACCACACTCAATGTCATTCGGGGTTGCAACTGACAGTAAAAATGTTTTCAAATATCACATAGTATTTAACAAATCATAAAATACGCACAACAAACTTTCATTGAAATCTAACACCATGACTGGAAAACATTTCTTGCATGGTGAGGCATGATGGAGCAGATCCAGCAATCATATTTCTCCTCTGGCTGGGCCCATCAAAATCACAGGAAGGGCATGCTCACACACGCACAGAGGTCTAGGCCACCACTTTCTCATCGGCAACTCTACACTGCATGAGTTCTGAAAGAGGGAAGTCCAAAAGTCATAGATCAAAGTCAGCCTGCCGTACACTGAGCTGACTGCAAGCACACAGACACACAATCCACATCAATGAGAGTTCAAGGCTATAAAAAGCCTCACGATACTTTCCATGACAAGTCTCTCACAATCCAAAGTGCAGAGTGTCTCTAAAAAGTCCAAATGATGATGGATCTAAACAGAGGAGGCTTTGGGTAATGAAGACAGGATGTTTCTAGCAAAGGCTCCCCACCTCTGCATCAGCTGAAGGGAAGGTGTGACCCTGCACCCCTTCCAGATCCCTCAACAGACAAGGGCCTTTAGCCTTTCAGCAAGGCTTCTGTCTAAACAGAATGGCACGGCTCAGCTCTCTAGCCGTGATGCTTCAACCTGGGCAACCCCTCTGTAAATTTCACCCTGCCTCTGTCAGGTTCTCTCAGATATCTTCCAGCCTCCCTGCCTGCCAAGGCTAGACCAGCGGCGGCTAGGGAGTTGAGTGACTCCCCCACTGGGAACACACAGATAAGCTCACACAGACTCTAACATTCTAAAAACTGAATAGGCCTAAATTCTATTAGGCTACTTTTAATCAAATCTTGGCTATAACGTGCAAGGCTTCACTGCATTACTGATACTAGGCCTTGACATTGTTTTCACTCTCATAATACTTAACAACAGAACAATAATTGTGCTTTTAAACACTTCTTAAACAAGGAGTAAGCTTTTGGGGCTTTCAGTCACTAGACAGGCTAGCCAGGGACTCACAACATGACACACATACACTCTTTTTCTTCTCCCTTAACCTGGCACACAGCAACAAAGTGCTGAACAGGGAAGTGGGGGTCACTTCATACTTGCATTCTTGCTGCAGCCATTAATCCTCTTTGGGAGGCAGCAGTGGGGTGATTTGCAGGACTTGAGGGTGAAGCTTCACAATTTGTATTTGTAAATCCCAAATTCGAAACAGGACATGATGAGATACAGGGCAGTCAAATCTTTGCCTTATCAGAGGCGACAAATGACTCAGGTCAGCTTTTCTCGCTGGGGTCTCAAACAGGAAAACAGTCTTAGATTTTAACATCACTGACAACGTCAGCCAGCTAGCTACACAGATCCCTGTGTCTTTTAAGGACAGCTACTCCAATATCTTCTTTTCTACTCAATCAGGTTCAGTCTCCCGGCTTACACAGTTTATTGCAGCTTCCAGGAGCATGGTAGTAGCATTTTCTCGATCTCTTCAGTGCACACGCTCAGGCAGTCCAACACTGTACACTCAAATCAGTTAGATTGCTTCATTGCAGGGAATCCCACAGCAAAAGCTTAATGGTTACACTCTTCAAAAGTCATATAGCTGATGGTCAGTAGCTACAGGCTCTATGCAATTCTAGAACAGTTTGCAGCTAAACAGGGTTACTTGACAGAGATTGTCAACATAGTCTCTTCATTCTGCTTTGAGACCATCCTCTGGCGCACTTCCTGCTCTAAGAGGGGTCTAGTCTGTGCTCTGGGGGCTGATTCTTCATATTTACTCCATTCTGCATCTTCATCTTCTGGGTCTTCATTTTCAGTTTCCACTTCTTCAGGATTTCATCCCAATCAGGCGAGGTGATGAGGTTGCACACCCTGGAACACTGTGGGTAATTCTTCTGAGGTCGGGGTATTGGCCTAACGGCTACTTCTTCGGCTTTTCGGCTTCGACTCCCACACCTCATTAGAGTCCAAGCTGTCCTGCAACATTTCTCTAATTACCAGCCTGAGAACTTGCTCTTTTCTCAGCTCGTCCTTGGGCTGTTCTGCTGTTTCCTCTCTCCAGTCTAACTCCTTCTGCCCAACAGCTCCTAAAGCTGTCAGCAACAACCATGGTAGAGGTCCTGCATGCTGCTTCTCTTTAGCTGACCACTTTCCCAGCTGCAGAGATTCTATCGCAGTTTCCAGACCCACTGGGGTGCAGTCCTCTTCGACCTCTGGCCATGCACTCAAGCCACTCAGGACTGCCAATTGCTTTGTAGCTGGACCCCACAGACCATCCTGTGGCCAGCCTGGGAGTCAGTTTAACACACTGACACCCCCAATCCTCCTTCCCTTTGAACCTGAACATAGCAGTATCTTTGGCACCCTGCTCGCTGTGCCAACTGTGTCGCCCCGGCTGTGGGCATTGAACTCTTAGGTTAGAAGTGCCAAGATAGTGATAAATCAGACTCAAAGGTTTGCTTACAAGGAGACTTTATTGAGTAACTCACAGCACACAGGCGTACCCAATGGCTGGATCAGACAGCTTCTCTGAATCTCAAGCCATTGGGCACAATGGGTTTTATACAATACAGGTCAGCAATAAGCAGCATAACAGCAGCAGGTGCCCCTAGCATTCATTCTCAGCACAAACTAACTGCACTTGGTTCTCAAGCATAGCCACCTGCAGCTTTAAGGTAAACAAACTCTGCTTCTCAGGCTCATCAATGATAAGACATTCTCCTCATTAGCAAGGAATGATCTAAGAAGACTGTTATCGGCCTTTTGATGCATCTGCACATGCTCAGAGGCTTACTAGAATGGGAATTGCACCAGTAATGGACTTAAGCAAGCATTACGGATCTCTAGGCTGCTCTAATGACTTGGTTACACTCCTGGGGACAATACAGGGAGGCACCACAAACCCTGTCTTTAGCTAGTGATGACTAGGGATGTTGTGGGAGTCTGAGACAGGGATGGACTCTGATGGACTGTCTCCCGCTTGGACTCCCGGACCCCGCTCACCAAGCTGCTGCCACTTACTGGACCCGTTGGTATCCAGAAAATCCCAACCACCGTTTTTAGCTAAAATGGCAGCTTGCTAGGCAGTGGTGCAGAGCGCACCCGGTGGAACCAGACGGAGGTGAGTCCGTCCATCCCCAGTGTTGACCCATCATTTTATTTATTAGTTATTTATTTCAGGGGATTTCTATACCACTTTTCATTTAAAATACTGATAATAATCTGAAAGAAGTTTATAACATATAATAATGATAAAATGTGAACTATCCAATCATTGAAATAATAAAACACTGATAAAGCAATTACATCTCATTAAAATAACCACAGGTCGCTGCCAACATGAGTGGTAGGGGAAACACCTGTCTTGTCTCAATGGAAAGATCATTCCACATGGTGGGTACCACAACTGAGAAGGCCCTTCTCTGCATCATGGAAAAATGAGCCTCATTAGGCTGGGGAACAGTAAGCAAGGCCTCCCACACAGAGACCCTAGGGGACTATACAGGAAAAGGTGTTCTCTCAGGTAACCTGGTCCTGGGGTGTTTAGGGCCTTCAGCAATAATAACTTACTTGCCTCAGTAGCTAACTGGCTGCCAGTATAGAGATTTCAGCACAGGAGTCTGAAATATAACATGCGTTGGAAAGAAGCTTCACTGAGCCATCTAGCCACCACATTTTGCTCTAACCACAGGTTCCAAACCAATCTCAAGTGCATTACGATAGTCCAGTGTTGAGGTCACCAGTGCATGGATCACTGTGGCCAGGCTATTCCAATGCAAGAATGGTTGTTATACTGTTATATGTGTTATATGTGTTATATGGACCAGCTGAAGCTGATAATAGGCACTCTTTGCCACCAAGGCCACTTAGACTTCTAAAAGCAGCCCTAGACTACACACCTGTCCCCATAGGGTGACTGCAACCCCCTTCAGGACAGGAAAATCACCCAACTCCCAGACCCAAGAACCACACACCCACAGAGCCTCGATTTCCCCATGATTCAATGTCAGTTGGTTCCCCCTCATCCAGACCAACACTGCACCCAGGCAGTGGTCCAGCTTGTTCATGGGCACACCTGATGCAGACATTACAGAGAAACAGAGCTGGGTGTCATGCCTGTATTGATGATACTTTGCCCCAATTTCCCCAATGACCACATCCAATGGATTGTCGTTTTCTAAGTACAAGCCCTATGATTGCCTACAGGAAATCACCATCATCGTGATCATCATTTGTATTTGTATACTTCTTTTCAATGATTCTCCTCTAATTAAGGAGCAGTCTCTCATTGCGTTGTCCCATTGAGTTACATGGGTCTACTCTAA
The DNA here is from genome assembly GCF_057233095.1 of Heloderma suspectum. Lineage (NCBI taxonomy): Eukaryota > Metazoa > Chordata > Lepidosauria > Squamata > Helodermatidae > Heloderma > Heloderma suspectum. The sequence continues at coordinate 113,677,027 of NC_139463.1, read as the reverse complement.
CTGTGACTAGATCTAACCCAGTATCTCTTTTCTGTGGGAATGATCACTTCTGCCAACTGTTAGCCCTGGAAAGACTGGAAGGGATGGAGGGCATGGTTTGAACAAACTGGGCTTTCTGAGTGTGCCCAGGGAATTCTCAGTTTAACACCTGCATGCAAAACCCAATGAACCATGAGGTTTTTCAAACATTCAATAGGAATGTTCAAAAAGGCCAATTAATTTGAAAGTCAAGCCAAAGGGGACTTAGAAATCACTACCATCTTCTGTGATAGACTTGGGCACAAGCAGTTGCTAAATATATGCGTTTGTACTCCCCCAAATAGAAGCTTATAATTTGGATGACTGGCAGTGACAGATCCTAAGCATGAATACTTGGAATATATCAAGTTGAAGGGAAATTACTGCAGAATAACTAGAAATGAGATTTCAGCCTATAGGCCAAAAAACTTTAATGTAATGTAATTACCCAGTAAATTGTAAATTGACTATTTTGTGTTAGAAATCATACAGCAATTCAGTGACTTCCAGATGAATCACATCTGAACAATGGGAATGACAGGATACACCACAGAAGGTGCACAAATCCTACCTGATTGAACCTGGTGGGCCACACTATGGCATCCTCATGAATGGTGAACTCATCATCTGGGAGAATCTGTGGGTCTATGCTTCCAACTTTCACTCGAAGAAAGGAGTCATTGGGGAAGGTGACCCAACTGAGAATATCAAAGCCAGCTACCAGTTCCCCATTTTGGTTAAAGGAAATCTTTTCACCAGCAGTATTGTTAAATGAGACACTTCTCAGAAAGCGATGGAGCTAAATTGAAAGGGGAGAAAGACAATTCAACATTATGCACATTATGCAAATAAACAATTAGAAACTCATATTTCCGACTTGATATATGTGGTTAATGAACTCTTTTAAAAACATTATTGATGTTAAAATTGGCATTAATAAACTAGTAATATGAGCAATTCAGCATTTTAAAATGCTAGGTGGTTTAGTAGTAGTAGTGGTAGAATCATAGAATAGTCGGGTTGGAAGGGGCCTACAAGACCTTAGAGTCCAACCCCCTGCTCAATGCAGGAATCCAAGTCAGATCATCCCTGACAGGTGGCTGTCCAGCCTGAATGCCTCCAGTGTGGGAGAGCCCACCACCTCCCTAGGTAATTGGTTCCATTGTCATATTGCTCCAATAGTCAGGAAGTATTCTCCTGATGTTCAGCTGGAAACTGGCTTCCTGTAACTTGAGCCCATTATTCCGTGTCCTGCACTCTGAGACGATTGAAAAGAGATCCTGGCCTTCCTCTCTGTGACAACCTTTCAAGGACTTGAAGAGTGCTATCCTATCTCCCCTCAGTCTTCTCTTCTCAAGGCTAAACATGCCCATTTCTTTCAGGCTCTCTTCATAGGGCTTCGTTTCCAGTCCCCTGATCGTCTTTGTTGCCCTCCTCTGAACCCTCTCCACTTTGTCTGCATCCTTCGTAAAGTGCGGTGCCCAGAACTGGACACAGTACTCCAGATGAGGCCTAACCAGTGCTGAGTAGAGGGGAACTAGTACTTCCCGGGATTTGGAAGCTATGCTTCTATTAATGCAGCCCAAAATAGCATTGGCCTTTTTTGCAGCCACATCACATTGTTGGCTCATAGAATCATAGAATAGTAGGGTTGGAAGGGGCCTACAAGGCCATTGAGTCCAACCCCCTGCTCAATGCAGGAATCCAAGTCAGAGCATCCCTGACAAATGGCTGTCCAGCCTCGTCTTGAAGGCCTCCAGTGTGGGAGAGCCCACCACCTCCCCAGGTAATTGGTTCCATTGCCGTATTGCTCTGACACTCAGGAAGTTTTTCCTGATGTTCAGTCGGAATCTGGCTTCCTGTAACTTGAGCCCATTATTCCGTGTCCTGCACTCTGGGATGATCAAGAAGAGATCCTGGCCTTCTTCTCTGTGACAACCTTTCAAGTACTTGAAGAGTGCTATCATATCTCCCCTCAGTCTTCTCTTCTCAAGGCTAAACATGCCCAGTTCTTTCAGTCTCTCTTCATAGGGCTTTGTTTCCAGTCCCCTGATCATCTTTGTTGCCCTCCTTTGAACCCTCTCCAGCTTGTCTGCATCCTTCTTAAAGTGTGGTGCCCAGAACTGGACACAGTACTCCAGATGAGGCCTAACCAGTGCTGAGTAGAGGGGAACTAGTACTTCCCGGGATTTGGAAGCGATGCTTCTATGAATGCAGCCCAAAATAGCATTTGCCTTTTTTGCAGCCACATCACATTGTTGGCTCATATTCAGCTTGTGATCGACGACAATTCCAAGATCCTTCTCGCTCGTAGTGTGGTTGAGCCACGTATCCCCCATCTTGTAACTGTGCATTTGGTTTCTTTTTCCTAGGTGCAGAACTTGGCATTTGTCCCTATTAAATGCCATTCTGTTGTTTTCTGCCCAGCACTCCAGTCTATCCAGATCACTTTGAATTTTGTTTCTGTCTTCCAAAGTATTAGCTATCCCTCCCAATTTTGTGTCATCTGCAAATTTGATCAGCATTCCCTGCACCTCCTCCTCCAAGTCATTAATAAAAATATTGAAGAGCACTGGGCCCAGGACTGAGCCCTGCGGTACCCCACTCGTTACCTCTCCCCAGCTTGAGAAGGTCCCATTGATAAGCACTCTTTGAGTCCGATTCTGTAGCCAACTGTGGATCCACATGATCGTTGTTTCATCTAGCCCAGTTTGAGCTAGTTTGCTCATCAGGATATCATGGGGCACTTTGTCGAAAGCTTTGCTGAAGTCGAGGTATATGATGTCTACAGCATTCCCACGGTCTACAAGGGAGGTGACTTGATCAAAAAATGAGATCAGATTTGTCTGGCAGGACTTGTTTTTGACAAATCCATGTTGGCTTCGAGTAATCACGGCATTGTTGTCAAGGTGCTTCCAGATGGATTGCTTTATGATCTGCTCCAGAATTTTCCCAGGGATTGATGTCAGACTGACTGGCTCATATTCAGCTTGTGATTGACAACAATTCCAAGATCCTTCTCGCTTGGAGTGTTGTTGGGCCACGTATCTGCCATCTTGCAACTGTGCATTTGGTTTCTTTTTCCTAGGTGCAGAACATGGCATTCCTCCCTATTAAATTGCATTATGTTGTTTTCTGCCCAGCACTCTAGTCTATCAAGATCACTTTGAATTTTGTTTCTGTCTTCCAAGGTATTAGCTATCCCACCCAATTTTGTGTCATCTGCAAATTTGATCAGCATTCCCTGCACCTCCTCCTCCAAGTCATTAATAAGAATGTTGAAGAGCACTGGGCCCAGGACAGAACCCTGCCATAACCCACTCGTCACCTCTCCCCAGTTTGAGAAGATCCCATTGATAAGCACTCTTTGAGACTGATTCTGTAGTCAACTGTGGATCCACCAGATCATTGTTACATCTAGTCCACTTTGAGCTAGTTTGCTCATCAGGGTTTCATGGGGCACTTTGTCGAAAGCTTTGATGAAGTCGAGGTATATTACGTCCACAGTATTTTCACAGTCCAGAAGGGACATTACTTGATCAAAACATGATCAGATTCGTCCAGCAGGATTTGTTCTTGACAAATCCATGTTGGCTTCGAGTAATCACTGCATTGCTTTCAAGGTGGTTACAGATGGATTGCTTTATCATCTGCTCCAGAATTTTCCCAGGGATTGATATCAGACTGACTGGTCTGGAGTTCCCCAGTTCCTCTTTTTTAGCCTTTTTTGAAGATCAGGACAACATTAGCCCTCCTCCAGTCATCTGGCACTTCACCCATCCGCCATAATTTCTCAAAGAGAATAGACAGTGGCTCTAAGAGTTCTTCTGCCAGTTCCTTCATTACTCTAGGATGCAGTTCATCTGGCCCTGGAGATTTGAACTCATTCAAAGTAATGAGGTGTTCCTTGACCATATGCCTATCGATCTCAAGCTACAATCTTGCCCCTTCAGCCTGTACTTCACCTTTGCCAGGGGGGTCATAGACCCTCTTTTGGGAGAAGACTGAGCCAAAGTAGGAATTGAGCACCTTTGCCTTTTCTTTGTCATCTGTTATCATTTTGTGTTCCTTATTTAATAGCTGAACCACCATTTCTTTCCTCTGTCTTTTACTATGCACGTAACTGAAGAAAGCTTTTTGTTGCTTTTAGCATCCCTCGCTAACCTCAGCTTGTTCTCAGCTTTAGCCTTCCTGACGCCATCCCTGCAATTCTGTGCTCCCTGCCTGTACTCTTCCTTTGTTACTTGGCCTTCTCTCCGCTTCCTATATGTGTACTTTTTTTTGTTGTTTTCAGGTCATCTCAAAGCTTTTTGTGAAGCCACATTGGCTTCTTCTGTTGTCTTCCACCTTTTTTTCTTGTTGGAATTGTTTGTAATTATGCCTTGAGAATTTCCTTTTTTAAAAACTCCCACCCATCTTGGACTCCTTTTCTCATTAGAGTTGCTTGCCATGGGACCTTACTTATCATTGTTCCAGGTTTATTAAAATTGGCTTTCCTAAAATCCAGGGTATGCGTTTGGCTACACTCGGCTTTTTCTTCCCTTAGAACCAAGAACTCAAGTATAACATGGTCGCTTTCCCCCAGAGCTCCTGTAACTTTATCCTAGGGATGTACGAAAGACAGTCACTTACCTTGCCGTGGATTATGTTGATGGTAGGGCGGGGAAACGTTCTGTCCCTCCCCCTGGAATCCTCAACAGAGGGGGAGGCGATCCGTTCCTCCCCCCCGGAATCCTCCGTGGCTGGCTGTGCTCCGCGGCAGCTCTGCAGAGCAGCTGGCCAGGCCCAGCCAGGCCAGAGCTGTCCACAGCTGGATTTCCGGCCGCGGAGGGCTCTGGGGGGAAAAAAAAACTGCATACGCAAATGGCGGCTACAGTCACCGCCATTTGTGTTCCTTATTTTTTGCCGTCTTAATCTACGTAAATATTTACGTAGACTAAGACGGCCCAAAATAAAGGGGAACGCAAATAGTGTATTTTTGCCATAGTCTACATAAATGTTTACGTAGACTACACATGCCAAAATAAGGAACACAAATGGCGGCGCCCATGGGCACCGCCATTTGCGTATGCGCGGTTTTTTTTTTTTTCATTCAGACGTGATAGGCTACGTAAACATTTACGTAGCCTATCACGGTGTTTTTTAAAAATCTAGCTGTGATAGGCTACATAAATCTTTACATAGCCTATAACTTTTTTTTTTTAACTTGGAAATGGTGGTGGCGGCAGCTGGTCGAAGACTGGCTGCCGCAGCTGCCGCTGCCGCACTACCGCCAGAGCCGCCGCCGCCGCCAGGGACATTCGCACAAGGTAAGTCCCGTCCGGAGGGGGGGCAGACCATTTCTCCACCAATTTCAGGGGGCTGAATGCACTGGCATTCGGCCTCCCTGAGATTCGTGGATAAATTCTCTGACATCTCTAGCAGAGAGAGGTATTTTTCACATATAGTGCATCCTCACCTCCCTTTCTGTTCCTCCTGTTCTTTTTGAACAAGTTATATCCTTCAATTGCTGTCTTCCAGTCATGAGAGTCATCCCACCAAGTCTCAGTCACACCTATCAAGTCATAATTTCACTCCTGTATTAAGAGTTAAAGTTTGTTCTATTTGTTTCCTATACTCTGTGCATTAGTATAGAGACATCAAAGATCATATGCTTCATGGTCTGGCTTTCTTCCTACATGTTTGTGAAGACAGTTATTGGGCACTATTAGAGCTGTCCTCTCAGTTGCAGGGCATGAGCCTTCGTCCATTGTTACCCACAACTTTACATCTCCCTTCCCTGTAGGATTCAGTTTAAAGCCATCCTGATAAAGTTCTTTATGCTGTGGCCAAACGCATTCTTCCCAGCCTTGGTGAGGTGCAACCCATCCCTTGCCAACAGTCCATCTTCCAGGAAGTATAGCCTGTGGTCCCAGAATCCAAATCTCTCTCGTCGGCACCACCTTTGTAGCCAGTCATTCACCTGGAGTATTTTTCTTTCCCTTTCTATCCCTCTTCTGACTACTGTAAGGATGGATGAGAAAATTATCTGGCCCCCACAGTTCTTGAGTTTTCTTCCCAAAGCTTCAAAGTCTGACGCGATTTCTTCGTAGCTCCATTTGGCGGTATCATTTGTTCCCACACGGACGACAAGAAAGGGATACCTGTCATTGGGCTTTATGAGTGCAGGCAACCCTTCAGTCACATCTCTAATCCATCCTCCTGGGAGAGAGCATATCTGGTGAGTCCACAGGTCTTTGCAACATACTTGGGTTTCGATCCCACACAGCAAGGAGTCTCCCACTACTACTACTCTTCTATTCTTGTTGTTGTAGGCCTTGGTTTCATCACCTCTGCTTGACTGACCTTCCAGTCTCTTGCTTGCTCTCATGCAGGTTCCCCTGTAATTCTTCTTCTTCAGGCTGTCCTCCAGTCTCATCCTCAAGTACCTGGAAATGGTTCCCTAGTTCCACTGCCTCCACTGGTGCAGAGTGGCTTCTAGTTCTTCTGCTCCTGTCACCCTTTTCCAAGGAGTATCCTCTACTTCATTTTTCCTCACCTCAGCATTTCCCTCTTCTGCCTCAGCTTGCTGTTGCTCTTCTAGCTCCTGTACTTCACTTTTCTGCTGTAGTTCCAATGTTCTGTCCAAGAACTCTTCATGTTCTCTTATTCCCTGGGGGGTCGACAGTCATTGCTCCAGTCCTCTTACTTTTTCTTCCAGCAGTGTGATCAACTTGCACTTGTTGCACATGTAGGCCATGTTGTTCTCAGGCAAGAAAACAAACATGGCACACACCTTGCAGGTCATCACCACTGGAGAGTCTTGTTCTTCCATAGTCTGTTTTCCTGTTTGTGTCTAGCTTTCTGATTCTTCTAGAGTAGCCTGTGCCTGGCCTTTACTCACTGGAGGTTAAAAACAGAGTCCCACTGGTATGGAAGTGAATGTTACAAGACAAATAAATGAAAAAAAAAGTTAGGGTCCTTCCCCTTGACCTCCCCTGCCGAACTCCCCTGGCCAACTCCTGTTTGCTCCCCCTGTTCACTCACTCTGATCGCTCACTCTCTGGGAGCTTGCTTGCTTCTGTAGTTCCTGGACCAGTTGGAGCAGCTTCCTCTGCTCTGCTCTGCTCATCTGGGGAAGATGGGAAACAGGCTGAAGCTTCCTGCCCACACAGCTGTTGGGAGTACTCAGGCCACACACACCCAATTCAGTTGGAGCTCTCAGTAGCACCTGGTGAGCTCACAGCCACTCAGAAGACCTTTGTCTGCAGGCATGCATCTCCAAAGGCAGAGAGGGAGATCTCTCAGTTGGTTCAAAGGCCCATTGGACACTCTCCCTGGAACCATAGGACTGCAGCCTTAATTACGTAAAATCTAGCAATAAAGCATATAGTAGGTTCCTTTCCATTACAGGGATTATCAAGCCTAGCCGCATATCATCTTATAATGATTTAATACTACACTGACAATCAGATACTACTACATGATTATGCCATTGAGGACAAGCATAGCCAATGCAAAGGCATAGACAATACTTCTTGCATCATGAATGATGCAGGATTGTTTCTCAATTCTTTTGACAAAATTATTTTCAAAAGAAGGAGAAATTTTCACTGCTATATATGAAGTTATGTGAGAAAAGGCTGAAGGAAGTGGGTATGTTTAGCTTGAGGAAGAGATGAATGAGGGATGCCATCTCATCCTAGGGAGAGGGCTCTCCCACACTGACTGGAGGCATTCAAGATGAGGCTGGACAACCATCTGTCAGGGATGCTCTTAGTTGGATTCCTGCATTGAGCAAGGGGCTGGACTCGATGGCTCAATGCAGGAATGGCATCAATGCAATGATGGACCCTTCCAACCCTACTATTCTATGATTCTATGATTCATAATTCCTGAGACAACTGAACAGCTGCCACTGCTACACAAAAGAAGGAAAATACTTGATTTCCATTGTTCTGAAGGGCAAGACTAGATCTAATGGGCTTTAGTTACAGGAGTGCAGATTCTGGTTGACTATCAGGACGTGGTCTGAGTGGGAAGAGTAGTTCAGCCATGAAACTAGATACCTAGAGAGGTGATGGGCTGTCAATGGGAGTCATCAAGCAGAGGCTGGGCAGAAATCTGTTGGGGATGCTTTATGTTGAGATTTCCTGTATCATTTTGTAGATGGTTGGACTACACATACAAACACACACACACACAGAGAGAGGAAGAATCCATATATACTTGAAGAAAAAACACTGGAAAGAGGAGGAGGAGGAGGAGGAGGAGGAGGAGGAGGAGGAGGAGGAGGAGAAGAAGAAGAAGAAGAAGAAGAAGAAGAAGAAGAAGAAGAAGAAGAAGAAGAAGAAGAAGAAGAAGAAGAAGATCATACAGCATTGTATGGTCTTCCCTGAAACAGGAGCAATCCGATGCCAACATTCTACTCTTTGCAGAAGTGCTTTCTACATATTCTGGGTTGAACTCATGTGTCAACAGATATGCTAAGATCTTGCATTAGAACTGCTGGGAACATTACCTGCCATGGCTGCTGGTTTTGAAGTTTCTGCCTCCCTCCATCTACTCTGGGGTTGATTTTGGATGAATGGAAGTCATGCAAAGCATGTGCCACAACATTGACAGCATTGTAGAGGCTGTAGCTGTGGGCAGTCATGGTCATTTCAAAAACAGACCCAGGAAGAGTCTCCAGCTTCTCCTCCCCAGTGCAGATTTCCTCAGAGTGTATATCTAAACTGGAGCTGGGGAACAAACACATAAACGCCTGTTGCCAGAAGTCCCTGATGAAGCCGTCTTCTTGGTCTGAGTTTGGGTTTCTGTTCTGAAGAAATTTCTGGAATCCAAACACCTCCTTTGAATGAATTGAAAGGGATAAAGCACCATGGATGAAGCTTATGTCCCAGGTTCTCTGAAGAAGTAATGATGTGAAATCCATTTGGGCTGTCATAATCCAGACTTTACTTATCCTTGGTTTATCATGATATACTGGAACCTCTACCAAAATTCTCAAGATTAGAATTGTCTGAATTTCTCCATGCATGATCACTGCATTGGTAATGCTTCTTTTGACAAGGTAAGATAGGTCAATTAAACTTCTCATCATTGTTTCCATCTCACTGAAAAAAGTTAATTGGGTTATTTGTTCTATGAAGTCAAAGCAGATACCTCTCTGTGAAAACAAGGGAAGTACTTTCTGTACAAACATATCTCCATGGTCACCATCTATATAAATCACCCCAATCCATGACCAGTCAAAATGCAGCAGCAACTGGAGAATCCCCATATATTGAAGGGTTCCATTTGGAAACAACCGGTGGAAGAAGACAGCTTGGAGTTTGTTATTTGTCAGTGGAGCAGAGCCATACATTAGCTAAGGAATAAAAGGAGAGGAGTGTCATGCCCCCGCTGGAAGAATCTCCTTTAGAGGAAGAACTAGAGGTCCCAGAGATGGGTGGCATCAAGGAGTAGCTTCCAACAGAAAACCAGGAGGTGTCCAGGCCCTCAGGGAAGGGAATTACAGGTAAGGATGCATGCCAATTCAGTTTCAATTTGCAAATCATTCAGACATGTCCCACTCACAATCCAGAGCACAAAAATGAACAATTATGCATTCTCTTGAGAAATGTTTGCAAATTCCCAAAGTTGTGATCACATTTATACAAAATGTATATTTTGAAAAATGTGCACTTGGATATGCACATTTTTCAAAAAAATACAGTTTCAGACCAAAGTCAATGAGGGAAAGTAGACACCTCTTTCTTTCTTTCTTTCTTTCTTTCTTTCTTTCTTTCTTTCTTTCTTTTTTTTTGGAAATGCACACTTTTCCCCTTCGAATGAACTGAAAAATGGCTTGCAAACGAGAATGGGAATGAGAGGAAGCCAAGCAATGGATTGGGGTTTGGTCAATCTTGGTGAACTTCAGCACCCCCTGGTCCTCTGAGCCTTAGTCATGGGACCATGCCACAAAAGGAAGAGAGATCCACCCCAGAGATAAGCGGTAGCTGACCTCCTAGTCCCCAAGAGTGGCAGTGTGTCAAGAGGAAAGCCAGAAGAACACCTGTGAGATGTAGTGCCTATTTACAAAGGAACTTTCCACATGAGTAAAAGACTCCTCATGATTAGGGACCTCCTCATGAGAAAGGCTTCTTTCAGAAGCCTCTGACATGGCAGCTTAAGTCCTGGGTGGGGCTCTGGAAGGTTCTGCTATGGATAGGGAATTTCCCTAATATTTAAAAAATGTCACCATCCTTATTATCTTTAGGCACAGCACTGCCTTGACTGATTTTTTGGCCATCCCAGCTTCTTGTCTTGTACTCTTGATGACCTTCACTTTAAGTCACCACCATCTTTTGCTGGCTGGCTGAAATAACAATTGACTCTACCAGAGAGTTTTCCTTTCACCTTTCTTTTTCTTGAATTGTTCTGTTTGAAGTGAAAGTAGGGATGTACAAAACTCACTTACCTGTTCGCGGATTATGCTGATGGTGGGGGGGAGGTGCTCCGTCCCTCCCCCCGGAATCCTGGATGGGGGGGCGCTCCGTTCCTCCCCCCCCCCAGAATCCTCCTTGGCCGGCTCAGCAGCCGGCCAGGCACAGCCAGGCCAGAGCTGTCTGCAGCCGGATTTCCAGCCGCAGAGGGCTCGGGGGGGGGGGGAAACAAATAAACTGTGTATGCAAATGGCGGCGGCTATGGCCGCCGCCATTTGCGTTCCTTATTTTTGACATCTTAATCTACATAAATATTTACATAGATTAAGACGGCGAAAATAAGGGGAATGCAAATAGCGTAGTGGACGCTATTTGCGTTCCCCTTATTTTTGCCGTCTTAGTCGACGTAATTATTTACGTAGACTAAGATGGCCCAAAATAAGGAATGCAAATGGCAGCGGCCGTAGCTGCCACCATTTGTGTATGCCTTTTTTTTTTACCCAGACATTTTAGGCTACGTAAAAACTTACGTAGCCTATCACATGGGTGTAAAAAAACAACAACCTGCAAATGGCGGCCAGAGCAGCTGGTTGGAAGACCAGCCGCTGCAGCCGCCGCTGCCGCAGCCGCCTGGAAGATCCGCCCCAGGCAAGTCTTGTCCCGGGGGGATCTGCGGCAGGGGGGCAGGGGGGGCAGGCCATTCCACCACAGATTTCAGGGGGCCGAATGCACTGGCATTCGGCCTCCCCGAGATCCGTGGCGGAATTCTCTGCCATCCCTAAGTGAATGTCCTTTCTTCATTTGTAGTCCTTGTTCATATAATATGGAAACCCTAGGCTTCAAGGCTGCAGTGTTCCTAGCCATCCAAAGGAAAGGTTTCACACTACTGAAATTTAACTCCAACTGAAGAAGCAACAAAAGCCATCCTTGAGTCCCAGTATTGGGAAAAAGGTGGGATATAAATAGATATAATAATAATATAATAATTCAGCTGTTGGCAGCCCAGGCACCATTCCGTTAATGGCCCAGCCTCATCATTTCCTAGCATTTAGGAGTGGGTGACATGCAGAAGTTTGCACTCTGAAGCTTAAAATAAGCTTTCCAAGTGGAGACAGATGATAGATCGATGGATAGATGGATAGTTAAAGCATATATCAACATTGATATTGCCCACATGCAATGTTCTGTGTATCCCCTGCTTCCAGAGGAAGAGGATCATGGCTGAAAGATGAAGGTTCCATGTGGAAGCAAAGTTATAAACAAACATATTATGTGACTATAGGAACAGGCAACTCTGTCTGTTTCACCTTTCCCCAAGTTCAAGTATTTAACATCTTGAGTTCTTTCTCTCCTGAAGATTAAGAATGTTGTGGATTTCGGTAATTGTTATTATTTAATTAAAAATGAAGACAAACAAAATTATTGTCCCTCTGCACCAATCAAATTCAATAGGTACAGCTACTCCCTGCATGGAGAATTCCATGATATACCTGCCTACCATATAGCTGTTAAAGATGAGGAGTCTATTGGAATGAAGAAGTGGAAATTCTAATTTAATACTATCATGATTGAATACACAGGGTTTCGATCACTGAATTTTAAGAGCTAGTCACTCAAAGCCCTCTGCCTGGATGGATGGATGTATCTTAGTTTTCCCCACATTCATTTTTTTAAAAAATCTCAGGTTCTCTGTCTTGATTGTGTTCAAACCATTCGTTATTGATTAAAACATGCGCGCACACACACACACACACACACACACCCCTAATTAAAAAAATTCAAGCAAACTCTTAATGCCACTTTAAACTATTCTGTTCTCATGTGCAGATTTTACCTGTGGAATCTTGTAGATGGACAGGATGTTGGCCATGAAGAGAATAATGTCAGAATTTGGTCCCCCAATGACTGCTACTGGATTGTTCTGGATGTCACATTTATAGTTAGGGACAAATCTGTCCCATGTAGAAAGCAGTTCCAGTGATGCAAGGTAGGTCCAGCTTGCAATGAAATGGCTATTGGCAATATAGAAGCCCAGGGTGATGTTGGGTAAGATCAAGGGGTTTTCATTGATCTCCTTAAGAGCAAATACCAAGGCCAGGATGTGCTGGTAGTTCTGAGTTAGGACCCTGCAATGAGAGTTACATGCATCACAGTGGACTTTCTTCAGAAAATGACTTCCTCTATATTTCAGTTCAGTATATCTTTGCTACATTTGTTGCACTTAAATACACTGAACAGTCACCATCCATAGAAATGTGAAGAAACGTAGACTCATAAAAGTGGGCTTTTCATTTCTCCAAACACACAGGCCTATGGATACTGATTTAGAACCTTTTTGTCAGCAGTGGTAAATACAAGCATATCCAGGGAGCCAGGATCTGCAGGAGAAGCCACCACCCAGGGAAGAGGGCGTGCCTCTTGTTGCCACCACCGCCACTGCCACCACCGCTCTCCCTGTGGACTCTGGTCTGGCAGTATTTGGAAGGGGGATGTATTGTTTTGATTTTTGTTTAATTGTTGGTAGGGGTGGGTTTTGGGGGGATTATCTTGTGTTTTTAGGGGGTAGCCTGCCTGATAGGCTGGAGTGAGGGAGCATGTGTCCACCTGACGGAGGCAGTGGGGGGAGTGTTGGGGGCCAGAATATACAGAGGCTGGGTGGCAGGCACTGGCAGAGCGCTAGGGGAAGAACATGCCAGGTAAGAGGAACAAGGGAGAGCTGTGTAATATCTGTCCCCTGTTCCGGGCCTGTCCAGAGCCAAAGGATGGCTGGGGGAGGCATGACTCCACCTTCTGGCCTTCATTTGCTGTTCTGCAATGCCAGGTCTGTTACCCAGAAAACATCTGTCCTCCATGACATGACCTGGGATGAGGGTGCAGACCTGGCATGTATTACGGAGACCTGGCTGGCTGACTCCGTTGCTCCAATTCTGGTGGCCATGTGCCCAGCCGGATTTTCGTATGCACAGCAGCCGAGGGCTGGGGATTGCGGGGGTGTGTGTTAACTACCAGGAGTCCTTGGCCTTCACCAGACCCCCTTTCCAGGACAGCAAGGTTGCTGAGTGCATGTACTGGAGGTTAGGCCTGAAGGGCAGTCTGTGTCAGGAGCACCCTAACTTCCTCTTGCAGCTCCCCACCAATAGCCAACTTAGGACACATACGACAATGAATTCTTTCCAAGACTTTATTCCTTTATTACTTTATGACTCTTTCAGAATACTAGTTGCTAGCACCAAAGCAAGGAACAGCACTGGGGAAAGATAGCTGAGTAGCCTAAGCTCCAGGTAAGGCAGTTGGTCCCCATTTGAAGAAGCGCGGGAAGACCCTGAACTTATGGGCTAGGGAGAGATCCTCCCTCTTTCCCTTGGGTCCTTGGAACGCGACCGTTGTTTTGAGTGCCAAACAAGTGGAGCACCTCCTTTTGGCACCCTCCATCTGTCGTTGCTCCCTGCGTCTGCGCTGAGCATCCAGCAAGCTCCCCTCCAGTGCTCTCTCACTGCCAGGGTCATTATCTATCCCAGGAATGCTTGCAGGAGGAATCTCTGCCAGCTGCTGTGCTTGTGAGAGATGAACGAGCTCCTCTCCCATGGATTGCTGTTCCTCCTCAGAATCAGAACTGCTCTGCGGCTCTATTGGCTCAATAGACAGTCTGGGGATTCTGCTCGCGAAGCGCCCACCCCACTGCAAGACTGACTCCCTGGCCGAGGTGCTTGAGGTGGTCTCTGAAGGGCATGTGCAGTCCCCTAACTTATTGGTGTTGGGGAACTTCAATGTACATTCAGAGGCTCTCCTCATGGGTAAGGATGTCAGAGAATTTCTCCACGAATCTCGGAGAGGCCAAATGCCAGCGCATTCGGCCCCCCGAAATTGGTGGAGAAACGGTCTGCCCCCCCGCCCCCCCCCCCCGGGACGGGACTTACCTTGTGCAAATGTCCCTGGCGGCGGCGGCGGCTCTGGCGGCGGTGCGGCGGCGGTGGCGGCCGGTCTTCCAACCGGCTGCCGCCATTTCAAAGTTAAATAACAACAACAACAACAAACGTGATAGGCTACATAAAGATTTACATAGCCTATCATGGCTAGATTTTTAAAAAACACCATGATAGGCTACGTAAATGTTTACGTAGCCTATCACGACTGAGTGAAAAAACAAACAAACACCACACGTATGCAAATGGCGGTGCCCATGGGCGCTGCCATTTGCATTCCTTATTTTGGTACGTGTAGTCTACGTAAACATTTATGTAGACTACGGCGAAAATAAGGGGAACATAAATAACGTTCTCCTTATTTTCACCATAGTCTACGTAAATGTTTACATAGACTACACTTGCCAAAATAAGGAACGCAAATGGCGGCGCCCATGGGTGCCGCCATTTGCGTACGTGCGGGTTTTTTTTTTTCACTCAGTCGTGATAGGCTACGTAAACATTTACGTAGCCTATCACGGCTGACTGCAGGGACGCAAACAGCAGCGGCTACAGCCGCTGCCATTTGCATTCCAGCAGGGCAGGAGGATTCACGGCCGGAGGGATGGGGCGCCTCCCCCCCGGCCAGAATTTGGGGGGGAGGGACGGAGCGTCTCCCCCCCACCATGAATCAAGCTTCGGGATCAGGTAAGGGACTTCTGTACATCCCTACTCATGGGTGCATCTCGGGACTTCATGGAGACCATGGCTCCCTGGGAGCGTCACCCTATTCCAACTGGGCCCACCCATGTAGCCGGCCATGCGCTAGACCTTGTGTTTGTTTCTGGAGAAGCGGGGAGTGATCTGGAAGTTGGAGGCATATCCACCAACCCCTTGTCATGGTCAGATCACTATCTGGTGATGTTGGACTTCTCGGTTCCACAACCCCTCCGCAGGACCACCTATTAAAATGGTCCGCCCCAGGCATCTTATGGATCTGAATGGATTCCTGAACACGTTTGGGCATTCTCTGGAGCATGCAAACGGCCACTCGGTGAAGACTCTGGTGGGTGGGTGGAATGCCGCAGTCACTGGGGCATTAGATGGGGTGGCTCCAAAATGCCCTCTCCCTCTGAACAGGGTTCAACCTTCCCCATGGCTCAAATCCACAGTTACAAGGTCTGAAACAGGAGGTGAGATGGCTAGAGCATCGGTGGTGGAAGTCTCACTCCAAAGATGATCAGACATGGGCTAGAGCTGTATCTTCAGCCTATCACGTGACTGTGAAGGCAGCAAAAAAGGAATATTATGCTGCCTGTATCATGTCTGCAGAGTACTGTCCCAGGAGGCTGTTCCAAGTGGTCCAGAGCCTGGTCGGTCCAGTTGCTCTGGAACCGCTGGAGCATTCTAAGGCCTCCTGTGAGGCTTTGGCAAGGCACTTCATGGATAAAATCAATCAGATCAGGATGGTTATTCTGTGCACTGTGGATACAGTTAGCGAGCCAGAGGCAGCCTGTGGCAAACCAGTTTTGTGGGATCGGTTCCACCTTCCTCCTCTGATGAAATGGACAAGGTGCTTTCATCTGTAAGGCCAAACACCTGCTTACTTGATCCTGTCATATTGCCCATCTTGGCTCATTATGAGCTGCAGAGAGAGATTGGGTGAAGGAATCAGGGCGGTGGTGAATGCCTCCAATGAGGAGGGAGTGATGCCATCAGCTCTCAAGGAGGCAGTGATAAGACTACTTTTAAAAAAGCCCTCCTTGGATCCCCAAGTTCTGAACAACTTTTGCCCAGTTTCAAATCTGCCAATTTGGGGCAAGTGATTGAGCAGGTGGTGGCGATGCGGTTGAAGGCACGCTTGGATGAAGCTGATTATCTAGATCCATTTCAGTCAGGCTTCAAGCCTGGGCATGGGACAGAAATGGCCTTGGTCGCCTTGGTGGATGATATGAAGAGGGCTTTGGATAGGGGTGAATGCTCCTTCCTTGTTCTCCTTGGCCTCTCAGCAGCTTTTGATACCATGGTATCCTCCTGGACTGCCTGGAGGGGTTGAGCATTGGAGACACCCTATTACTGTGGTTCTGGTTCTTCCTCTCTGGCAGGTACCAGAGGGTAGCACTGGGAGAGGAGGTGTCAGATCCGTGGCCGCTCACTTATGGGGTGCCACAGGGTTCCATCCTCTGGCCGATGCTATTTAACATCTATGTGAAGCTGCTGGGGGCTATCATCAGGAGGTTTGGCGTGCGGTGTCATCAATATGCGGATGACATGCAGCTCTTCCTCTTGTTTAAATCTTCACCAAGGTTGGCCGTTGAATCCCTGTCCAAATGTCTGGAGATGGTGAGTGGCTGGATGGGAAGGCGTAAGCTGAAGCTGAACCCTGACAAGACCGAAGTACTTTTGGTGGGAGACAAGAGGAGGCTGGGGGATGTTGACCTGGTGTTGAATGGGGCACGGCTACCCTTGAGAGGTAGCCTCTCAGGAGTAAGCATGGGCAGCAAGCTGTGAGCACATCCACAGTCCATTCCTTTGGATGTAATAGTAAGATGATGATTTCCTTTGGTACCAGCAACGACCCATGACAGATCAAACAGACCTAGAAGCATCCATTCCCAGACACACAATCCCTGTTGTAGTTTTCGTAATTCAGTAACAGTAATTGCAACTGGAATAAAATACATGACAGAAACATTTTGGTAGGTTTTGGGAAAGTGTTATGATTGCCATCACAGCAGTGACACTATTCTAAGGTCTTTCTGTAAATTTAATTAAACATTATATCATATTAAGGGTTGATCTTGGGGTGGGATTTCGGAACGCTCATGAAATCAAAACAGTTTAACCAATTGTAGTAAAATTTCTGGGTGTCAGAAAGAATTTCTGATGTTATATTATACCATGACCATTTCAATAAGGGTGGTGACATTTTGAGGGTGAAAGAGCAGTTTAGGTATAAAAAGGTTAAGTACAAAAACAAAGAAGTCCCCCTGTTGAAAGTGACTTCTTTAGAGAAATCTTTAGAAGTATCTTACATTGAACTCAGGCCATGCTGCTTTCTGCAAGAGAGAAATCATTCTTCTACTGGGTAAGCAGAACTGCTGGTGTAAGGGAATGTAGGAGTATTAGGGGGTTTGGCCACTTTACAGACATTGGGGGGGGGCACTCAATAGAATTATTCTTCTCTGTTTTCAAATTGTAAGTTGAATTTACTATTAGTGAGCTGCTGCTGCTGCTGTAATCATAAGTAGTGGGATCTGCACCAGAAAGTTGCAGGTTACAATCTTATACCACTCACCTGGGTATAGCAAGAGTGCTCCTCTTCAGAGCTCCTGCCCCATGGGAAAGGAGATTTGTAGTGATCTTTGGACTTCATGAAGGAGGGGGAAGGGAGAAATGAATGTTTTTGCTTTCTCAATCCACTCCACCTCCCAAAGCCTTTTTCTGCTGTGCTATATAGCACTAGAAGACTAGCTCCAACCCAGAACGTGAGTGTTTTTGTGAACTGCCCAGAGAACTTCAGTTATTGGGCGGTACAGAAATAAACAAGTAAATAATATAAATATTCAGTGGAGAAAAGATGCCCCCTTTCTTTTCTCTACCTCTGAAAATTTGCTATTTAGTGCAGGATGAGCTTTTCAACCTCATGACACACGTACCTACAACATGAATCCCCCTCCTCCTGGTTACTCACTTTAGACTGTTCAGGCTTCATTTAATCACTTCTCTGTTGTCCACTTATCTCCCCCCCCCCCGCTTAACTCATTATCCTAATTTTCTGTGGTTTGATGGCTGTCAATGCTATGAATAATAGATTCACATAGTCTGCTGATTTCTTGTGCCTTTAGACACTCCCCCCTTTGGTTTTTATTGTATGGGCTGAACTGCCATCGTTCATCTGTGTGTCCACAGATCTCACATCAATTTGTTGTGCTATCCTTTTTCTTCTTCTTTTTGTTTTTATTGTTCTTATCAAGGTGTTGTTGGGTGTGTCTGTGTGTGTTTAATCTTTTCCCCTGTTTACTTTACCAACATATATAATTCTGTACACCTAGAGAGTCATCCCAAGTAAGTAAGAACCCATTCCTTTACTATGGGTTCCACAATGATATCAGCTCAATCATCTGAGCTCCGTCTTAGAAAGAATGATGATGAAAGAATGTCAGAGAAAGAGCGTGTCATTCTGAGGAAAAGAGAGAAAGATGCTGCTGGTGAAATAATTTCCCACCAAACAGAACCTAAATCTAATCCACAGAATTGGATTGCCTAGTAGCAGATGAATACATTTATAATAAAACTGAGGAGAAAAATGCGTACATGAACTCATCTTCTATATCCTCAGAGGGATGTTTTTCAAATGTGATCTCATTAGAAGAGAGGTAGATCTGAGATAGAATGCCAGCAATGAACATATCTCCCGACTGGTGATATTTGTGATTCATACGAAGAGGTGCACCAGTGCTGCATGAATCAATAGGAACCTTGCATGCCAGCTGAGGCAGCAGAACTAATGCCAGCCCCAGGAATAACACACCTTTGTTCACAGTCCTTCCATCCAGGCACCAATTTATGACTTCCCACATGTTGTGCAGCAGCACAGCCTAAGTGGAAATGTGAAATCATGATTTGATTTGAAAGCCGATTTTAAATCATGTCTGTACAGTCGAAGGTATCATCCATCAAAGTAACAGAGCGATGCCTTTTTCTAGCCTTGGCCAAAAATGACGTCAGGGTTATTAATAGCATTGTTCACATTGCAATCTTATTCACGTCTACTCATAAGTAAATCTCACTGGAAACAATGATACGTACTTCTTTGTACACTTGCACAAGATCAATGCCTCAGTACTGTTGTTGTTTGTCTCTAGTTTCCACTGGAAGTCCCTATAGGCCTGGAGAAGAAGAAGTAGATGGCATAATGGCTAATTAGATAATTAAGGGGAGTTAAATCTGGTTCTCCAGAACACTGTGGAAGAAAACTTGGCTATTCACATCTCAGCAGACAGGTTCTCAGATCCTATGGGGTGAGACTGCAAGAGACTCATGGGCTTGCAATGATCCATTGCAAGAAAATGCTATCAGAAGAAGGAATCCTTCAGAAAGAAAACAAATGCCCCCCTCCCCCCCAAAAATGTAGATTTCAAGGAATTAATCTGAAGTGGTTGCATAATGTTTTGCACAAGTTCTAAATTGGATCAACTTGTTCAAGACTAAGAATAAGAGCATTGTTGTTGCTGTTGTTGTTCAGTTGTTCAGTCGTGTCCGACTCTTTGTGACCCCATGGACCAGAGCACGCCAGGCCTTCCTGTCCTGCGCTCTCTCCTGGAGCATGCTCAAGTCCATATTCATTGAATTGGTGATGCTATCTAGCCATCTCATCCTCTGCTGTCCCCTTCTCCTTTTGCCTTCAGTCTTTCCCAGCATCAGGGTATTTTCCAGAGAGTTTTCTCTTCGCAAATAAGAGCATTACTGGTTCCTATGAAAGTCCTGTCTAGTCCAGTCAGGTGCATGTGTGTGGCCCAAGAGCTGGAGGGCATGGGGGTACAATCCCACTTCCACTGTTGTCACCCATTGACCAGGGTGCTTTCAGATGAGGCTTTTGTGGGGAAATCACCCCAATACATTCACATAATTTCACGGTGGGTCTAGACAATGTCACCTTCCATTGGGAAGCCCATGTTGTCCCACTGCTCCTTCCATCTTTTTCTCTTACTGCAGAAAATACATTAAGGAAAAAGAAGTGTGAATTGGTGCACAAAGCCTAACCCTAGGAACGCTCAATCTGAAAGCACCCTGGTACCCAGAGGCATGGTGGCTCTGATTCTGGGGGGAGCATATAGACATCATGACTCTACCCTGTAAATGTGTCAGTCTCCCTTTAATTCCGTCTAGGTTTATAAGAACATAACCCTTTAAGCTGATGATGGTGGCATTCAAACCCATGTGTGCAGAGTACAATGGAAGAGCACCCCATTGCCTTCAGCATGGGAATGCTTCAAGTCCAAATGGGAATGGGAATTGTCATTGGGCAGATACAATGACCTCATGTTGTACCACTGAAAAAATGTGGTCTTTGTTCCCAGTTCAGCTAAAGCATACCAAGCCAACGAAGAGCTGAAAGAAACATCTGGGCCACCTAATGTCTGTCCATCACATTTGCAGTGTTGCTGGGTGTGTGTGTGTGTGTGTGTGTAAAGACCCTCCCAAAGTTTGGGAGAAGATTTATATTTGATTGGGGCTGTACCTTCCAGTGTGTGGTGAAAGTATTTACAAATGAAATTGGGGGGCGGGGGGAACCCTTCATTAGACTTTAAGAGGCTAAGACATGCAGTTCTCCTGATCATGGCATCTGGCCCCCTAACTTCCTGGCATATAGAAGGGGAAGAAATGGAAGCTGTGACAGATTTTATTTTCTTGGGCTCCAAGATCATCGCAGATGGTGACTGTAGCCATGAAATTAAAAGATGCTTGCTCCTTGGGAGGAAAGCTATGGCAAACCTAGACAGCATAGTAAGAAGCAGAGACATCACCTTGCCGACAAAGGTCCGTCTAATCAAAGCTATGGTTTTCCCAGTAGTAACGTATGGCTGTGTGAGAGCTGGACTATAAGGAAGGCTGAGCACTGAAGAATTGATGCTTTCGAACTGTGGTGCTGGAGAAGACTCTTATGAGTCCCCTGGACTGCAAGGAGGTCAAATCAGTCCATCCTAAAGGAAATCAACCCTGAGTGCTCATTGGAAGGACAGATAGTGAAGCTGAAGCTCAAATATTTTGGCCACCTAATGTGAAGAGAAAACTCTCTGGAAAAGACCCTGATGCTGGGAAAGACTGAAGGCAAAAGGAGAAGGGGACGGCAGAGGATGAGATGGCTAGATAGCATCACTGATGCAATGAATATAGACTTGAGCACATTCCAGGAGAGAGCGCAGGACAGGAAGGCCTGGCGTGCTATGATCCATGGGGTCACGAAGAGTTGGACACGACTGAACGACTGAACATCAACAAGGAACTTTCTTCCCGCTCGCTCTTCTTCAGACTCTGCTCTCACTTCAGGTTCTGGCTGTCTCTCCTGCTCTTGCTCTGGCTGCAGCCTTGTCTTTCTGATTCTTACTGGCTCTCTTGTGTCTTTATATACCCTCCTCCCTCAAAACTGAAAGTACTGCCTCAACCTGAAGAAATGAAACTTAAGTGGAGAAATGAAATTGACAACCTGAAGAAATGAAACTACTCCTTTCACGATTAACTCCTCCCAACAGGCCTCCAAGCCTGACCCTTTTTTCCTTTGCCTCTGTAGGCCTCAAACATTCACACAGTTTAAATGGGACGAAAGGTCTGAAAGGGTGTGTGAAATTCAACCAGTTTTAATCTGTGGATCCAGAAAAAGGGAAGTTCCCAAAAGGAGCACAGAAGCAAATATTTCATATTAAGTTGGAAGGTATCCAAAAAAAAGTGGTGAGACTCAAGTGCAGAGTAACTAAGGGTACTTGCAATGGTGGTAACTCACTCACTATGAGCATTATGTTGGCTCAGCTATTCCCCCTGCCCAGTGTGCCGGTCAGGTACTCCTCCTTGAATCCCCCCCCCATCCCATCCATTGCAGCAGGAGAATAGCAACACACTACCTTCACAGTAAGTAAGTATGTTCAGCATGTCGGCACGGCACACATTACTTTACCCATTGCTTTCTTTTTTGATTCACAGTAAGGGATGTCAGGAGCTCCCAAGAGTGGGGCAAAGTCCAACAAATTCCTCCCTGCTCAGCCCTCCAAACACTCCTTGCTGAGCTGTAGGGAGCTTGCAGATACGCTCGCTCATTGTCGCAAGGTTCAAGAGCACCCCACAGCCCACAAGAGGCCATTTGCACCTCTAATATTGTAGAGATAGCCCTGTATGACCATTATTTTGTGCAACATTAAAAATACGGACATTATGGAGCTGCCACCTTGCATAAAAGTGTCAGCTGGCATTTAGGAGTGGATGGTGATGTGGTGCTCCTGGACCGTGCAGTGCTCAGAGAGCACATCTGAAGGTGTTTTGTGGCTTGGTGAGTGGCGCCCAGGGGAGTAATCAGGGGGGAGTCCATCAAATATACATATATATTCAAAAGTAAGTTCCATTGGGTTCAATGGGGTTTTCTCAGCAATCAAGCCCTTGTGCTCATAAAGCACAAGTCCCTGGCTTGCGCAGCTCAGTGGGTGAGCAGGGCAACCAGGGAGGCTCACCGAGCTGGGCCATGAGAGGCCATGAGAGCTGGGGGGGCAGCTAATTGAGCTCCCCACCCCATCCCGACAGAGATGGGTTCACCCATCCCTAGGTGTAGCTTCCTCCCTCTCTTTAAGAAGGTCCACAACATTAGGGGCATAAAAGCCCCTCTAATGTTACAGAGAGGGCCCTGTACAGCAGCCATTTTGCATACAATTAAAAATACAGAAAGTCTGGAGCCATCATCTTGAATAAAAATGGTGACTCGCATCAAAGAGTGGGTGGCTGCCGGTAGCTCCTGGACTGCTCACCAAGCTGTCCATGCAGCCTGGTGAGTGGGGGTGGGTGGCTGCTGTGACTGTATGAGCACCTGCCAAGTGTGGGTGCAGCTGTGCAGATGAATCCATCCATCACCATCCACAGTCACATGAAGGATGGAAAGGAAGGGGATCCAGAGTTGGGGCATTTATATACGAGGCTTTTATCCCACACCTTTGCCAAGGCTTCTGCATCCAGATTCTTTGTGGGATTAAGATTGGCTCCTTTACATGTGCATTTTTACTGGGGGGCTCTTTCTCCACCTTTCTATATGTTCCATTACCTAACCCCTAGCTGGCACAGTGGTTGAATTGTGAAATTACTCTCATCCACTAGGGATGTCAGAGAATTCCGCCACGGATCTCGGTGAGGCTGAATGCCAGTGCATTTGGCCCCCCAAAATCTGTGGCAGATTGGCCTGCCACTCCCCTGCCCCCCCGTGGATCACCCCCAGGATGAGACTTACCTGGGGCGGATCTTCCAGGTGGCGGCGGCGGCTGGTCTTCCGAGCGGCTGCCACTGCCGCCATTTGTCTTGTAAAAAAAAAAAAAAATGACATGATAGGCTACGTAAAGATTTACGTAGCCTATCATGGCTGGGTTAAAAAAAACACACACACGTATGCAAATGGCGGTGGCTATGGCCGCCACCATTTGCGTTCCTTATTTTTGGCCATCTTAATCTATGTAAATATTTACGTAGACAATGACGGCAAAAATAAAGACTTACGTAGGCTAAAACGGTGAATCAAAAAGGCCGCTACGCTATTTGCATTCCCCTTTATTTTTGCCGTCATAGTTTACGTAAATATTTACGTAGATTAAGACGGCCAAAAATAAGGAACGCAAATGGCGGCGGCCATAGCCGCCACCATTTGCATACACGGGTTTGTTTGTTTTTTTCCCCAGAGCCCTCCGCGGCCAGAAATCTGGCTGTGGACAGCTCTGGGCTGGGCTGAGCCTGGCCGGCTGCTCTGCGGAGCTGCCGCGGAGCACAGCCAGCCATGGAGGATTCCGGGGGGCAGGAACGGATCGCCTTCCCCCCCCGTCGAGGATTCCGGGGGGAGGGACGGAATGCCTCCCCCCCATCAACATAATCCGCGGAAAGGTAAGTGACTTTCGTATATCCCTACATTCCACCATTTTTAAATATTAGACTTTCCTCATTAGGGGGAAAAAAAACAAAAAAGCAAAAACTGTGATAATTGTTGCAAAGCATAGGAAATGCCCTGGAGGATGATGACATCATGTAACAGACTTGTAAACTATTTAGGGATGTACGAAACTCCTCTTACCTGGCTCTGCCGGGTTCCGCTGGGGGGGGAGGCGCTACATGCCTCCCCCCCGGAATCCTGGCCGGCCGGCTCCGCTCCATGGGGATTCCACAGAGCCGCTGGCCGGCTTCGCCAGCAGCTGGACATCCAGCCGCTGGCTAGCAGGGACGCAAATGGCAGCATCCATAGCTGCCACCGTTTGTGTCCCTGTAGTCAGCCGTGATAGGCTACATAAAGACTTACGTAGCCTATCACGTCTGGCTTAAAAAAAAAAAAAATGTGCATACGCAAATGATGGCAGCTACGGCCGCCGCCATTTGCACTCCTTATTTTTGGCCATCCTAGTCTACGTAAATATTTACGTAGACTAAGACGGCCAAAAATAAGGAATGCAACTGGCGGCGGCTGTAGCCACCGCCATTTGCGTACGTGTTTTTTTTTTTTTTTTTAAGCCAGACATGATAGGCTATGTGAGTTTTTACATAGCCTATCACATCTTGTAAAAAAAACAAACAATCCCCTGACAAGACTGCAAATGGCGGCGGCAGCAGCCACCCGGAAGATCCGCCCCAGGTAAGTCTCGTCCCGGGGGGGATCCATGGGGGGGGAGGCTGTTCCGCCACAGATTTTGGGGGGCCCGAATGCACTGGCATTCGGCCTCACCGAGATCCATGGCGGAATTCTCTGCCATCCCTAAAACTACTGTGAGTGAGCAATCATGAGTGTACAATAAAAGCCTTGTGTAGAAAGGCTCGTGGCCTGCAGTTTTACGCAAACGTAGACAAGAAGTCATTGACCACAATAGGACTTTTCTAAATAGATATCCATTGGATTATGCTGTAAGGCTGCATCCCATACATCTGGGATGGGCAACACATGATCCCACTCCACACCCCCATTGCCTAGCAATCCCCCATTAGATTTTTTTAAAACTAAATTTGCCCTTAGTAAACCTCTGCAGCAGTTTGCAAGCCACCATTAAAAAAAAAAAAGTCACCACCACAGCAAGGGTGTGGTGCACCAGGTGAGTGGTCGTGGGGTGTGTCCAGGGGAAAATTAGCTCCCAGACCACATAAGGTGGCCCACCCCTACTGTACACATTTATCTGAGAGTAAAATCCCGCTTCACCCAGTAATACTTCCTTTTGAGTAGTCTTGGAAAGGGTTGCATTGTTAATAAATTTCCTTTGAACTGATCATGGGGAAGATGGAGTTCTATGGGTAGGGAATATGAGAAGGAAAAGGATGCTTTAGATTTTTTGAAGTAAGATAATAGTTGGTGTCAGCCCTCAGTCTCCTTCCCAGTTTATATCTTTCCAGTACAGGTCCTGGAGGCATCTTCTCTCTCATGCAAACAGTAAGGGAGCATGTAGTGCAGAACTGAGCATTTTACATGTGTGTTTCTGAGGCAGCGGGGTGTGTGTCTTATTAATAAAATAGCATAAGCCTGCTAAGTTTTTCTAGTATATCTGTTTTTTACACTATTTTATTACACTTAAGTTCTGCCTTTCCTCGAGCAGCTAGAAGTCTCCCGCTTTGTAGCCCCACAACAATCCTGTGTGGTAGATAAGGCTGAAGGAATTTGTCGTGCACTTATCATTCCCTTGTCACAGATATTTACAGGTTCTTTAGACGATGTGAGGACCGTCCAGTTTCACTTCTGTTTGTAAACAGCATTTTCAGGAGGTTTTTATAGAGCAAGGAAAATTGGGAATGATTAGGGGTGGACGAAAGGCACTTACCTTTCGTCGAAGCTTGTTCGCGGTGGGGGGGAGGTGCTTCGCTGCTCCCCCCGCGAAGTTCAGGCCGGGGGGGAGGCTTCCCGCCTCGCCCCGGCCGAAATTCAGGCCGGGGGGAGGCTTCCCGCCTCGCCCCGGCCGAAATTCAGGCCGGGGAGGAGGTTTCCCGCCTTGCCTGGCCGCGACCTCCATTGTTTTTTTTTTTAAAAAAAAACGCTCCCGTGATAGGCTACGTGACGATTAACGTAGCCTATCACAGCTAGATCTGCAAAGTCAGCCATGATAGGCTACGTTAATCGTCACGTAGCCTATCACGGGGGCGTTTTTTTTTTTCTTTGATTGGAATGGCGGCGGCGGCAGGCGGTCGAAAGACCGGCTGCCACTCCCGCCCCGCTCGAACACCCGCCGAACCGCCGGCCGGACCCACCGCCGGGAGGGACATTTGGCGGTAAGTCCCGTCCCGGGGGGGATGCGGGGTGCGGGGGGGTGCGGAAGATTTCTCCCCGAAACTTGTTCGGGAGGCCGAACACGTTGGCGCTCGGCCCCCCGAAGTTTCGGGGAGAAATTCTCCGCCATCCCTAGCAATGATTTCTGATAGTGAAAGAAAACACATTTTCCTCTTGTGCATTAGTGCGATTAGGGATGTACAAAAGTTCCGCCACGGATCTCAGGGAGGCCAAATGCCAGCGCATTCGGCCCCCCGAAATCAGTGGCGGAACGGCCCGCCCCCCGCCCCCCCCAGGACGGGACTTACCTTGGGCGGATCTTCCTGGCGGCTGCGGCGGCGGCGGCTGCAGTGGCGGTTCGGCGGCAGCAGCTGCGGCGGCCGGTCTTCTGACCGGCTGCTGCCGCCGCCATTTCCAGTAAAACAACAACAACAACAACAACAATCCGACCTCGTGCTAGCCAGAGGTCGGATGTCCGGCTGCTGGTGGAGCCGGCCAACAGCTCCGCAGAATCACTGCGGAGCACAGCTGGCCGGCCAGGATTCTGGGGGGAGGAACGGAGTGCCTCCCCCCCAGTATCAACATAATCCGTGGAAAGGTAAGTCACTTTCGTACATCCCTAAGCGCAATTTAGGGATGGCGGAGAATTTCTCCCCGAAACTTCGGGGGGCCGAGCGCCAACGTGTTCGGCCCCCAGAACAAGTTTTGGGGAGAAATCCTCCGCCCCCCCGCCTCCCGCCCCCCCCCCCCCCCGGGACGGGACTTACCTTCCCTGAATGTCCCTCCCGGCGGCGGGTCCGGATGGCGGTTCGTCCGGTATTCGAGCGGGGCGGGAGCGGCAGCCGGTCTTTCGACCGGCTGCCGCCCCCGCCATTGCAATGAAAGAAAAAAAAAAACACATCCCCTGATAGGCTACGTGACGATTCACGTAGCCTATCACGGCAAGATTTGCAAAGTCAGCCATGATAGGCTACGTGAATCGTCACGTAGCCTATCACGGGTGACTTTAAAAAAAAAAAAAAAAGTGTGTACGGATAATGGCAGCCCCCATAGGGAGCCGCCATTCGCGTTCCTTATTTGGTCGCTGTAGTCTACGTCAATGTTTACATAGACTATGGCGAAAACAAGGGCAACGCTATTTGCGTTGCCCTTATTTTCGCCGTAGTCTACGTAAACATTGACGTAGACTACAGCAACTAAATAAGGAACGCGAATGGCGGCTCCCTATGGGGGCCGCCATTCACGTACGCGCTTTTTTTTTTTTAAAGTCACCCGTGATAGGCTACGTGACGATTCACGTAGCCTATCACGGCTGACTTTCCAGATCTAGCCGTGATAGGCTACGTGAATCATCACGTAGCCTATCAGGGGACGTTTTTTTGTTTTTTTTTTTACTTTCGTGTTCGCGGCCGGGCGAGGTGGGTAGCCTCCTCCCTGGCCTGAATTTCGGCCGGGCGAGGCGGGAAGCCTCCCCCCCCTGGCCTGAACTTCACGGGGGGAGCAGCGAAGCACTCCCCCCCACCGCAAAAAAGCTGCGAGAAAAGGTAAATGACTTTCGTTCACCCCTAGCGCAATTGCCTTATATCACTGTGCCACCTAGAGGTTACATAGCAGAAAAGCAGGAAGGGAACTGTTGCTTGTGTAGTGCTCAAAACTGAAAGTAGATGAACTGGTTTAAGAGCCTCAGATAGAACAGCCCGATGTCTCTGTCTTATCCTTGAGTCAATGAGTGTTTGTGATGGAGTTCCTATGTGTGTTAATGTTTCCTGTGTCTGTGTGCTGTAAGTTATAAAGTGGAATCTTGTGTTCGTATTTGAGTTGTCTACCATGAATGAGGTATTACATGTTTGCTTTCTGGAAAGAATAGAAGGTTATTTCCACTAAAATATGTAGTAAAATGTTTTCAAATTTCCATTGTAGATAAAATAGTTTTATTTGACTTATGCTAGTCCCAGGACCCACCATAGCCTTGATCTGGACCTGCTCAGTCTGCTCAAAACACCCAGTCTATTCTCCACACAAACACCAGCCGACAATACTCCTCAATTAGAAAGGGGAGAGAACGGCATTCCGGTTCCAAATATCTCCTGGCTATTGCACGTAATCAGCCAACTATTTAGTTGCATGGCAACTTACTTCCTCTAACTCACTGCAAGTGCAAGTGCTCGGTTCCCTTTAAATTGCCACCAGAAGTTAATCACTTTACTATGTCCAATAGTCTGTGCAGTGACCACCCAGAGGTGAAAAAATCAATACAATTATAGAACACTTCAGCAGGAGAGTGGTGGTCTTACTTGGATTTCTTTATCAGTTGCTCCCTTGTGTTCAGATTGGGTCTCAGAACAATGATATAGCACTTGGGAAAGAATATAAAGCCCAGTAACCCAGCACTGGAAGCCAAGATGGAGAAGACCTCCACAGCTACCATGTATTTTCCTCTGGTGCTCAAGTAGGTTGGAATGAAGGACAACCAAACACTACAGAAGACCAACATGCTGAAGGTGATAAACTTGGCTTCATTGAAACTGTCGGGCAATTTCCTGGCTAGGAAAGCCACAATGAAGCTGCCAACAGACAAGCAGCCCATAAAGCCCAGGACAGAATAAAACATGGTGACTGACCCTTCATTGCATTCCAGTATGACTTCTTCAGCCATTGAGTGCATGTCACGATCCGGGAATGGGGGAGAGGTTGTCAGCCACACAGTACAAATGGCAGCTTGAATACAGGAACAAGAAAGAACAATGGAGATGGCCAGTCTTTTCCCCACCCATTTCCTCATGCTGGACCCAGGCTTGGTGGCCAGGAAAGCTAGAACTACGATGATGGTCTTGGCCAACACAGAAGAAACAGCCATTGAGAAGATGATCCCAAAAGCAGTTTGGCGAAGGAGACAGGTCATCTTCTGAGGCTGGCCAATGAACAGAAAAGCACACAGGAAGGAGAGCAGGAGGGAGGCAAGGAGGGTGTAGGTGAGGTTCCGGTTGTTGGCTTTAACAATTGGAGTGTCCTGGTGCTTAATGAAGATCCGAAGCACTAAAGCTGTGACACAAAAAAAGGTCACAGCAGAAATGGTCAAACCGGTTCCAAGAGATTCTTCAAAGGACAAGAAAGTTAGATATTTCGTAATGCAAAAATCCTGGTCATTGTTTGGATAATGATCTTCTGGGCACTGAAAGCAGTCATCCACGTCTGGGAAAAAGAACACACTGATACATGAGCACCTTATGCAAAGTGCACTGCAGCAATTAACGTAATATTTCAGACCTCTGAATGAAGCCTCAACGCCTGAAAGTCCTGTTTGAGATCTCCTCATGCCATGCTGTCTACAAGAAGTGCTCATGGATAGTCAAGGTGAAGCCCAAGTGAGCAAAGCAATCTCAAATACTGCATTTTTTTATTGCAGTCAAGTGAGGTTCTATTTGCAATGTCATAAACAAATAGGTCATCATAGCAAGTTGTATATAATCACCCTTAGCAACAGCCTAGTAACAGCCTACTACCACTGCAGTAAGCAATTAGAAATCATAATGTCTGGACATACGGTCATTCTTCAGCATTCAGGCTGGGGTATTTCTTTTTCCTTCACCTTTGGGAGGAATATAGGGGTGGGGGAGTTGGGGTCCCCATGTGATGGGTGCAGGTCAGTGGGGAGAGGCATAACCAGCCACTTATATGTCAGTCACACCTCAACCAATGCCTCTTTTTGCTGGTGTGGCATTCATTGTGTTTCCCCTATGCTTCAGTAAGGGGTTAGCCAGTCCTCTGTTTGGGGGCTGAATAGGAAAGTTTTGGCACCCTCCGATTCTCTTCCTGCTACTCCTTACTTTCTCAGGGAGATTTATCACTGATTTGGTGATCTGGCTTCCACATCGGTCATATCTGGCAGGTAGGGATGGCGGAGAATTTATCCACGAATCTCCGGGAGGCCGAATGCCAACGCACTCGGACCCCCGAAATTGGCAGTGAAATTCTCCGCCGGCCCCCAGCCCCCCCCCCAGGATGGGACTTACCTCGTGCAAATGTCCCTCTCGGCAGCGGGTTCCGGCGGCATTGCGGCGGCGGCAGCCAATCTTCTGACTGGCTGCTGCTGCCGCCATTGCAAAATAAAAAAGGAAAGTAAAAAAACAAAACACACACCCGTGATAGGCTACGTAACGATTTATGTAGCCTATCATGCCTAGATTTCCAAAGTCAGCCGTGATAGGCTACGAAAATTGTCACGTAGCCTATCACAGGTGACTTTGAAAAAAAAAAAAAGCACGTACACAAATGTCGGCGCCCATGGGCGCCGCCATTTGCATTCCTTAGTTTGGCACATCTAGCCTACGTAAAGATTTACGTAGACTATGGCGAAAATAAGGGCAACGCGAATAGCGTTCCCTTATTTTCGCCATAGTCTACATAACTCTTTATGTAGACTAGACGTGCCAAACTAAGGAATGCAAGTGGCGGCGCCCCATTGGCGCCGCCATTTGCGTACGCGCTTTTTTTTTCCCCCAAAGTCATCCGTGATAGGCTACATGACGATTTACGTAGCCTATCACGGCTGACTTTGGAAATCTAGCCGTGATAGGCTACGTAAATCGTTACGTAGCCTATCACGGGTGTGTTTTGTTTTTTTTACTTTCCTTTTTTTTTCGTGGCCGAATAGACGGG
Source organism: Heloderma suspectum (assembly GCF_057233095.1). NCBI lineage: Eukaryota > Metazoa > Chordata > Lepidosauria > Squamata > Helodermatidae > Heloderma > Heloderma suspectum. The sequence goes on along the minus strand of NC_139463.1, from coordinate 113,646,065 downwards.
GCGCTTCTCCCCGGCCTGAATTTCGGCGGTGAGGAATGGGGCGCCTCCCCCCCAGCCTGAATTTCGGCTGGGCGAGGCAGGGCGCCTCCCCCTCCTCGCCTGAACTTTGGGGGGAGAACCGAAGTACCTCACCCCCACCGCGAAGCAATCTGCAGGACCAGGTAAGTCCCTTTCGTCCATCCCTACTGGCAGGTAGGGATGGTGGAGAATTTCTTCACGAATCTCCAGGAGGCTGAATGCCAACGCATTCGGCCCCCCGAAATTGGTGGAGAAACGGTCCGCCACCCCCGGAATGGAACTTACCTTTGGCAAATGTCCCTGGTGATGGTGGCTCCCGGCAGAGGTTCGGCGGTGGTTCGGCGCTGGCAGCGGCTGGTCTTCCGACCAGCTGCCGCCACCGCCATTTCCAAGGTGAAAAAAACAACAACAACAAACGTGATAGGCTAGGTAAAGATTTACATAGCCTATCATGGCTAGATTTTCAAAAAACACTGTGATAGGCTACGTACATCCTTACGTAGCCTATCACGGCTGACTTTGGGGGGAAAAAAAAGCGCGTACGCAAATTTTTTTGTGCCCATGGGCGCCGCCATTTGCGTTCCTTATTTGGGCACGTGTAGTCTACGTAAACATTTACATAGACTACGGCGAAAATAAGGGCAACACAAATAGCAAAGGAATGTCCCTCCCAGCGGCGGGTCCGGCCGGCGGTTCGGCGGGTGTTTGTTCGGAGTGGGAGCGGCAGCTGGTCTTTCGCCATTCCAAGAAAAGAAAAAAAAAAAACGCCCCCGTGATAGGCTACGTGACGATTAACGTAACCTATCACGGCTAGATTTGCAAAGTCAGCCGTGATAGGCTACGTAAATCGTCACGTAGCCCATCACAGGTGACTTAAAAAAAAAAAAAAAAAGCACGTACGGATAATGGTGGCCCCCATAGGGAGCCGCCATTCCCGTTCCTGATTTGGTCGCTGTAGTCTATGTAAAGATTTACGTAGACTACAGCGACCAAATAAGGAACGCAAATGGCGGCTCTCTATGGGGGCCGCCATTAGCGTACACTTTTTTTTTTTTTTAAGTCACCCGTGATAGGCTACGTGACGATTAATGTAGCCTATCATGGCTGACTTTGCAGATCTAGCCGTGATAGGCTACGTTAATCATCACGTAGCCTATCACGGGGGCATTTTTGTTTTTTTTTTAAACTTTGGATTTTGCAGCCGGGCGAGGCGAGGCGCCTCCTTCCCAGCCTGAATTTCGGCCGGGCGAGGTGGGAAGCCTCCCCCCCCGGCCTAAACTTCGCGGGGGGAGCAGCCTCCCCCCCACCGCGAACAAGCTTCGAGGACAGGTAAGGTACTTTCGTCCACCCCTAGGGCAGGGTCCTCCATATCAAAGGATGGGTAACTCCCATGGGCTAGATTATATTTGGAACTTGGAGATTCCCCATCCTTGTCATAGAGCCAGGGTAAGAAACCTTAACTAAGGTATAGGTGCACACACTTTTCTCTGGATCTTTTTGCAGATCCTAAATTACTCTTGTTTCCTTGAACCTTAATTCACTGACTTGGGACTTCTTTTGGGTAGTGGGGAGAGGCAATGGTGGATACAAACTGGATTACAACTAATATTGATGATAAACTGTATAATGTGACAACTCTTACCATTTTTGTTTGAAATCTTCCCTTCTGGACATGAATGGCAATCATAGCAGCAAAACTGCTTCCCTTCCTTCTTTCTTTTAAAATAGCCAGGATGGCAATTGTCATTGCACATAGAAAGTGGCTGTGCCTGTCCAAAAATGGAAGAGGAGGCTGTGTTAACATCCAGAAAATACATTTGGAAAATACATTTGGACTTTATATATTACCAGTAGAAAAAAGACCTTTCTTTCACTTCAACAATTAAAGATCACATTTTCTCTGCTCTAAATGCTGAAAGTGCTCTTTAGACACAGAAGTAATATTGGAAGGTCATGACTTTGTCTAAAGAATCCATCAACAACCAGGAGTAGTGGATGATGAACACATGATAAATGCCTAGGGGTGGACGAAAGTCACTTACCTGTCTTTGAAGGACGTTCGCGGTGGGGGGGAGGCGCTTCGTTGCTCCCCCCGCGAAGTTCCGGCCGGGGGCGGAGGCTTCCCGCCTCGCCCGGCCGTGAACGCGAAAGTTTAAAAACAAAAACAAACGCCCCCTGATAGGCTACGTGACGATTCACGTAGCCTATCACAGCTAGATCTGCAAAGTCAGCCGTGATAGGCTACGTCAATCGTCACGTAGCCTATCACGGGTGACTTTAAAAAAAAAAAGCGCGTACGCTAATGGCGGCCCCCATAGGGAGCCGCCATTCGCGTTCCTTATTTAGTCGCTGTAGTCTACGTAAATGTTTACGTAGACTACGGCGAAAATAAGGGCAATGCAAATACCGTTGCCCTTATTTTCGCCGTAGTCTACGTAAACATTTACGTAGACTACAGCGACCAAATAAGGAACGGGAATGGCGGCTCCCTATGGGGGCCGCCATTATCCGTACACACTTTTTTTTTTTTTAAAGTCACCCGTGATAGGCTATGTGATGATTGACATAGCCTATCACGGCTGACTTTGCAAATCTAGCCGTGATAGGCTACGTGAATCGTCACGTAGCCTATCAGGGGGCGTTTTTGTTTTTTTTTCTTTTATTGCAATGGCGGCGGCGGCGGCAGCCAGACGAAAGACCGGCTGCCGCTCCTGCCCCACTCAAACACCCGCCGAACCACCGTCCGGACCCGCCGCCGGGGGGGATATTCGGCGAAGGTAAGTCCCGTCCCGGGGGGGGGGCGGGGGGCGGGGGGGGTTCGGAGGATTTCTCCCCGAACCTTTTTCGGGGGGCCGAACACGTTGGCGCTCGGCCCCCCGAAGTTTCGGGGAGAAATTCTCCGCCAACCCTATAAATGCCTCATGTAGAAAAGCCCTAAGTTATGTGTAACTGTTGGAGTTGCTTAGGGCTTCATATCATTGTATCTACAGAGTAACTTGCATGCAATAGGTTGCTAAAACATCCTAGAGTATTTGCCATGTATGATAATGTTCCTGGGCAAATATATCCCCTACCTTAAAGCTTTCAGTATCTCATCCTTCGAAACACCATACAGAGCATTTTCCAATTAGTATGATTTTCCTGTTATTTTATCTTTGATGCAATTGGTCGGTGTTGTCTGCTAATACTCTGCTTCTTCTGTGATTAAACTTTATAATTTGTTGCTGGAAAACTTGTTGTTGTCACAAGACTCCGAAGGGGGAGCTCAAAATGTCGACTTCTCTGCTCAAACACTCCAGCCCCATTGTGAAGTGGCTCTTAGTCTCCCCTGAGCTGAACCCAGTTCAAAATGGATGTTGGACCCTGCCTTGACTGATATCCTGACTTTGCCAAACAGTCCCCCGCTCACCTTCCCCCAAATTCCTCCTTCCCAGAAACACATTCACAATAGGACAGAGGGAGATGGTAATACGTGATTGAGGACTCTCTCTTAGGCAGCAGAGGCCCTACAAAATGTATTGTTTTCTAACTACAAGCCCCATGATCCCCTGCATGCTGCATGCTGCATGCATGTCGGACTCCCCTGGCACCAACATATCTATTTATTTATTACATTTCTGTACCACCCATTAGCCAAAGCTCTCTGGGTAGTTCACAACAATTAAAACCACAAAATGCATCATAAAATACAATGTAAAATGTAAAAGCTTAAAACTACAACATAAAAGTACAAACCAAAATAAAAACCTAGCAACAATGCAGAGATTTAAAATACAATAACAGATTTTAAACAATTTTCCTTTAGGTGCCAAGGTGAACACTTTTTTTATTCATCCAGGCTTTTAAAGATGTACAGATACATCGGTAAGCTTTTATCTGCCGTTTTTATCCCTCTTTGTTATTATTTTATTGGGGTTGTATTTTTTCCAATTGCTGTATTATTGTGAGCTGCCCTGGAATTAGGGATGTTCAAATCAGCAAAGCCCTTCAAAGTTCTCTGAATTCCATCCTGAAGCTCATTTCAACTTGAGTCTCTATCAGATTATGAGCTTTGTTTTCTTTGTTTTTTTCTTTTTGCGGGAAAATCTGTGCATATTTTTTCAAATGTATGCATCAAATCTGTACATTTCTGAAATATACACACCTTCTGATTAATGTGATTGTGCACATTTTTCAAAGTACACATTTTTTCATGTGCAGTTTTCAAATGTACACATGCTGTCGAATGCATTGGGGGAGGGTTGCGAATTGCATTGCAAGCTTGGATTGCATTGCAAGTTCTTTGCATGCTGCCTTTCAGTATTTCTTTCCCAGCTATGCAGCAGCCTTTCAAGGGAGACAAAGGCTGAATCCAACATAGGATCTCTTCTCTGAGGAAAGGATTGCTTCTGACACCTGTCAGACCTGGAAGGACCAAAAGGGAAAGCAAACATGGGTGGGTGGAGTAATCCTATGGGGATAGGCGGCTTCCTCCAAACTCAGAGGCAACCGCCTATCCAATGCAGGTTGGGTGGACCACAGAGGTGATCTTTTCCTCCACACTCCGGCCACACTGCATTTGCGGATAGGTGGCCAATTTCAGCTGTCTTGCCACAGTGCTTCAGAATGGCGGGGTGGAGATGACACATAGGAAGCATTGTACTGGCCCTTCTGAGGTCCTTTCCCACCCCTGGGAACACTCCCTTTCCTCCTGCTCTGTGCTGCTGTCATGAGTGCAGAGCCAGGGACGATCCATGCCGCCTATGAAGCAGCGGGGGTAGGGGAAGGGAGGTGGTTTTCTGGGAACCGACTCCAGAGCATGTTCTCTGAAGTCAATTCCCGAAAAATCTGAGTAATCCTATGGCCATCCAGCCACTGTCTCATGGCCAGAAGAGAGCACCCTAAATGAATTTGGCTTTCTTAGTATTTCTAATGGACTCACACAAGCATGCATGCATGCATGCACCATGAGGATTTTCAAACTTGCAACAAGAATGATCAAAAAGGCCCCATAGTTTGAAAGTGAAGGCAGAAGAGACTAAGAGATCAGTACCCATATTCTGTGATGGACTTGGACACTAGTTGTTGTTGAGGATATCAATTTCTGTTCCTAAGAAGGTGACCTTGATGACTGATGAATCCTAGGCATATTTGCTTGGGGAAAACCCCTTCAAGTTGAATGGAACTTATGGCAGATTAGCTAGGCAAAGGAGTTCAACCTTATAGGACAAAGCACTTAAAAATAATGTCATTTTAAAGTTTTGTCAGTGGAAATGTGGGAGTTGAAAACATGGTTTGAATGGGCTTTATCTAATTGTCAAAACAGAGACATAGGTCTATAGCAGTGTTTTCACACATAATCAATTTCTGAACATTGGGGAGTGATGAGTGACACTACAGAAGGTGAACAAATTCTACCTGACTGAACCTGGTGGGCCATACTATGGCATGCTCATGAGTAGTGACTTCATCTTCTGGGAGCATCTCTGGGTCTATCCTTCCAACTTTCCAAGTTTTGTAAATTGACTATTTTGTGTTAGAAATCATAGAGCTATTTCAGTGTCTTCCAAATGAATCACATCTGAACAATGGGAATGACAGGATGCACCAGAGAAGGTGCACAAATCCTACCTGATTGAATCTCATGGGCCATACTATGGCATCCTCATGAATAGTGAACTCATCATCTGGGAGCATCTCTGGGTCTATGCTTCCAACTTTTACTCGAAGAAAGGAGTCATTGGAGAAGGTGACCCAACTGAGAATATCAAAGCCAGCCACCATTTCCCCATTTTGGTTAAAGGAAACCCTTTCACCAGCAGTATTGTTAAATGAGACACTTCTCAGAAAGTGGTGGAGCTAAATTGAAAGGGGAGAAAGACAATTCAACATTATGTACACTATGCAAATAAACAATGAGACATTCATATTTCAGATTTGACATATGTAGTTAAGAACTTCTTTTAAAAGTTATTGATGCTAAAACTGGCATTAGTAGACTAGTAATATGAGTAACTGAGCATTTTGAAATGCTGGGTGGTGCATTAGTAGTGATAGTAGTAGGTCCTATTAGTAATCATGCAACTAAGGTGCAATGTGCATGGCAGTGAACAGAGCAACAGGAGTCAAAGATACACAGGAAAATAGAAATCCAGTTAAGATCCTGCCTAGAGGATCACAATCTAATGAATGTGAAAACCACATGGCGAAAGAGGAAGGACATGTGTGACTTCACCCTTGGGTAGTAAATGGCATGGAGGAATGCATCATGATCCCATTACTAATTGCTTTTGCTGGAATAGTCAGGTCACAACCCGGCCTCTTTCACAGCCAGCACTCAGTTGTAATAGGACAAATGTCATAGCACTTGGTGAGTAAATAGATTTTATTACATGATGAAGTCATTGAAGACAAACACAGCCAATGCAAAGGGAAGGGCAATACAGTGTTTACATTATTCCCACCCACTTACAAGATGAACATGAGTCAGTAGCATGAGGAAGCTGCAAAAACAGCTAGTGTTATTTTAGGCTATTAGAACTATAGTTTCCAAGTCATGAGAAGTATTAATTCCACTTTATTCTGTACCAGTCAAATCTTATCTGCAGTACTATGTCCAGTTTTGAGCACCATGCTTTAAGAAGGATATAAAAATAAAATTGGAATGGGCTCAAAAGAGTGCAGCACATGGGGTAAGTGGAACAACAACCAAAATTATATTAGAGTAAATGTTGAAGCTACCGGATATGTTTAGCTTGAAGAAGGGATGATTGTGAAGTGACATGATGACAATCCTCAACTGAATGGCTGCTAAAAGTAAAGGTGCCCCCAACCAGTCATGTCCGACTCTAGGGTGTGGTGCTCATCTCCATTTCTAAGCTGAAGAGCCAGCGTTGTCCGAAGACGCTTCCGTGGTCATGTGGCCAGCATGACTGAACACCAAGGTGCACAGAACACTGTTACCTTTCCTGCCGAAGCAGTGCCTATTTATCTACTTGCAATTTCTTGCTTTCAAACTGCTAGGTTGGCAGGAGCTGGGACTGAAGACGGGAGCTCACTCCATCATGCGGCACTCGGGTCTCGAACTGCTGTCCTGCCGACCTTCCTGTCTGCAGTTCAGCGTCTTAACCACTAAGCTACTGCCTCACAAAATGGGGCAAATACTTCTTCTCTACTACTCCACAAGACCAAACTATATCTAATAAGCTTAAGTTCTGGGAGGGCAGAATCTAGGTGATCACTGTAGTGGTAAGGGTAGTTCAACCATAGATCTAATTACCTAGAGGTGTTATGGGCTTTCATTCACTGGAGGTTTTCAGACAGAAGCTGTGAAACCAGAGGCTGTAAAATGTTGTTTTTTTCTGCATTGAGTACATGATTTGATTACACATACTGTATGTACACACACACACACCATCATCATCATCATCATCACTGTCATCATCCACATGTACTGACAACTGTTCAAAAACTTATGAAAAATAAAAATGCATACAAATCAAATGGAGATGACCAAACAATGTTATGCACTGCAACCAATTTACACTTATCAGACATGACCAAACTAATCGAGGGAATTGTGATTTTAATGTGAACAGGAGCACATAGATGACAAAATTCTATCCTTTGCAAAAGAAGTACCTTTGATACATTCTGGATTGAAGTGTGTAGGGATCAGTGAGATTTTTGTATCAGTTCAATTTTGATAAGACTTTACCAAAAAATCGTGATGTTCTACATATTTGAGACAAAAGGAAATTATTCTTATTCTGAAGAACTAAATGTGGGGGAAACCGTAATGAACAGATTAATCCATCCAGTCCAATGGCTTTGTGGCTTAGATCCAAAAAGTCTGGGTTTAAATCCCTATTCAACAGCATCATTGCTTAGGGTTGCCACCTCTTTTTTTCAAATAGACCCCTCATCTTTAACAGCTACAAGCCAGGTAAGTACCACATTGCCCTCTCCATGCAGGAAACAGATGCACCTATTAAATCTGGCTGGTGCAGAAAGATGTAATTTAATTTCTTTCTTTCTTGTTTTAAGAATTTGCCAACATTATCAAAATTCTTCATATTTTGGAGAGAAAGAACCTGAGATTTTGAAAATGTGAATGTGGAAGAATGTTGAACGTATACATTTGCTGATCCCTACAATCATTATATGAGCAGTTATGCTCAATACTCCTGCATTAGTGTGCTGAGAACATTACCTGCCATGGATGCAGATTTTGGATATTCTGCTTCTCTCCAGCAAGTCCTTGCTGAAATTTCGATTTACACATGTCATGCAAAGCATATGCCACAGCATAGACAGCATTGTAGGTACTGTAGCTGTGGACAGTCATGGTCATTTCAAAAACAGACCCAGGAAGAGTCTCCAGCTTCTCATCCCCTGTGCAGATCCCCTCAGAATGCATATCTAAACTGGAGCTGGGGAACAAACACATAAATGCCTGTTGCCAGAAGTCCCTGATGAAGCCATCTTCTTGGTCTGAGTTTGGGTTTCTGTTCTGAAGAAATTTCTGGAATCCCAACACCTCCTTTGAGTGAATGGAAAGGGATAAAGCACCATGGATGAAGCTTATGTCCCAATTCCTTTGAAAGGGTAGTGATGTGAAATCCATCTGGGCTGTCATAATCCAGACTTTACTTAATCTCATCATTGGTCCATGACGATACGCTGGAATCTCAGCCAAAATTCTCAAAGTTAGAATTGTCTGAATTTCTCCATGTATGAGAACTGCATTGGCAGTGCTTCCCTTGACAAGGAAAGCTAGTTCAATGAAATCCTTCATCATTGTTTCTATGTCACTGAAAAAAGTGATTTGGGGTAGTTTTTCTATGAAGTCAAAGCAGATACCTCTCTGTGAAAACTTGGGAAGTTCTTTCTGTACAAAGTTCTCTCCATGGTCATCATCTATATAAATCACCCCAATCCATGACCACTTGAAATGGTGCAGTAACTGGATAATGCCCATATACTGATGAGTCCCAGCTGGAAACATAGGGTGGAAAGAAGCAGCTTGGAGTTTGTTATTTGTCAGTGGAGCTGAGCCATACGTTAGCTGAGGACGTGAAGGAGATGAAGCAGATATTTCCAGATTAAATGATCCGGGTACGAATGTTTGTGCATAGTGATGAACATTCCCAATTGTAATGCATGTTCCCAAACATCATTTGCAATCCAGATTTTGTGTGGGCACATAAATGAGTCTGTATAGGGTTCATCACACAGGGGCAAAAATCCACATCAACACCAGGGTTTTGTCCATCCAGTTTCATTACGGGATCAGATCAGGCAACTTTAAACAATTGTTTCTATCTCGTTATATTCCATTCCTTGCCATTTCAAGGGGTGGCTACTTTTCCATGAAAAGCCATTACATGCACTGGGGACACTGTAAAATTTCCTCCTGGTTCCTGCCCCTTTCGGTTTGGTTATGATTGACACACAATGTGGGTGGAGAGCAACCTCCACCGAACCGCCAGTACCACACCCTCACAGGCAGCAGATTCCCAGCAAACTGCTCGAATACTGGTACGGGTGGGTGGATCACTTACCCCGTTCCACCTGGGGGGGTCCCTGGGGGGGAGGTGATCCATCCCTCCCCCTGGAATCTGTCCAGGCTGGCCTTGCTCCGCGGTGATCCTGTGGAGCCAGTCGCCGGCTCCACAACGCCGGCAATACAGCTGGCCGCCATTGCCATGCCGTATCGCTGTGCAAAGTCTGGACGCAAATGGTGTCCACTACACCATTTGCGTACCTGTTTTCACACGAGAGGCTATGCAAGTTATGTTTATGTAGATATTTGCGTAGCCTATCGCGTGAAAATGGGTGCAAATGGCGTCGTGGAGGCCATTTGCGTCTGTACTTAGCACAGCGATACGGCATGGCAATGGTGGCCGGCTGTATTGCCAGGGCTGCGGAGCTGGCTGCTGGCTCCGCAGGATCACCACGTGGGGGAGCTGGCCTGGACGGATTCCGGAGGGGCGTGGAGGTGAGTGCGCCATTCCTCCATGGACCCTAATGGGGCCAGATTCTTGGAATCCAGCATCATTGGGGTCTGTGGCGGAATTCTCCAACATCCCTAAATACTGGCATGCCGGCATCCTGCCCATTCTGAGCTGTGGAGAAAGCAGCCAAAGTCAGGAGCAAAAGTCAGTGCATTGCATTTAGTCAGGGCACGGCAAACCGGCATGGCGGCAAACTGGTATTGCAGCAAGCTGGCGGGTCATTATGAGTATACTGATACATCCACCACCCCAATGGCTTTCTTTCGTCATCATGACCACACCACCAACAAACCAAAACAACCGCCCACACCCGCACCCACACACAGAGGTTTCTTTGCTCTATGGGAGAAATACCTGGGGAGATCATGGCACTCCTGTTACTGCATTTTTTTTTTCCTGTTCGGGATAACATGGGATAGGCAGGGGGAAATGGTGGGGAAATCCCTGGAGGATTACTACCTTGTGTAATGGACCCACAAACCTCTGTCAGTCGCTAATGATGAATGTGTGATAAATTGCAAGTGTAGAGATGCCCTATGAACCAGGATGAGTCATACATTGTATCTGATGTTTTCATGTTACTGTCTTGACTCATGCCAGCAAATTAACATATCCCCCTTGTCCCATTCTATCACTAGCTTGGAGATTTTCATAATGATTTGGCTCAACTGTCCGATGCTATGAATTTCTATTTTTTTCCACAACAATGAAATATGTATGTATGTATGATGACAGTTATATCCTGCCTTTCCCTCTCCTGAACGAACCTGAGTTGGCATACATAACCCTCCTCTCCTTTGTATCCTCACAACAACCCTGTGAGGTAGGTGAGGCTGAGAATCAGTGACTGGCTCAAAGCACCCATGGTACAGGAAGGATGTAGAATTGGTGAGGTTCTGAGCTTGCTTTGCTCTTCTCATATGTCATTTATCAGATTGAACATTGTGTATCCTTTTAACCAGCACCAACGTCTCTGATGAGCTTATTATAGGGCCGATAGAACTAAGCTATTTTTAAAGCAAAAACAAAACAAAACGAACTCCAAACAACCTTGTAAGGTAGGCTGGGCTGAGAAGCTGTGGCTGCTGTAAGTCACCCAGTGAGCTTCCATGGCCGAGCAGGGACTAGAACCCGGATCTCCTGACACCCAGTCCAACACTCTAGCCACTGCACCACAATATTTGGTTTAGTCCTTGGAAAACAATAATCCAAACATCACATTTGAGTAATCTGTGGATGTGTGTGTTTTCGGAGGGGTGTGTGTAATCCCCGAACACAGGTGTGTGAATTCCTATCTGTACATATAGAAGAAGGAATTGGCTATGCCAACATTTGGAGTTTCTTTGCCCTGAGCAGTGGAGGAGGCTACTTCCTCTATTTTTATGTTTCACTTTTTTTTTCTTCTCTAACTGCAGAAACATCAAAAGGAGCTCTGCTGTTGGCAACTTGACCACAAGTTCTTTACTCCCCCCCCCAAAAAAATGACCCAGACACGTCATCACTCCATTGCATGCAGATGGGCATGCAAAAGATTGCACTATGAATCATAAGATTGCATTATGAATAAGGTTCCCAAGAACTGGGTTATCATTATTAAAGGTTTAGCATTTTAAAACATAGACATATTTTTAAATGATATTGCAGAGGCCCAAACTCCAGTGCCCACCCCCTGCCTGCAGAGGAAGAAGACTGGGAATCCAAGGGAAAAGGCAGCTGCATGGAGAGAAAGTTGTAAGTGAAGACAATATGTGAGAATATGTAGAACATGATTACTGCTTACATGGAGTTGATTATGCCTTTGCACTGAATTTGGACTGAAATAAATAGTTGGTAAATAGGTGAGTGAGGGCAGTGTTGTCTGTGCCCATGGGGCTAGAAGGAAGGGGTGATTCTCTATAACACCCAACGCCTGAACAATGAGGTGTACAGAGTTTATCACTGTCCCTCCACTTCCACAAGATAGCAGAGATTCACCAACATTCACTGCTACCCAGGTTTTCCAGCTGAATTCTTTCTATGGTCCTAAACTGCAATTCTGCAAAGCTTCGAGTGGCGATACAGGGGGCCAAAGGTAGCTTAGCAGAATGCTGTGCCTTGCATTGATCAAGATATAGGACCCTGGGTTTCCTTCTTCCAGCGTTTGTTATTTCCCTGCATGCCAAGGCACCCCTTTCTACTTTAAAACACAGTCATACATACAATGTAATAAAAGGACAAGAGAAGTGTGAATGCCATTTTAAACTCTAGTGTTCCAGTGTGAATTTCTTACCAGTGGAATCTTGTAGATGCTCAGAATTTTGGCCATGAAGAGAATAATGTTAGAATTCGGTCCCCCAATGACAGCTACTGGATTGCTCTGGATGTCACATTTATAGTTAGGGACAAATCTGTCCCATGTAGAAAGCAGTTCCAGTGACGCAAGGTAGGTCCAGCTTGCAATGAAATGGCTGTTGGCAATATAGAAGCCCAGGGTGATGTTGGGTAAGATCAAGGGGTTTTCATTGATCTCCTTAAGAGCAAATACCAAGGCCAGGATGTGCTGGTAGTTCTGAGTTAGGACCCTGCAATGAGAGTTACATGCTGCATCACTGTGTACCTTCTTTGGAATATTCCATTAGTCACGTTTCTGTTCAGTATATGTTTGCTTTCAAATACATTGAATGGTCTCAGTCCATGGAGGTGTGAGGAAACATCGATGCATAACACTAGGCTTTTGACTTCTCCAAACACACTGCCCAGTACATGTCTGCAAGCTATTAGTTAGCAGAGGTACACATGCATGCATTTGTTCAATTTTTGGAACCACTTTTTAAATATAGATAGATTGGCTTTGTTTTATGGATTTGTAACTTCTCCTGCATGCATGTATTAGAAGTATGGCAGATAAGAGTGATTAGATGCTTTGGACTCACTCACTCACTGCCTGGGGTGTTAAGATTCATCCGGTGTATTTCCACATCCATTAGAAAACTGTGATTAACTATGCATTCAAACCAACCACTCTAATTTGTATAAAATACAAAAGGGTGTCATACATTGAACCCAGGGCACAGTGCTTTATTGATGACATGGGATTATGGCCCATCACAGCCATTTTGTGAAAACACCCACAACACTGTCAAAATTCCTAATGAGCCAAAAATGTTGGAGACCCTTGCTTTAGACACCTCCTTTTCTGTTCAGACCCAACTGCCATGCTGTCAAAAATCTGCAAGTCCTCAAGCCTCATAGGTATATGGGGCATTGGGATGGGGGTGTTGTTCATTTGTTTGTTTAAAAAAAAACACCCAAATGTATTCCCTTTACTATATATGAATAAATATTTTCTTTTTATTGTATTCATTGATTGATTTTATTTCATTTCATTTCTATACCACCCAATAGCCGTAGCTCTCTGGGACATTCACAAAAATATAGATATAATATCAATAAATCCTTTCTTCTTCTTCTTCTCCTCCTTCTTCTTCTTCTTCTGCTGTGTTTTACAGCCTGTAAGGCTTGCCATGCACATCTTTGGTAAAGCACTTGGGTGTTCTATATTGTGCCATCCCTGGTTTCAAGGCCACAGGAAGACTTTCATTAATTGTGTTGGATCAATTCAGCTGAGGGTAAGAAATTTCTCCCCCCACCCCCCAGAAAGCAATTGTTTTCACTTAGCTCATGATCAAAGATCACCTCAGATTTGCTCACGGTTTTGGGGTATAAAACCAACATGGGATGGGGGGAGATGCCTTGGCCTTCATTTGTTTTTGTTTTTCCCCATGCAAGGTTTGCCTTGGAGGGCTTGCTTTCTGAGGTATTGCTCTTCTGAAAACCTGTGTCACTGAGACCTATAAACAGGTTTAGAAAAGTAGTGTGTTTTATTGTTCTGCCCTGGAAGTTTTGGTTCTCTGGTTCTCTTGCATGTGATTCCCTTTGCCTTTTCCCTTTCCATAAATAAAGTTGCCACCTAACTGAACGTGTGAGCTTCTTTCAAATTAGCATTGGTACTAAGGCCTTGGTACTAACTTTCCTCATGATTATTGCTGCTGTTTAAAGTTTCAGGGCTTTGAAACAGAGGGTGCTGACTTGGGTCCTTGTTTCATCAGCCTTAGGGGTGTCCTGTAAGGTCTGAGGGTCCCCTAGATGAGGTTAAGTTGGAAATAAGGGACAGTGGCTGCCTACCTTGCTGAGTTTGTTTCAGCACCTTGGATAGCTCTGTTACAGTTCTGGCTAGTTCTGACTGAAACCTGCGAGGATTCATGACCCCACCAGAATTAGAGCCACCACCCTCCATGGGTTGGTGTTCAATCTGACCAGCCTTTTGTTCCTGCCTACACAGCGCGGGGGCGGGGGGGGGGGAGATTTATGGTACCCTTTAGTAACTGCATTTAGAATATAGATATAGAAACCCTTAGGGAGTCACCCCCGTGTATGTACAACCCATTCGCTTCCTATGGGGTGTCCCCATTTCACTTACAAACCCTGTAAGAATTCAGTTGTCTGAGTTTATTATTAGAAGTGATGATGATATTGATAATATAAGGCAGTGAAAGGAGCAGATTGCCTTTCTGAGAGAAAGAGAGAGAAATTCAGGGCAAGTTATTCCACGCCCAAAAGCACCTAAATCCAGTCCATAAAATAGGTGTGCCTAATAATATCTGAATGGATTTATTATAAATCTGAGAAAGAAACACACACACACACACACACACACACACACAAATGTGTACATGTACTCATCTTCTATACCCTCAGAGGGATGGTATCTGCATTCAACCTTAGAAGGACTTATGATCATGACAACATAAGGTACCAGAAGGACAATGCCATTCTGAGAAAAAGAGAGAAAGTTGTTGGTTAAATCATTCCCCACCAAACTGAACCTAAATCCAATCTACAGAATAGGTGTGCCTAATAATAAATGAATACTTTTATGATAAAACTGAGAAAAAAACAAAACCAATGCACACATGAACTCATCTTGTATAGCCTCAGACGGATGTTTTTGAAATGTGACCTCATTAGAAGAGATGTAGATCTGAGACAGAATGCCAGCAACGAGCAGGTCTCCGGGGTGGTAATACTTGTGATGAATACGAAGAGGGTCACCAATGCTGCATGAATCAAAAGGAACCTTGGATGCCAGCTGAGGCAGCAGAAGTAAAGCCATCCCCAGGAATAACACACCTTTGTTCACAGCTGTGCCATCCAGCTCATGACTTCCCACACATTGTACAGCAGCACAGCTTCAGCTGAATGGTCACTGGTCATTTGAATTCGAAACATGTCTGTACAGTGTAAAGTGTCAACAATCAAATTGACAGAGGTATGTCTTTTTGTAGCCTCGGCCAGGAATGACATCAGGGATATTAATAGCATCTTTCACATTGCAATCCCACGCATGTCTACTCAGAAGTAAGTCCCACTGCATTCCGGTGGACTTACTCCTTTGTATGCATGCGGCAGACAAAAGTCTCCCCCCCACCCGCCCCGCCGCCACAGCTAGGTGGCACTGGAAGTCCCTGGACAGTTGGAGAAGAAGTACATGTAATAATGTCTAATTTCATAATTGAAGGTGTGCTGATTCAGAATTATAGGTTCTCTGGAACATTGTGGAAGAAAGCATGGCTATCCCATGTCAATGGATGTCTTCTCAGAACCTACCAAGCACAACAGCAAGAGTCCCATGGGCTTGTAATAGCCAACTGCAAGAACATGAGAACAGAAAAATGAGAACTTCTGAAAGGGAGGGAGGAGGAAGTGACACCAAAAAGTAGAACCCGATTTCAAGGCATTAACTTCTGGAGGCTGCGTGATGCTTTGCACAAGCGCTAAACTGGATTAGTTTTCACCCTCCCCCAAATGAAGGGGATACCTGTTGGATCACTTTTGAATGCAGATGTATAGGTTTGTTCCATTACTCTTAACTCTGTCAATGTATCATCCTTACTTTAAACCCATCTGAGTTGAAAAGAACATTAAAAATCCTTACGGTGAAGGTGGGGTTCAAACCTCTGTGTGTTCTGAGTACAACATATTAGCAATCCACTGGTTTAAACACTGGAAGGCAACTTTGGCCTTCCAGAAGTTCCTGCCTTCAGCTCTCATCAGCCCTAGCCAGCATAGGCAATAGTTAGGGATGATGGGGCCCCAAACACGGTGCCCTCCCCTGTAGTAAAGCATATAGGTACAGTATATTGTATATACTGACTTTGTGATATATTGACTTGGCACCTGCCCCCCCAACACACACATATACCAATGTCCCTGAATTTCTCTCTCCCAGCTTGTCAAGGTTCCCCTTATGACCTGTACCCCTTGAGCAACCCCTTAAGGATCTCTTGCATACTTAAGAGCCCCACCCTCCTTCTTTTACCTTCCCCTTCCCAATAACATGGGGTTTAGGCTGTAGAGTGACACACCAGACACGGGGGTGAACCATGACAGTGTACTGGTAAATTTAAAGCAAGCAATAGCAACTATTGGTATTTACACAATAATGCTGAGTGATACAAAAGGCATTAAAAGGAAAATAAAATTGCAAAACCCATGTTCCTTTACCCTAGCTGTCCTTAAGACTTTTCTAGGCTGCTTCTTCCTGCTTACTCTTTGGACCCTGCTTTCACTTCAGGCTCTGGCCATCTCTCCTGCTCTTGCCCTGGCTGCAGCCTGGTCTTTCTGAGTCTTACTGGCTCTCTCCTTCTCTTTATATACCCTCCTCCCTCAAACGATTTTACTCTATGGATCCAGGAAAAGAGACGTTCCCAAAATGAGCACAGAAGCAAATGTACCATATTAAGTTGGAGGTATCAGAAAAAAAGAGGTGAGTCTCAAGTGCTGAGTAACTAAGGGTATTTGAAATGCTGGTAACCCGCTCACTATGAGCATTTTGTAGGCTCAGCTATTCCCCCTGCCAGTGTGCCAGTCAGCTACTCCTCCTTGAATACCCTCCCCATGCTATCCTTTGCATGGTTCTGGAGCTTCCCACGGCCATAAAGGGGCCCTTTATGCCTGCAATGTTGCTGAGATGGCCCTGCATGGCTGCCATTTTGCACAACATTTAAAATATGGACATTACGGAGCTGCCACCTTGCACAAAAGTGGTGATTTGCATTTAGGAGTGGGCAGCTGCGGAGCGCTCCCGGACCATGCAGCGCTTGGCGACCACATCTGCAGGTGCCCTGTGGCTTCGCGAGTGGCACCCAGTAGGGGTGTACGGATTCCCCACTGTCTGTTCCGGTGAGGAATCCGTGGGGGGGGGAGGCGATCCATTCCTCCCCCCAGGAATCATCCAGAGTGGTTCCACTCTGCTCAGATTCCAGGGGAGGGAACTGGCTTGGGTGTGCTTATCTTCCCTCCTGCCTCCTCCCTATCCCTGCCGATTGCCTTAAAAAAAAAAGTCTTAAAAAAGAAAAAAGTGATCAGGAGGATGTGCCCATAGACTTATATGCAAGTAGAGTCATGAATCTTGCGTATAAGTCTATGTGTCCATAGGCTTATACACATGATTCACCGCTCCAGTTGTGTATAAATCTATGGGCACATCCTGCTAAGGATGGCGGAGAATTCCGCCATGGATTTCAGTGAGGCCAAATGCACTGGCATTCGCCCCCCTGAAACCCGTGGCGGAACGGCCTCCCACCCCCTGCCACCCCGCGGAATCCCCCCGGGACAAAGCTTACCTGGGGCGGCTGCTCCGGCGGCGGCACCTGGTCTCTCAGTCGGCTGCTGCGGCCGCAAATGGCGGCTATCGTAGCGGCCGCCATTTGCATTCTGCCAGGCTGCCATGATAGGCTACGTAAGTATTTACGTAGCCTATCATGGCAAAGAGCAGGGACTCAAATGGCAGCCGCTACGCCGTTTGCACTGCTGCTCTTTCCATGATAGGCTATGTAAGTATTTACGTAGCCTATCACAGTAAAGGCAGCCACGCAAACGGCTGCGGATGGCCCTCCGGAACTCCGGCTGCGGATGGCCCTGGCTGGTGGCTGCGCAGAGCTGCAGCGGAGTGGAGCCGGCCAGGGAAGATTACAGGGGGAGGGGTGGAGTGCCTCACCCCCACCGCGGATCCCCCACTGCTGAGCCAGGTAAGGGATTCGTACATCCCTACATCCTGCTGATCACATGTGCCTATATACTTATACGAACGGAAGAAGCAGCCAAATGCCGCTCCACCTCCAGTCCTCCTGACATCCCTATTTAAAGAAGGAAAACAAAGTAACAGTAGCTGTGTTGGCCATGAGAAGAAAAAAAAATCAAATCCATATGAAGGTAATTCCAGGGCTGTCCTCAGCCGGATTTCTGGCTGCGGACGGGCTGCTGCAGACCCAAATGGCGGCCGCCGTAGCGGCCGCCATTTGCATCCAGCCAGGCAGTCGTGATAGGCTACGTAAGAATTTATATAGCCTATCACGGCTACCCCCCAAAAAAAAAACCAGGGTACGCAAATGGTAGCAGCTACGACGGCTGCCATTTGCGTTCCCTATTTTTCGCCAATTGATCTTATGTAAATATTTATGTAAGATACAACGGTGAAAAAAGGGGAATGCAAATAGTGTAGAGGGCACTATTTGTGTTCCTTCATTTTTTGCCGTTCTAGCCTACATAAATATTTACATAGGCTAAAACGGCGAATAAAAAAAGAATGCAAATAGCGCCCACTACGTTATTTATGTTCCCCTTTTTTTTCGCCGTAATAGTCTACGTAAATATTTACGTAGACTAAAACGGCGAAAAATAAGGAACACAAATGGTGGCCGCTGTAGCCGCTGCCATTTGTGTACGCCTTTTGGTTTTTTTTTTTTTTACCCAGATGTGATAGGCTATGAAAGTCTTTACATAGCCTATCACGTCTGGGTAAAAAAAAAAAAAAAGACCAGACTGCAAATGGCGTCCATGGCAGCCGGTCGAAAGACCAGCTGCCACCACCGCCAAAGCCGCCGCAGTCCGGAACATCCACCCCAGTTAAGTCTCGTCCCGGGGGGGATCTGAGGGGGGGCAGGGGGGGCAGGCCGTTCTGCCATGGATTTCAGGGGGCCGAATGCCAGTTGATTCGGCCTCACTGAAATCCGTGGCAGAATTCTCCGCCATCCCTATTTTGGGGGGAGCCAAGCAGGGGGGAGTCCATTGAGTATACATGTCTATTCAAAAGGAAGTTTCATTGGGTTCAATGGAGTTTACTTCCAGATAAGTGCATACAGGATGGCCATGTAAAAATGCCTGCTAGTCATGATTGCTGCATGCTGTGAACTGTACCAGAAGCATCATGCCTCCAAATGCTAGGCACTGGGTAAGAAAAGTGGAAGAGGGTTATATCACCCTCATGGCTTGCTTGCGGGCTTCCCATAGGCATCTGGTTGGTCACTGTGGGAAGCAGGATACTGGACTAGAGAGGCCTTTGGTCCAATCCAGCAGGTATCCCCTTCATTTTGGGAAGGGGGGAAGCTATTCCAGTGTAGAACTTGTGCAAAACCTTATGCAACCTCTAGAAGTCAATGCCTTGAAATCAGGTTCTACTCCCCTTCTGAAGGTCCACAATGTTGGAGGCATAAAGTGCCCTGTGATGTTGTGGAGAGGGGCCTGTATGGCTGCCATTTTGTATTAAAAATACAGAAAGTGTGGTGCCACCATCTTGCGTAAAACTGGGAGTTCGCAGCAAGGAGCAGGCAGCTGCAGGGCGCTCCCAGACTATTGACTAAGCTCATGCAGCCTGGCGAGCTGGGGCAGGGGGAAGTGGCCAGTCGGCAAGCACGTGCTGAGCGTGGGTGCAGGTGAATCCATCCATCTGTATTCACAGTAACCTGAAGGAAGGAAAGGAAGGGTGGTATTCCACCTCTTCTGGAGGGGTTGCACTTCCCCTTAAGGATCAGGTTTGTCATTTGGGGGTGCTCTTGGACCCAGAACTGTGACTTGAGGCACAGGTGAACTCAGTGGCATGGAGCCATTTTTATCAGCTTAGGCTGGTATACCAATTACATCTTTATCTGGAGAGAGATAGCCTATCTGCAGTTATCCATGCTCTGTTAACCTCTCGTCTGGATTACTACATGCATTATACATGGGGCTGCCTTTGAAAATGGACTGGGAACTTCAGCTACTCCAAACAAGGGCACCAAGATTGTTAACGTAGACTGGCCAACGAGATCACATTACGCTAGGAATGTCAGAGAATTCCGCCACGGATCTCAGTGGCGGAACGGCCTGCCAACCCCCCACCCCCCGTGGATCCCCCCCGGGATGGGACTTACCTGGGGCAGATGTTCCGGACGGTGGCGGCGGCTCCAGCGGCGGCTTCAGTAGAGGTGGCGGCGGTGGCTGGTCTTCTGACTGGCTGCCGCCACCGCCGCCATTTGCAGTCTGTTTCCCCCACCCCATTCGTGGTAGGCTACATACAGACTTACGTAGCCTATCACGTCTGGGTTAAAAAAAAAAAAAGTGTACTCAAATGGCGGCGACTACAGCCGCCACCATTTGCGTTCCTTATTTTTGGCCGTCTTAGTCTACGTAAATATTTTTGTAGACGAAGACAGCGAAAATAAGGGGGAACGCAAATAGCATAGCGGACGCTATTTGCGTTCCCCCTTATTTTCGCCATCTTAGTCTATGTAAATATTTATGTAGACTAAGACAGCCAAAAATAAGGAACACAAATGGCGGCGGCTGTAGCCGCCGCCATTTGCGTATGCGTTTTTTTTTTTTAACCCAGACGTGATAGGCTACATAAGTCTTTACGTAGCCTATCACGGCTGAATACAGGGACACAAACAGCGACGGTTACGGCCGCTGCCATTTGCGTCCCTGCTAGCCAGCGGCCGGATGTCCAGCTGCTGGCGGAGCCGGCCAGCAGCTCCGTGGAATCCCCGCAGAGCGGAGCCAGCCGGCCAGGATTCCGGGGGGAGGGACGGAGTGCCTCCCCCCCCCAGTGGAACCCGGAGTAGCCAGGTAAGTGGGGTTTCGTACACCCCTACATTACGCCAGTACTTTTCCAGCTGCCTCAGCTGCCAGTCCATTTCCAGGACTGATTCAAAGTACTGGTATTAACATTCAAAGCCCTGAATGGCTTGGGGCCAGGTTATCTGAAGGATCGCCTCCTCCCATACGTGCCCACCCAGACCCTAAGATCATCTTCAGTGGTCCTTCTCCATGAGCCCCTGCCAAAGGAAGTGAGGCAGGTGGCTACCAGGAAGAGGGCCTTTTCTGCTGTGGCACCTCGGCTGTGGAATGAGCTCCCTAGCGAGGTTCAGCTGACACCTATGTTGTATTCCTTTCGGCACCAGGTCAAATCCTTTCTATTCTCCCACTATGTTAGGATTTTATCTTCTTAGTCTTTTAGCTTTGGTGTTTAAAATCTGTATTTTAAATCTCTGTATTGGTGCTAGGTTTTATTCTGGTTATATTGCTGTATTATGGTTTCAGTGCTTTCATATTTTATATTGTTTTATCCTGTGCTTCTTGGTTTTAATTTTTGTGAACCGCCCAGAGAGCTTTGGCTATTGTGCAGTAGAGAAACAAAACAAAACAAACAAATAAATAAATAAAGGATCTGGGATTGGGGCATTTATATATGAGGGTTTTCTCCACACCTTTACTGAGGCTTGTGCTTCCAGATTCTTTGCAGGATTAAGATCAGCTCCTTTACATGTGTTTTTAATGGTGTATTTCTTTCTCTGGCTCTCTATATGTTTAAATATACAACCACTAGATGGCACAGTGATATAGCACAATTGAGCAATTATGTGTAGGGATGTACGAAAGTCACTTACCTTTTTGACAGGGTGATTCGCGGTGGCGGGGAGGCGCTCCGCACCTCCCCCCGAAATCTTAACCCGGCCAGCTCCGCTCCATGGAGATTCTGTGGAGCCACCGGCTGGGGCTGCCTGCAGCCGGACAGCCCACTACGCTATTTGCGTTCCCCTTTTTTTCGCCATAATAGCTTACATTCACATGTCAGTGCAGAGAGCAGCAGGTAAGTGCTCCATTTTGCGCACCTTTCATGGGGGGGTGGGGGCTTCATTCCACCATGGATTTCAGGGGGCCGAATGCACTGGCATTCGGCCTCACTGAGATCTTTGGAGGAATTCTCTGACAACCCTAATTATGTGAGACTCTCATCCTGCCATTTCTAAATGTGAAACTTCCCACATTAAGAAAAAACAAACAAACAAACATGTGACAATACTTGCAAAGCATAAGAGAGGCCCTGGAGGATGCTGACATCATGTTACGGACTGGGAAACTACTGTGAGTGAGCAATCATGAGCATGCAATAAAAGCAACCAATAAAAGCCTTGTGTAGAAAGGCTCTTAGCCTGCAGTTCTACGCACACTTACTTGAAAGGTCATTGACCGCAATACAACTTTTCTAAATACATAGGCATAGGATTATGCTGTTAGGCTGAAATCCTATACATCAGGGATGGGTAACACATGCCCCCCCCATTGCACATCATTCCCCCATTAGATTTTTTAAACTACATTTGCTCTTAGTAAACCTCTGCAGCAGTTTGCAAACCACCATTAAAATAACAACAACAACAACAACAACAACAACAACAACACAGCAAGAGTGTGGTCCACCAGGTGAGTGGTGGTAGGGTGTGTTCAGGGAGAAATTAGCTCCCAGACCACCAAAGGTTGCCCACCATAGGCTAAAACGGCGAATCAAAAAGGGACACAAATAGCGCCCACTACACTATTTGTGTTCCCCTTTATTTTCGCAATAATAGTCTACGTAAATATTTAAGTAGACTAAGACGGCGAAAAATAAGGAACGCAAATGGCGGTGGCCGTAGCCGCCGCCATTTCATACACCGTTTTTTGGTTTTTTTACCAGGATGTGATAGGCTACGTAAGTCTTTACATAGCCTATCACATCTCTGTAAAAAAAACCAACAACACGCCAGACTACAACTAGTAAAATGTTTTCAAATTGCCATTGTAGATAAGCTTTATTTGACTCATGCTAGTCCCAGGACCCACCATAGCCTTGATCTGGACCTGCTCAGTCTCCTGAAAACACCCAGTCTATTCTCCACACAAACACCAGCCGACAATACTCCTTAGTTAGAAAGGGGAGAGAATGGCATTCTGGTTCCAAATATCTCCTAGCTATTGAGCGTAATCAGCCAACTATTTAGTTCCATAGCAACTTATTTCCTCTAATTCACTGCGAGTGCAAGTGCTCGGTTCCCTTTAAATTGCCACCGGAGGTGAATCGCTTTACTATGACCAATAGTCTGTGCAGCGACCACCCAGAGGGGAAAAAATCAATACAGTTATAGAACGCTTCAGCAGGAGAGTGGTGGTCTTACTTGGATTTCTTTATCAGTTGCTCCCTTGTGTTCAGATTGGGTCTCAGAACAATGATATAGCACTTTGGGAAGAATATAAAGCCCAGTAACCCAGCACTCGAAGCCAAGATGGAGAAGACCTCCACAGCTACCATGTATTTTCCTCTGGTGCTCAAGTAGGTTGGAATGAAGGACAACCAAACACTACAGAAAACCAACATGCTGAAGGTGATAAACTTGGCTTCATTGAAACTGTCGGGCAATTTCCTGGCTAGGAAAGCCACAATGAAGCTGCCAACAGACAAGCAGCCCATAAAGCCCAGGACAGAATAAAACATGGCGACTGACCCTTCATTGCATTCTAATATGACTTCTTCAGCCATTGAGTGCATGTCGAGACCCGGGAATGGGGGAGAGGTTGTCAGCCACACAGTACAAATGGCAGCTTGAATACAGGAACAAGAAAGAACAATGGAGATGGCCAGTCTTTTCCCCACCCATTTCCTCATGCTGGACCCAGGCTTGGTGGCCAGGAAAGCTAGAACTACAATGATGGTCTTGGCCAACACAGAAGAAACTGCCCATGAGAAGATGATCCCAAAAGCAGTTTGGCGAAGGAGACAGGTCATCTTTTGAGGCTGGCCAATGAACAGCAAAGCACACAGGAAGGAGAGCAGGAGGGAGGCAAGGAGGGTGTAGGTGAGGTTCCGGTTGTTGGCTTTAACAATTGGAGTGTCCTGGTGCTTAATGAAGATCCCAAGCACTAAAGCTGTGGCACAAAAAAACAACAGAGCAGAAATGGTCAAACTGGTTCCAAGAGATTCCTCAAATGACAAGAAGGTTAGATATTTTGGAACACAGAAATCCTGGTCATTGTTTGGATAATGATCTCCTGGACACTGAAAGCAGTCATCCATGTCTGGGGAAAAAGAACACATTGATACATGAAAGCCTTATGCAAAGTGCATTGCAGCAATTAAAACACTATTTCATACCCCTGAATGAAAGGTGCTAGGTCAAAGCATGAAATTCCTGTTTGAAACCTTCTCATGCCATTCTGTCTGCAAGAAATGTTCATGGATGGTGAAGGAGAAACCCAATTAAACAAAGCAGTCTCACCCAACACTTCTGTTGCCAATCTCCTTGGAATCACGATCTGGGAATTATCTATATCACTGATTCCATGTTTCAATATGCTGATTTTTTTATTGCAGTCAAGTGAGGTTCTATATGCAATGTCATAAACAAATAGGTCATCACATCAGATTGTATATAATGGTCCGTAGCAACAGCCTACTAACAGCCTACTTACCATCACAGTAAGCAATTAGAAATTGTAATGTCTGGACATACTGTCATTCCCCAGCGTTCAGGCTGGGGTATTTCTTTTTCCTTCACCTTTGTAAGGAAGATAGAGGTGGGAGAGTTGGGGTCCCCACATGATGGGTGCAAGTCAATGGGGAGTGACATAACCAGCCACTTATAAGGCAGTCACATGTCACACCTCAACCAATACCGCTTTTTGCTGGTGTGGCAACCATTCTGTTTTCCATATGCTTCAGTAAGGGGTTAGCCAGTTTGGGGGCTAAATAGGAAAGTTTCGGCAACCTCTGATTCTCTTTTCCTGCTACTCCTTACTGCCTCAGGGACATTTATCACTGATGTGGTGATCTGGCTTTCACATTGGTCATAACTGGCAGGTAGTGTGGACCCATTGCAGCTGAGACTGCTCCTTGACTGTCTCAAGTCATACTTATCATTGATAGTGACAGGGATTACGCCAGGGGGTAGCATCATTCAGATCAAAGAAGGTTTAGTGGGATGGATGGGTAACTCCCATGGGACAGATTATATTTAGAACTTGGAGATTCCCCATCCCTGTCATAGAGCCAGGGTAAGATTTCCTAGTGGGTGGCTGTTGATGTCTGTCCAGAAACCTTAATTAAGGAATAGGTGCACGCACTTTTCTCTGGTCTATCCTTTTTGCAGATCCTAAATTACCATTGTTTCTAATGTTTTGGTCCTTGAACCTTAGTTCACTGACTTGGGACTTCCTTTGGGTAGTGGGGAGAGGCAATGGCGGATACAAACTGGATTACAACTAATATTGATGATAAACTGTATAATGTGACAACTCTTACCATTTTTGTTTGAAATCTTCCCTTCTGGACATGGATGGCAATCATAGCAGCAAAACTGCTTCCCTTCCTTCTTTCTTTTAAAATAGCCAGGATGGCAATTGTCATTGCACATAGAAAGTGGCTGTGCCTGTGAAGCAATAAAAGAGAAGGCTGTCTTAACATCCAGAAAATATGTTTGGGGAGTTTATATATCACTGGTAGAATTATCATTAGGAGCTTTACTACATGAGGCTGTTAATTGGCTGTATCTACTTTTGGTTTCATTGCAGAATTGAGATCTGAGCACTACACAAAGAGTGTTTCCTATCCTGCTTTTCTTCTACATAACATCTAGATGGCACTTTGGTATAGTGGAATAGTGCACATAGACAAATGAAAAAAAAAGTTTTCTTTCACATCTACAATTAAAGATTTCATTTTCTTAGCTCTAACAAACTCCTCAAAAGTGCTCCTTAGACACAGAAGTAATACTGAAGGGTCATGATATTGTCTTAAGAATCGCTCAACAACCATGAGTAGGGGATGATGTTGTTCAGTCGTTCAGTCGTGTCTGACTCTTCGTGACCCCATGGGCCATAGCACACCAGGTCTTCCTGTCCTCTGCTCTCTCCTGGAGTGTGCTCAAGTTCATATTCACTCCATCAGTGATGCTATCTAGCCATCTCATCCTCTGCCGTCCCCTTCTCCTTTTGCCTTCAGTCTTTCCCAGCATCAGGGTCTTTTCCAGAGAGGTTTCTCTTCACATTAGGTGGCCAAAATATTGGAGGTTCAGCTTCAGTATCTGTCCTTCCAATGAGCAGTCAGGGTTGATTTCCTTTAGGATGGACTGATTTGACCTCCTTGCAGTCCAGGGGACTCGTAAGAGTCTTCTCCAGCACCACAGTTCGAAAGCATCAATTCTTCGGCGCTCAGCCTTCCTTATAGTCCAGCTCTCACAGCCAATCCGGAATAAGTCTGTAACTGTTGGAGTCACTTAGGGCATGTCATTGTATTTACAGAGCAATTTGTATACAATAGGCTGCTAAAACATCCTACAGTATTTACACTGTATGTTAATGTACTTGGGCAAATATATCCACAACCTTAAAGCTTTGAATATCTCATCCTTTGAAATGCCATACAAAACATTTTCCCATTTATTTATTTTTTTGGTATTAGTCTATTTTTGATGCAGTTGGTCAGTGTTGTCTGTGAATACTTTGCTTCTTCTGTCAACTTTATAATTTGTTGCTGCAAAACTTATTGTTCTTAGAAGACTCCAAAGGGGGAGCTCAAAATGTGAACTTCCCTGCTCAAACACTCCACCCCGTTTTGAGCTAGCCTTTAGTTTCCTTTAAGATAAATCCAACTCAAAATGGATTTGGGGCCCTGCCAAAACTGCTATCCTGATTCCTGACTTTGAGAGACAGATGCCCTCACCCCGGCGCCAGCTTGTCTGGCCGAAAGGGGGGGCATTGCAGGCGGGTGGGGTGACAAGATGTAGGGGCCTCTGATTGGTTCACCCCAGTGGCACCACCATGCTAGGAGGGGCAGGCTGTGTTGCCTTAAACTCAGCCCCCTTCCCAATCTCAGCTCTCTGGCTCAACGCAGCTTGAGAGAACTACAGCTCCGCCGAGAAACAACGAAGGACACCTGCCTGCTGGAAACCGTCGTCGTCGTTGTTCCAGCCACTTGAACTTCTCCTTCTCCTCAGTTCCTCCTTCGTGGTCCTGAGGGCTCAGCACGCCTGCTGCAGCTCCGGCTTTGCCGGCAGTCGCGGCAGGGGCGCACGTGCTCGGCCGCCGCCGCCTTCACGGCTGGCGCTTGGTCGCACCGGCAGGAGTGGAGGCGGCTGCCCAGCGTCACTCACCCAGGGGAGGCGCTGGTTGCCCGCTCCTTGTGCGCGGCCCCGCCTGGCCGAGGCTCCTCCGAGCACCCGCCCTCCATTGTCTCCCTCGGGCGGTTGCCGCGTGCCTGCGCCGCCATGGCTCCGGTGTTGCC
This sequence comes from Heloderma suspectum, assembly GCF_057233095.1. Classification (NCBI taxonomy): domain Eukaryota; kingdom Metazoa; phylum Chordata; class Lepidosauria; order Squamata; family Helodermatidae; genus Heloderma; species Heloderma suspectum. Next base: position 113,618,660 of record NC_139463.1, on the reverse strand, counting down.
GGCGCTCGCGGCGGGGGCGCGTTTGTGGGGGTGCCACCCCTACGGCCGGCGCTTTTCACCCGATGGGGGCACCGTTGGCTGGGACGGCGCGGGCCCGGGTGCGCCGCCTCCGGTATGCTCCCCTGCTGTGGCGCCCACGCTCCCGGCGGACTCCGGCGGATTGCCACGCACCTACACCGCCGCGGCCCCGGGGTTGCCAGGGCTCGTGGCGTGGGGCGTGTGTGCACGAGTGCCGCCCCCTCTGCCGGCGCTTTTCGCCTGATGGGGAGGCCTGCGACTGTGACGTCGCAGGCCCGGGCGCGCCGCCTCCGGTGCGCTCCCTGCTGTGGCGCCCGCGCTCCCAGCGGCCGGGCGCCCGCCCCCTCGCTCGCCTCCTCCGGCGGATTGCCGCGCACCTACACTGCCGTGGCCCCGGGGCTGCCGGGGCTCGCGGCGAGGGCGCGTGTGCGTGGGCGCCGCCCCCTCAGCCGGTGCTTGCCACCCGTCGGGGGCGCGGGGGGGTGTGGGCGCACGCCCAGGCGCGGCACCTCCTAGTGCGCTCCCCTGCTGGGGCGACCGCGCTCCCCCCCCAAAAAAACCCACCAAAAAATATTAAATAAATAAATACATAAATACATAAATAAATAAACAAATAACTGCAGCCAGGCACCCCCCCCCCCACCGGGAGGGGGAGCACCTGCCTGACAAACCAGGGGTTCCAGGTTTGATCCCCGGCACCTCCAGGCAGGGCTAGGAAAGAATCCTGCTGGAAATCCCTGGACAGCCATTGTTGCTGAGCAATGTTGGCACTCTTTGGCTGGAGGAAGCAATGGTCTGTCCCAGTATAAGGCAGTTTCCAACGTTCAGCCAAAAAAAACACACACTTTTGTTCTCGTTGGTGGTTGCGCGGCCCTGGGCGCCAGCTCTTGCTGCCTCCCGCGAGCGTGGGGAGCTTACGGCGGCAGCACGTGCATCCCCCCCCTGAAAAATACACAAACAAACTCGAAAATACACAAAACAAACAAAACAAAATATCCACCTGGGGACGCCTGCACTCAGGAGCGGCTCCCGTGGCCGCAGGCCCTTGCTGCGCCTCTTTGGCGCCGGGATTAAAGCAGACAGCAACTGCGCCCCCCCCCCTTCAAAGCCACTGTGTTATAGCAGCTAGAGTGTTGGACTGGGACTTGTGAGTCCCAGGTTCTAGACTCCTTTCCAGGGGCATCGTTTAAGGATGAGCCCCTGCTGGGCATGCAGAAGGTCCCAGGTCCAGTCCCGGCATTTCCAGATAGGGCTAGAAAAACTCTACCTGAACCCCTGCAGAGCCATTGAGTCAGCCACAGATTCTCCACCCCTACCCTGTAAGCTAATAAAGTTAATGGCTAGACACACGGTGTCTTAACCGTGAATACATAGACACATACAGAGAGAGGGTCTATGTTTTTGAGCTCACCTCTCTAGCCGCTGCCAGACACTGAGGGTGTCCCCCCTGTCTGGCGGTAATGGCGGCACAGTCGCCTGTTGCCCGGGGTGCCCAGTGACTAGCCCACTGGAACCTCCTGCTATGTGCCTTGACCCTTGCAGCATTTACTTCTTGGGGTGGTGGTTGATGGGTTCGACTGGTCCGGGCACAAAGGCCGTTGTTTCTTCTTGCCAATGTCATACCAAGCTTACCTCACTTTCTACATCATGCCCCCCGAAGAAGGGCCAAGGTTGAAAGATCGAGAAGAGTAGGGCCCCGGAAGAGTAAGGCCCTGCCTCCCATCCCCAACAGTCCGTTACCAAGACCCAATTCTGAGTTTTATGATGAAACGGACCCGGTTTGGGTGGCAATTCTTGCTCAGCATTCTTCAGGGATCCTGTTGGTCCTGCCTAAGTGAACGCGACAGCAGACCCAACGCTCGCTACTTATTTATATTTCAGCTCATCTCTGGGTTCAGTGCACCCATACGCCATTGAGGTCTCCATCTCGCCTTCACAGGTTCACCATGGCAGCATTCCACTGCTGTAGGCAGTCCACCTTCTTGCGGCATCTCCATCAGCAGCGATCCAAGCAACATCCTCCTCCTTGGGGTTTCGCCCAGGCCACGCGACACACCACAGCTGGAGGCGATCCGCCCTCATGGGGCATCTCCATCAGGAGCACTACAAGTGGCATCGCCTCCCTTGCTCCCGGGGACCCAGACACGGCTGCCCTGGATATGGGTGAGATGCGGGACCTCATCCCAGTTGTCCAGTCAGGTGACCTTCAGGGCCGTGGTGTTGCAGCCTTAGGTTACCTCCCTGGGGCGGCTGTCCGTCCCAATGTCATCTCCTTATATGACGCCCGGGCCGCTTGTAGCTCCGCCAGTCACACCCCAGTAACCCCAGCCACTTAATGCAGTATCTTACTGGGTTTTGCTGGATTAATTTAGGATCCCTCGCCTGCCCCCGCCCATTCAGGCATCCACGTAAGGGGCATATCAGATCCCTATGCTAATCTGGTGAGTTGTATTGTCACCAGGGCCACTCCTTCTCGTAATGTTGTTCACCTGAGGAGGTGTCTGAATGGCTTGTTGAGGCCTGTCGCAGGAGGGCCGCCATTGCCCTGCTCTATCTGTGCAGGGAATAAAGCCCCAAGGGCACAGACTCCCAGGACACGTGCAGTTTCCGTCGAGAATGCTCCCTTGTAGCAGTCAGCACTCATGCACCTCTTGTCTAATGCCCGGGGATGAGGAGGTCCCCCTTGGAAAAGCCGGGGCAGTAGGAAGCTCTGCATGGCCCATGCCTAGTTAGGTTGGCGCCGTTACTCCGGCTTTAAGACACTACCCCAACTGGGGGAACGTGTCTTAACTTAGAACTCGGTTTATGCTAGGTTCTAAGGCAGTACTGGCAGAAGGGTTTTAGCCCCCCTTTTTTTTCTCCACACCCTGTTTGCTACTCTAGGGATCTCCCTTCTCAAAATGGTACCCAGGAAATCCTCTAAGGAGTTATCCTGATTCGTAACCTCTTTTCCCTGAGGGCCAGTCAGTTAATCACAAGATCCCTGATCATCTCTGCAAAATGCAACACACCTCTTCATGCGGCAGCTGTCTTGGTCTGGGATCCTGTCCACGGGTCCCTGAGGGGTATGTGCTACATGGAGTCCAAAGACGGTGGTCAATGTTCGGACCTATTGCAAGTATTGCTCCCCTTTCCTGTTTCTTCGGTGCCCCTTAGCTCACAAAGTCTGAGGGCCTCTCTCCCACAGCAACATTCGGTGAAGCCTATCCGATACCCTTAGGTGTTATTCTCACTTCCCTCAGGACAACTTTGAGGTCTTTTAGGCACAGCTCCAAGCAGTTATACATCAGGCATGGCTTCAACTTAGTAGGGCTTTAATGGCATCTCCTTCCGGAAGCGTGAGCCTCTCCTCAAAACCAGACTGCGGACTCACATGGTTCCGCCGCTACCCCATGGGGTTTCAGATTCTTAGGGCAGGTCCAATCGTGCTGTGGGTAGTGGCCTGTAGAGTGGAGACTGCTGCCCCCGCCAAGTACATTGTGAGATGACCTTATAGCCAAGTCAGCAACACCCCCCCCTTCGGTATGAAAACATGACCACGTTATTTATACTCTGTCCTCCTGAAATTGGAGGGTCATGTCATGGTTCAGTGTGTTCACACTCCAGAGTCAGTGTTACAACATCTGGTTCTGGCTCCACCTTGGGCCGGGTTAGGCAAACCCAACTGTCGATGCCTTGTCATGCAATTAGGTCAACATCTTCCAGGTCTTAGCCCCATGGATGCTCCATTCCCAGATCCCATCCTTGCAGTACTATGGGAGACCGGGATACTGAAGCCAGGCATGCCAGCCTGCATTCCATGGATCTCCGTACAGGAGCCACCTGCGACAGAGCAGGTGGGGTGTGCCGCACATTAGGCAAAGCCTCAGTGATAGGATTCATGGCCATTATCTATAGATCATTGGCCACAATTTCACGTCTCCTTAAGGAACAACTGGATATTTGGGACCATAAGTCTCAAGCTGGCCATTTAGCCTTTGGCCCACAAAGGTGGGTTTCACTGACTCCATGTCAGATTTTAGGTTTCGGCGTGCAATATAGTGTTGGGCACAGATGTTGCCTGCATTAGTAAATTAATCACCCTCTCTCTCCGGATACCCCTTTCGGGCTCCGGGGGTAATGGCCCTCCATTTGAGCTTTCCAATAAGACTTTCCCTGTTCCATGTAGCAGCCTTAACAGAATGCAGGGTTGGTCTGGGCTCACAAGGCCGACTCGTCCCGGAGGGCCTTGATTTGCTTCAAGGTACAGGTCTGGCCCAATGTAACCCATTTACTTATTTGGTGATCAAACTGATCAGTATGGCAAGGGCACGGCAATGGCCCACGGCCAAAAGCAAGTCTACGGATTATACTCTGGTGGCACCTTACGGGTTTTATGGAATGCCACGGGTCTGAGGAGGGGTCTCCGTTTTTATCAATTCAACGGTTTACTGTTGACTTAAGGGCAATTGTGCAGTTTCAGCATTAGCTTTACCCCGCTAGGCCTAGGTAATTTGCAGTTAAGAACCCACTGTTGTAACATGGAAGCAGTCTCCATGGCAGCCTCTGGAGATTTCTCTCTCAGGCACATTACGACATTTTAAATGGGGCATCTCAGTGTTTCGGCCTGCATTCGCGAGTTGTCCGCTTCTTCCTGACGCAATTTTTGCTTTGCTTGCCCTAATGTGCTTATTCCTGAGACCAGCAGACTCATTGTACGCCGGTACGGGTGCTCTTACATGGGCACGTTATGATGTCTGGAGCTGCATGAAGGGCGTGTATGTCGTCTTCAGAATTCAGCTTCTGTCACCCCATCACATTAGATCCAGTGGCTCCATAGACGTGGCATATGGTGGGAGTCCCCTCCTCACTCTGTCCCACCAAAGTGTGTCAGTCTTCCTCCGCAGGTACAGGTGCTGCACATTGGAGGGAATGACTTCGGCTGTAAGCCAGGCGAGGACCTGATGGAACAGGCCTTGGTTGAGATGTAGGTGGTCTGGCATACCTGGCCGGACGTAGCCTATTGCAGCCCTCACTGCTCCCATGGATCAATGGGAAGGAATGGAATGACGTTGCCAGTGGCAGGGCACGTCGGAAAGTGCACAGAGAATTAGCTTATGGCCATGTGAATGAGGTGTTGGATTCACCACCCACCAGGGAATTCTGTGGACATGGAGGGAGCGTTACAGGTGGGATGGTGTCCGCCTGTCTCATTTAGTGTATAACATATGTCTGTCTGATCTGTAAAGGGGCCTGCGGGAAGTTCTTCTGCTCAGGTGGGGGGAGTTTCACAAGCTCTAGGCTTGTGACTCCTGTGCCGGCTAGGATGGGCAAAAACAGGAAAGTAGGGATGGTGTGCATGCAGAGGCACCTTATGGTGACAGGTGATGCCTGAGGGCCCCCCGAACGGGTTGTGCGGCTCGGCGGGGGGATAAGGGTTGCCTGGGAGACCAACCCTACTCACTCACCCAGGTGTTGTGTGGCACCGGGTCGGGGGTGACACCGGAAGGTCTATCTCCCCCAGAAGGGGCAGTCCGGAGGGATGGCGAGATCACCGCCACCCCTCAGGCTGGGTATGTTTTCGCCCAAGAAGTGCCAGCTAGCCACTGACACAGTTAGATGCCCATCCTAGTTACCTCTTTGCAAGTATTTAATAAATGTGGCCCAATTTTCAACCCAAGCTTGTTGTCTGTGTCTTCTTTAACCCATCTCCGCTTGCAATCCCCCACTCACTTTTCCCAAATTCCCCCTTCCCAGAAACGCGTTTACAATAGGGAAGACAAGTGAGAGGGTAACATATGACTGAGGGTTCTCTCTTAGGGAGCAGAGCCCCTGCAAAATGTACAGTTTTCTAACTACAAGCCCCATGATCCCTTGCAGGAAATCATCATCATGATCATCATTTTTTTTGCTTTTTTATGTGCTGTATTCAGTATTTCTTTTCCAGCTAAGTAGCAAAATTTCAAAGCCAAGTAAGTCTGAATCCAACATAGGATCTCTTCTCTGTGGAAAGGATTCCTTCTACCACCTAGGAATGGCGGAGAATTTCTCCACGAATCTTCGGGAGGCCGAGCGCCGAGGCATTCGGCCCCCCGAAAGTGTTGGGGAAATTCTCCGCCGCCCCCCGCCCCCCCCGGGATGGGACTTACCGTGGCCGAATGTCCCTTTCGGTGGCATTTCATCGGGGGTGGGGGTGGCGGCCGGTCTCCCGACCGGCTGCCGCCGCCGCCATTGCAAAATAAAAAAGTAAAACAAAAACAAAAACACACACCCGTGACAGGCTACGTGACGATTTACGTAGCCTATCACGGCTAGATTTCCAAAGTCAGCCGTGATAGGCTACGTAAATTGTCACGTAGCCTATCACGAGTGACTTTGGGGGGGGGGAAACGCGTACGCAAATGGCGGCGGCCCATGGGCACCGCCATTTGTGTTCCTTATTTTGGCACGTCTAGTCTACGTAAAGATTTACGTAGACTACGGTGAAAATAAGGGCAACACAAATAGCGTTCCCTTATTTTTGCCACAGTCTACGTAAATCTTTACGTAGACTAGACGTGCCAAAATATGGAATGCAAATGGCGGCGCCCATGGGCCGCCGCCATTTGCGTACGCGCTTTTATTTTTTTTCAAAAGTCACCCGTGATAGGCTACGTGACGATTAACATAGCCTATCACGGCTGACTTTGGAAATCTAGCCGTGATAGGCTACGTTAATCGTTACGTAGCCTATCAAGGGGTGTTTTTTTTCACTTTTTCTTTCGCGGCCGGGGAGACGGGGCGCTTCTCCCCGGCCTGAATTTCGGCCGGGCGAGGCAGGGTGCCTCTCCCCGCAGCCTGAATTTCGGCCGGGCAAGGCGGGGCACCTCCCCCCCCTCGCCTGAACTTCGGGGGGAGAAGCGAAGCAAGCTGCGAAGCAAGCTGCAGGACAAGGTAAGTCCCTTTCGTACATCCCTACTACCACCTGTCAGCCCTGGAAGGACTGAAAGGGAAGGGACACATGGTTTAAATGAATTTGACTTTCTCAGTATTTCTAATGATCTCTCTCTCTCTCAATCTCTCTCTCTCTCTCTCTCTCACACACACACACACACACACTGAGGATTTTCAAACTTGCAACAAGAATGATTGAAAAGGCCCACCACCACCACCAGAGCAGCTGCCAGAGCCTCCCCAAGTAAGTTCTGTCACGGGGGGATTTTGCAGGGGGGCTGTGGGCAGGTGGCCGTTCTGCCATGGATTCCGGTGGGGCTGGATTCTAAAGAATCCAGCCTCACTGGAATCCGTGGTGGAATTCTCTGACATCCCTAAGGACAAAGCACTTTAAGGATGCAATCCTATGGGTAAAGTTGGCTGCCTCCGAACTCAGAGGCAAGTGACTATTCAAAGCAGAGTGGGTGGAGTGCAGAGTGGATCTTCTTCACACTCCAGCTGCCATGCATTTGTGGCTAGACGGCCAATTTCAGCTGTCTAGCCAGAGTGGCTCAGAGCGGGGTGGTTGTGGACAGCATAGAGGAAGCGCCGCACAAGCGCTTCCACCAACCCCATCCCTCTCTGTCCCCAGGAACACCCCTTTTCCCCCACTCCATGCTGCTCTTATGAGTGTGGAGTCTGGGACGAACTGCACTTCCTACAAGGGCAGGGTCAGGGAGGCAGTTCCCCCAAACTGAAACAACCTATGGCCATCTAGCTGCTGTCTAGCGGCCATAGTATTGAGCCCTAAAATAATGTAATTTTAAAGTTGTGTCAATTGAAAACATGGGGGTTGAAAACATGGTTTGAATGGGCCTTATGTAATTGTCAGGACACAGACATAGATCTATAGCAGTGTTTTCACACATAATCAATTTCTGAACATCGGGGACTGATGGGTGACACTGTAGAAGGTGAACAAATTCTACCAGATTGAACCTGGTGGGCCACACTATGGCATGCTCATGAATAGTGATTTCATCGTCTGGGAGCATCTCTGGGTCTATCCTTCCAACTTTCCCAGTTTTGTAAATTGACTATTTTGTGTTAGAAATCATAGAGCTATTTCAGTGTCTTCCAAATGAATCACATTTGAACAATGGGAATGACAGGATCCACCAGAGAAGGTGCACAAATCCTACCTGATTGAATCTCATGGGCCATACTATGGCATCCTCATGAATGGTGACTTCATCATCTGGGAGCATCTCTGGGTCTATCCTTCCAACTTTTATTCGAAGAAAAGAGTCATTGGGGAAGGTGACCCAACTGAGAATATCAAAGCCAGCTACCATTTCTCCATTTTGGTTAAAGGAAACCCTTTCACCAGCAGTATTGTTAAATGAGACACTTCTCAGAAAGTGGTGGAGCTAAACTGAGAGGGGAGAAAGACAATTAAACATTATGTACAGCAAATGAACAATAAGACACTCATAGTTCAGACCTGACACATTTGGTTAAGAACCTCTTTTAAAAAGTTATTGATGGTAAAATTGGCATTAGTAGGCTAGTAATATGAGTAATTATGCATTTTAAAATGCTGGGTGGTGCATCAGTAGGAATAGTAGTAGGTCCTATTAGTAATCATGCAACTAATGTGCAATGTGCATGGCAGTGAACAGAACAACAGGAGTCAAGAGATACACAAGAAATTAGAAATCCAGTCAAGATCCTGCCTAGAGGATCACAGTCTAATGAATGTGAGAACCAAATGGTGAAAAAGGAAGAGGAAGGACATGTGTGACTTCACACTTGGGTAGTAAATGGCATGGAGGAATGCATCACGATCCCAGTTCTAATGGCTTTTACTAGAATAGTCAGGTCACAGCCTTGCCTCTTTCACAGCCCTCCTGCTGGGAAGGATGATATATCCATATCTTATTTCCCCTGCTAATTAATCCTATTTTGCCCTCCTCACATTTAGCTACTTAGTTCCAGAGCAGGGGACTAGGGGTAGGAAGCACTGTCAAGGCAAGAGGACAGGAGCGATTACTGCATCCTCACTATGGTTGTTGGGTATTGAAAACATAGGAGAATCCTTAGGTTGTAATTTGTCTTTTTTTTATCCCCCTAGGTGAGAAAGGTCTATTTTGCAGATTCCCCCCCACCCCCCCCAGCCCAATATCCTCCACCATTTTGGTGGCAGCCACCATTAGATGGCATGGATGAGGATGCAAAATAGTGGCCAGACTGCCGATAGAGTTGCTCCTGCCACTTGCAATAGCGTCATTCCTCAAAATCCAACCAACAAGAAACAAAAACAAAAACCGGGGGAGAGGGAGAAGCTGTGCTACTACCACAAAAGTGAGCCCCACTGGAGAGAAACTGTCGGGGAACTTCTCCCTTGTAGAAATTTGGTGAAATGGTCTTTCTAATTTCTCTGCTTGCCACCAAACAGGGTTTAGAATTTTGAAAGGCTGTTTGCTCACAACTCTAGAATCCCACTAGTGAGTAAGGATGTCTGAGGAATCTGGTTTGGGAGTCAAGCAGATCCCCAAACTTGCCTGACTCAGCCTGTGCAAGGTCGTGGTTCCCAGCTTGCCTGAGAGCTGCCATTGTGTGCAAATTTATGGGTAAGATATTTATGGAAATAGGCATTTTGCACAAATGGCAGCTGTAAACTGTATGATTTATGCCACCATTTATGCCTGAAATTTTTCATAAATCATACTATTTACAGCTGCCATTCTGCACAAAATCACAAGGTCTGTAAATAGCTCGCCCGCAATGTTGGGCAAAATGGTGGCTCATGGACAAGGTGCCACAAGCTGTCATCCGGCAACCACAGACAATCTGGTGGCTTGCTCCATGTGTCCTCCAGGATCAGGCCAGTGGAGGGAGTGTGATGAATGGTGCACAAGGCAGGCGTACGGGAGTTCACCTATCCTTAGTGGTGAGAAACTTTTCTATTGCAGCACTCAGTTAACATGTAATAGGACAAATGGCATAGCACTAGGTGAGTAAATAGGTTTTATTACATGATGATGTCACTGAAGACAAACACAGCCAATGCAAAGGGAAGGGCAATATAGTGTTGACATTATTCCCACCCACTTACAAGCTGAACATGAGTCAGTAGCGTGAGGAAGCTGCAAAAAAGGCTAATGTTATTTTAGGCTATATGAGAACTATAGTTTCCAAGTCATGAGAAGTAATAGTTCCACTTTATTCTGTAATAGTCAACTATTATCTGTAGCATGTGTCCAGTTCTGAGCACCATCCTTTAAGAAGGATATAAAAATGAAATTGGAATGGGCTCACAGGAGGGCAGCACATGGGGTCAGTGGAACAACAACAAAAGTTATATTAATAAATGTTGAAGGAACTGGGTATGTTTAGCATGGAGAAGAGGTGACTGAGGGGTGATGTCAGGACTGATCCTGAGTGCAGGGAGATAGTTAGCAGCTCACATTCAGAACAGGAGCAGCCAGAACTGGGGGAGGCATTTTCACACGCCAGTTCAGATATGGTCAGCATGATTCTCAGGTTACCAACTCCCAGATGGCCGGGCATGAAGCTTCCTCCTTACCCCCCTCTATGAGAAGCAGTGAGCAGGAGGAGGAGGGGCTCAAGGACTGTGACCTAAGAGACATGAGGCGGAAACACAGAGCTAAGAGGGAAACATCAGGGGCAGAGCTCAGATGGTCAAACCGGTTAGCGATGCGTGAGAGGCTACTCAGGGAAGCATCACACGATGGGCAGGACCTCCCTCCGTAAGTTAGCCTAGCCAGACAGCCACCCTTTCAAACTGCGGGCAACTTTTGGTGATCCCATTTGAATCTCCTGGAGGCATTCCTTTGTAGCCAGAGAGTCTTGGAGGATTTGCATCTGTAATGAACCTGTTGATAATGAATTAAAGGCCTGAGACTGAAGCCTCTCCTTTCATGTGTTTGTGTGTGCTTAAGGAAAGAGGGGGCCAAGGGAATCATGACAGGTGACTCTCCATCATCCAACTCTGGATTTTCTGCACTGAGTACATGATTTCATTACACATACTGTAAACACACACACACACACACACACACACAATCCATATGTGCTGTCAACTTAAAAAGAAAGGAAAAGAAGGTATGAAAACTAAAAATGCATAAACATCAAATGGAGATGATCAAACAACATTATGCACTCTAACGTATGTTGATATACACACCTTGAAAGTTGAAATTGCATGACTGGTAAAACCAAGTTACAGTCATCAGACATGACCAAACTAATCAAGGACATTATGATTTTAAGGTAAACAGGAGCACATAGATGTTAATGTTCCACTCCTTCCAGAAGAAATGCTTTCTGGATTGAATTATGTAGTGATTGATGCGATTTTTGTATCAGTTCAATTTTGATAACCATTTACCAAAATTTATGAAATTCTACATATTTGGGACAAAAGGAAATTATTATTATTAATAAATAAATAAATAAATAAGGGCAAAACCTAAACTAACAGATTCATCCATCCAGTCCAAGGGTTTGGCTGCTTAGATCCAAAAAGTCTGGGTTTGAACCCGTGTATATTCAACAATATTACTCCTTAATTAAGGTTGCCATCTCTGTTTTCACACAGGCTCCTCATCTTTAACAGCTACAAGCCAGGCAAATACCCCGTGATCCTCTCCACGCTGGAAATAGATGTACCTATTGAATTTTCCAGGTGCAGAAGGATGTAATTTCACTTCATTTTTTTAAAAGTATTTGCCAACATTAGCAAAGTTTTTCATATTTGGGAGAGAAAAAACTTGAGGTGTTGACAATTTGAATATGGAAGAATGTTAAACTTATACATTTGCTGATCCCTACAATTATTATACAAGTAGTTACGCTCAATCGAAGGAAGATAGTAGGGATGGCGGAGAATTTCTCCCCGAAACTTCGGGGGGCCGAGCGCCAACGTGTTCGGCCCCCCGAACAAGTTTTGGGGAGAAATTCTCCGCACCCCCCTGCACCCCCCCCCCCGGGACAGGACTTACCTTTGGCGAATGTCCCTCCCGGCGGCGGGTCTGGCGGGCAGTTCGTCAGGTCTTCGTCCGGGGCGGGAGCGGCAGCCGGTCTTTTGACCGGCTGCTGCCGCCACCATTCCAATAAAAGAAAAAAAAAATGCCCCCGTGATAGGCTACGTGATGATTAACGTAGCCTATCACGGCTAGATTTGCAAAGTCAGCCGTGATAGGCTACGTAAATCGTCACGTAGCCTATCACGGGTGACTTTAAAAAAAAAAGAAAAGTGCGTACGGATAATGGTGGCCCCCATAGGGAGCCGCCATTCGCATTCCTTATTAGGTCGCTGTAGTCTACATAAAGATTACGTAGACTACGGCGAAAATAAGGGCAACGCTATTTGCATTGCCCTTATTTTCGCCGTAGTCTACGTAAAGATTTACGTAGACTACAGCGACCAAATAAGGAACGCGAATGGCGGCTCCCTATGGGGGCCGCCATTTGCGTACGTGCTTTTTTTTTTTTTAAAGTCACCCGTGATAGGCTACATGACGATTTACGTAGCCTATCACGGGGGCGTTTTTTTTTTTTTACTTTTAATTTTGCGGCCGGGCGGGGCGAGGCGAGGCGCCTCCTCCCCGGCATGAATTTCGGCCGGGCGAGGCGGGAAGCCTCCCCCCCGGCCTGAACTTCGTGGGAGGAGCAGCGAAGCGCCTCCCCCCCACCGCGAAAAGCTGCGAGACCAGGTAAGTGACTTTCGTGCACCACTAGAAGATAGATGCTTCTGAACTGTGGTGCTGGAGGAAAATTCTGAGAGTGCCTTGGACTGCAAGAAGATCAAACCAGTCCATACTCCCGGAAAGAAAGCCAGACTGCTCACTTGAGGGAATGATATGAAAGGCAAAACTGAAGTACTCTGGCCACATAATGAGAAGACAGGATACCCTGGAGAAGATGCTGATGCTAGGGAAAGTGGAAGGAAAAAGAAAGAGGGGCCGACCAAGGGCAAGATGGATGGATGATATTCTGGAGGTGACAGACTTGACCTTGGGGAAGCTGGGGGTGGCGATGGCCGACAGGAAGCTCTGGTGTGGGCTGGTCCATGAAGTCACGAAGAGTTGGAAGCAACTGACCGAATAAACAACAACAACAGTTATGCTCAATACTCCTGCATTAGTGTGCTGAGAATATTACCTGCCATGGATGCAGATTTTGGATATTCTGCTTCTCTCCAGCAAGTCCTTGCTGAAATTTCGATTTACACATGTCATGCAAAGCATATGCCACAGCATAGACAGCATTATAGGTACTGTAGCTGTGGACAGTCATGGTCATTTCAAAAACAGACCCAGGAAGAGTCTCCAGCTTCTCATCCCCTGTGCAGATCCCCTCAGAATGCGTATCTAAACTGGAGCTGGGGAACAAACACATAAATGCCTGTTGCCAGAAGTCCCTGATGAAGCCATCTTCTTGGTCTAAGTTTGGGTTTCTGTTCTGAAGAAATTTTTGGAATCCCAACACCTCCTTTGAGTGAATGGAAAGGGATAAAGCACCATGGATGAAGCTTATGTCCCAATTCCTTTGAAAGGGTAGTGATGTGAAATCCATCTGGGCTGTCATAATCCAGACTTTACTTAATCTCATCATTGGCCCATGACGATATGCTGGAATCTCAGCCAAAATTCTCAAAGTTAGAATTGTCTGAATTTCTCCATGTATGAGAACTGCATTGGCAGTGCTTCCCTTGACAAGGAAAGCTAGTTCAATGTAATCCTTCATCATTGTTTCCATCTCACTGAAAAAAGTGATTTGGGGTAGTTCTTCTATGAAGTCAAAGCAGATACCTCTCTGGGAAAACCTGGGAAGTTCTTTCTGTACAAACCTCTCTCCATGGTCATCAGTTATATAAATCACCCCAATCCATGACCACTTGAAATGCAGCATTAACTGGATAATAGCAATATACTGATGGGTCCCTGTTGGATACACCTGGTGGAACAAAGCAGCTTGGATTTTGCTATTTGTCAATGGAGCCGAGCCATATGTTAGCTAAAGAATTGAAGGAGAGTAAGGAGAGGTATTTCAAATTAAGCGAAGCATGCAGGAATGTTTGTTTGTAGTAGTACACATTCCCATTTGCATTTAGTCATGGGTTAGCAGCAAATCGGCATGGCGGCAAGCTGGCAGGTCAGTATACTGACACACCCACCACCCCGACAACACTGCCGTCATCATCATGACCACACCCCCAACAAACCAATACAACCACCCACACCCGCACACACACATAGCAGTTTCTTTGTGCTATGGGAGAAATACCTGGGGAGGTCATGGCGCTCCTGTTGGGTGAGCTGAAAAAATACTGCATTTTTTTTTTCTATTTGGGGATAACATGGGAATGGGATACACAGGGGGAAATGGTGGGGAAATCACTGGAGAATAATGACGGTGTGTAATGGACACCATGAGTTGCCAATCATGAATGTGTGATAAACTGCAACTGTAGAGATGCCCTATGAATCAGGATGAATCATACTTTGCATCTGAGGTTTTGATGTTATTGTCTTGACTCATGCCTGCAAATTAACAGATCCTCCTTTTACCATTTCATCACTAGCTTGGAGATTTTCATGTCCAATCATTTGACTCTACTGTCTGCTGCCATGAATTTTTTATTTGTTCAGCAAAAACAAAATATGTATGTATGTATGTATGTATGCATGCATGCATGTATTACATTCATATCCCAGCTTTGTTCCTCCTTAAGGAAGCCAAGGCAGCATACATAATCCTCGTCTCCATTTTATCCTCACAACAACCCTGAGAGTTAGGTGAGGCTGAGAATCAGAATCAGTGACTGACCCAAAGGACCCATGGTGCAGGAAGAATGCAGAATTGGTGAGATTCGGAGCTTTCTGAGCTCTTCTCATACATTTTTCATCAGGTTGATCAGAAACACTGCATATCCTTTTAACCAGTGCCAAAATCTCTGATATGCTTAATATAGAGCTCATTGAACAAAAGCTTTTTTAAAGCAAAACACAAACACAACAACACAAAACAAAACAAACAACCCTGTGAGGTAGGTTGGGGTGAGAGTTTGTGACTGGTGCAAATCAGAGAGTGAACTTCCACAGCTGAGTGGGGACTAGAACCCAGATCTCCTGACTCCCAGTCCAACACTCTAACCACTACACCACACCATTTGGTTTAGTCCTGGAAAACAATAATCCAACCATCACATTTGAGTAATCTGTGGATGTGTGTGTGTGTGTGTGGGGGGGGGGGGTAATCCCCTAACACAGGTGTGTAAATTCATCTCTGTAGATTTAGCATTTAAAAACATATACATTTTTTTTTAAAAAAATGACACTGCAGAGGCCCATGCTTCAGTGCCCCCCACCACCACCTGCAGAGGAAGAGAATTGGGGCTCTAAGACCAAGAGAAAATGTAGGTGCATGGACAGAAAGGTATAAGTGAACACAATATGTGAGCTTATAGAAAATGTGTACTGCTTACATGGAGTTGATTATTCCTGACTTTGCCCTGACTTCTGAATTGAAATTAATGATTGGCAATAGGTGAGTGAGGGCAGTGCTGTGTCCATGGGGCTAGAAGGAAGAGATGATTCTATAACATCCAGCGCCTGAACAATGAGGTGTACAGAGTTTGTCACTGTCCCAAACTTCCACAAGTTTGGAAGTTTACTTGGTCATTTCCACAAGATAGCAGAGACTCACCAACATTCACTGCTACCCAGGTTTTCCAGCTGAACTCTTTCTATGGTCCTAAGCTGCAATTCTGCAAAGGTTCGAGTGACAATACAGGGGGCCAAAGGTAGCTTAGCAGAAAGATGTGCCCTTGCATTTATCAAGATATAGGACCCTGGGTTTCCTTCTTCCAGAGTTTGTTATTTCCAAGCATGCCAAGGCACCCCTTTCTACTTCAACACACACACACACACACACACACACACACTATAATAGAAAGGCAAGAGAAGTGCGAATGCCATTTTAAAATCTAGTGTTCCCATGTGCAGTTCTTACCTGTGGAATCTTGTAGATGCTCAGGATGTTGGCCATGAAGAGAATAATGTCAGAATTCGGTCCCCCAATGACTGCTACTGGATTGTTCTGGATGTCACATTTATAGTTAGGGACAAATCTGTCCCATGTAGAAAGAAGTTCCAGTGACCCAAGATAGGTCCAGCTTGCAATGAAATGGCTATTGGCAATATAGAAGCCCAGAGTGATATTGGGTAAGATCAAGGGGTTTTCATTGATCTCCTTAAGAGCAAATACCAAGGCCAGGATGTGCTGGTAGTTCTGAGTTAGGACCCTGCAATGAGAGTTACATGCTGCATCACAGTGCATCTTCTTTGGAATATTCCATTAGTCACGTTTCTGTTCAGTATATGTTTGCTTTCAAATACATTGAATGGTCTCAGTTTATGGAGGTGTGAGGAAACATTGATGCATAACACTAGGCTTTTGACTTCTCTGAACACACAGGCCAGTACATGTTTGGAAGCTAGTTAGCAGAGGCACACATATATGCATATGTTCAATGTTTAAAACCACTTTTTAAATATAGATATATTGGCTTTGTGTCATGGATCTGTAACTTCTCTTGCATCTATGTATTAGAAGAAAGGCGGACAAGAGCTATTAGATGTTTTGGACTTACTCACTGACTGGGGTGTCAGGATTCATCAGGGGTATCTCCACATCCATTAGAAAATTGCAATTAACTACACACTTAAACTAACACATTCCAATTTGTATAAAATATAAGAGGGTGTCATACACTGGACTCAGGACACAGTGCTTTCTTAATGATATAGGATTAATGTCAGTGTTGGGCAAGCAAAACCACCACTGCTAAGGAATGTGAGGGCAACAAAAATGATAAAGCGTTTGGAACATCTCCCCTATGATGGAAGGTTGCAATAGCTGGAATTATTTAGCCTGGAAAAAAGCCAAAGAAGGAGAGACATGATAGAGGTGTAGAAAATTATTCCTGGTGTGGAGAATGTGGATAGGGATACATTTTTCCCCCTCTCTCACAGTACTAGAACCTAGGGTCATCCCCTGAAGCTGATTATTGAAAGATTCAGGAAAGATTCAAGGAAGAACTTCTTCACAGCATAAAGTTAAACTATGGAATTCACTACCATAGGATCCAGTGATGGCCACCAATTTGGATGGCATTAAAAGGGGGTTGGATAAATTCATGGAGGAGAAGGCTATCAATAGCTACTAGTACTGATGGATACGTTATACCTCCAGTATCAGAGGCAGTATGCCTATGTACCCCAATTGCTGGGGAACTTGGGAGAGAGGGTGCTGTTGCACTTGTGTCCTGCTTGAGGGTTCCCAGTTGACAGCTGGTTGGCCACTGTGAACAGAATGCTGGACTAGATGGACCCTTGGTCTGATCCAGCAGGGCTCTTCTTATGTTCTTATGGGAGGGTATAGGGACTTATTTGCTACTTTACGGCAGTGAGTGGGGTGGGGATGTCAGAAGAATGAATCATCCATGCTTTCAAGATGCAAGGTGAATCTTCTCCTAGTGCTCTACTACCAGCCGTACTACAAGAGCTACTGTAATAATCACTAGTGGGATCTGCAAGAAAAAGTTGGAGGCTGCAAGTCTGTACCCACTTACCTGGGAGTAAGGTCAATGGAATTAAATGGGATTTGTAGACTTGTATGGGATTGCACTGGTAGTGTATCTGCACTGTCCCTAACAGGAGTGCTCCCTATTAGTGCTCCAGCCAGACTGGAACAGGAGACTTCTAGTATCCATTGGTGCTCAGGAGGAAGAGGGGAATGTACCCATTTTCTTTCTTTCTTTCTTTCTTTCTTTCTTTTCTTTCTTTCTTTTTTTCTTTCTTTTTTTCTTTCCGCAAGGTGTTTCCCTAATGGATGAGGATCTCCAGGCTCTCCTTCCTTCCTTTCTTCCATCCTTCCTTCCTTCCTTCCTTTCTTTCTTTCTTTCTTTCTTTCTTTCTTTCCCCAAAGTGTTTCCCTGATGGATGAGGATCTCCAGGCTCTCCTTCCTTCCTTCCTTCCTTTCCCCAAGGTGTTTCCCTGATGGATGAGGATCTCCAGGCCAGAACCTGAGACTTGTATAGCACTAGGTGACTTCCAGCAAATAACCTGATAAAGTTATAGCTATGCAGTGGTAAAAATGAGCTCTTTTTCTTATATCTTCTCCTGAAAGTTCCCTATATAGTGAAGGAGTTGTTATTATATTTGTTGTTGTTGTTTAAATAATCTCTGCAATGCTAAATCTCCTCCCTCCAGGATAACAATAGCAGGCTATCAGAATGTTGCAGAATGCCATTTTGTCTCTCCCCTATCTTCCACATTCCTTCACCTCCTTCTGTGTTTGATGTCTGTCAATCATAGACTCATATTGTCTGGCCAAATTCTTGTTCCTTCAGACCTGGAATCTCCAACCTGGTGTGCCCATGGACACCTCTCTTGGCACCAGGCTCCCTGCCCATCCTGGTTTTTAAAAATATTTCTTAAGACATTAAACTAGGAGACTGCCATACTGCAAAGTGAAGTGCTTCCCTCCAGCACCAACCTTGTTTGCATTCCAAAGAGTGGATTTCTGGCCTATAAGCCTCCAATACACCAAACATCAATTTTGGAGGGATCTAATTAAATGAGGGGTGCTCTAAGAACTGTAAGTCCAATAAGAATGGGAACATAGCTTCTTTTTATTTGTTGTTTGAAAAGGTGATGTTGTTGAATTTGTTGACTATAAGCTCATATGCACAATTATTGAATAACACAAAGTAAAAAAGAAAAGAAAGAGTGGATGTGTGTTTAGGAGCCCAAACCCTACCTCTGTACTTGTTCTTGTACGGGTTACTTTTCATTTTGCCTCATCAATTTGCCTTCAGAGAAATGAGCCTTTTGTGACCAGCTTTGGGCACCATGGTAGCCATTTCTTTAATGGACAACACCCGCCCCATCACAGCCATTTTGTGAAAACACCCACAACACTCTCAAAATTCCTATTATGCTCACAGACCCAAAAATGTTGGGGACCCTTGCTTTATACACCACATTTTCTGTACAGGCTCAACTGCCATGCCATCAAAAATCTGCAAGTCCTCAGACCTCACAGGTTTATGTTAAGCTGTTTGTTTGTTTTTAAAAAATCAAATATATTTCCTTTACCATATTTATATAGAGATAGAAAATCAAGAAATCCTTTTTCCTATGTTTTGCAGCCTGTATAGTTCCATTCTCTAAGGCTGGCCCTGCACGTCTTCATTAGGCCACCTTCGTTTGTAATCTTGTGCCATCCCTGGGTCCAAGGCCACAGGAAGACTTTCATTGATTGGGGTGTACAAATTCAGCTGAGGGTTGGAGAGAACTTTCTACCCCCACCTCAGCAGAAAGCAAATAGTTTCCAGTTAGCTCATGGTTAGAGATCACCTCAGATTTGCTAAAGACTTTGAGGTATAAAACCAGGGTGGGATGGGGGGAGATACCTTGGTCTTCATTTGCTTTTGTTTTGCCCTAAGCAAGGTTTGCCTCAGAGGGTGTGCTTTCTGAGAGATTGCTCTTCTGAACCTGTCATGCTGGTACCTATAAAGAGGTTGAGAAGGTGGTGTGTTTTATTGTTCTGCCCTGGGAGTATTGTTTCCAAACCTTGCTCTGTTTTTTTCTTTGTGATTCCCTTTGCCTTTTCCCTTTCCATAAATAAAGTTGCCACCTATCATAACGGACTGTGTGAGCTTCTTTCAAATTAGTGTTGGTACTAAGGCCTTGGTACTAACTTTCCTCTTGATTATTGCCACTGTTTAAATTTTTAGGCTTAGGGCTTTGAAACAGAGAGTGCTGACTTGGGTCCTTGTTTGATCAGCCTTAGGGGTATCCTGTAAGGTCTGAGAGTCCCCTAGATGAGGTTAAGTTGGACATAAGGGACAGTGGCTGCCTACCTTGCTGAGTTTGTTTCAGCACCTTGGATAGGTCCTTTACAGTTCTGGCTAGTTCTGACTGACTGAAACCCAGAATGGATTCATGGTCCCACCATAATTGGATCTGCCAGGTGCCCTGGCCCACAGTCTCCTGGGTTTGAGTGCATATACTTAAAAGTGGGTGCTCGGGACAGAATAGGGATTCTGTTGGTGTACCACCCACCCTGCTGCTCAACAGTCTCCCCTCCTGAGCTAGCCAGGGTGATCTCATCAGCGGTGATGGAGTCCCCTCAGCTCATTTTCCTGGGAGACTTCAACATCCATGCTGAGGCTGCCCTGTCAGGAGTGGCTCAGGACTTCATGCCCTCCATGATGACAATGTGTCTGTCCCAAGGGGTTTCTGGCCCCACTCATACAGCAGGTCACACTCCAGACCTAGTTTTCTATGCTGGGCAGGATGACGGCAGTCTGAGTGTGGAGGAACTTTCTGTTGTTCCATTGTCATGGACAGGTCACTACCTGGTGGGGTTTAGACTCACTGGAACTCAGTGCCTCTGCAGGGGTGGGAGACCGATTAAGTCGGTCTGCCCCAGGAGGTTGATAGATGTGGATGGTTTCCTGACAGCTCTTGCGGATTTTCTTGCTGCCGCGGCAGGTGATTCTGTTGAAGCCCTGGCTGATCTCTGGAATAGGGAAATGGGTAAGGCGCTGGACACAATTGCTTCTGAGCATCCCCTCTCATGGAGTGGAACCAAACTAGCACCCTGGTTCTCTAGGGAACTGGCAGTGATGAAGTGAATGAGATGGAAACTAGAGTGACGTTGGCAGAAAACTTGGAACGAGTCCGATCGAACACAGGCTAGAGCTTATCTGAAAGCCTACTCAGTGGCAGTGAGGGCAGCAAAGAAGTCTTTCTTTTCTTCCACCATTGCATCTGCAGGGATCTGGCCAGTGGAGCTGTTTTGAGTGGCCAGGGGCCTTCTACAGTCTGGCCCATGTGATGAAAATTCTGACCACTCAACAGCCCGCTGTGAACAATTTGCCCAGCACTTTGCTGATAAAAACACTCGGATTAGTTCTGACTTGGATGCTGTAGTTGATGCAGATCCTGTGGATGTCACTTTGGCTCCTGCTTGTTCAGTGTTGATGGATTCTCTTCAATTTGTGCAGCCCGAGGATGTAGGCAGGATCCTTGGAGCGGTGAGAGCCACCACATGTATGCTGGATCCTTGCCCCTCCTGGCTTATTCAAGAGGCCAGAGGAGGACTGGCTGTGTGAATAACGGGAGTGGTTAATGCCTCTCTAGAACAAGACATTGTTCCATTATGCTTAGAAGAGGCAGTTGTGAGACCTCTGTTGAAGAAGCCTTCCCTGAATCCCACCATACTAGATAACTATTGTCCAGGCTCTAATGTACCATTTTGGGGCATTTTGTGGTCACCTCCCAGCTCCAGGGGTTCCTGGATGAAATAGATTATCTTGATCCATTTCAATCTGGTTTCAGGCCTGGGTGTGGGACGGAGACAGCTTTGGTCGCCTTGGTGAACTGGACAGGGGGAGTGTGTCCCTGTTAGTTCTGCTGGACCTCTCAGCAGCATTCGATACCATCAATCATGGTATTCTTCTGGGATGCCTCACTGGGATGGGACTTGGGGGTACTGTTTTACAGTGGCCCCATTCCTTCCCAGGGGGGAAACTCCAAAGGTGGTGTTGGGGGATGCCTGTTCAACTCTGTGGATGTTACCTTATGGGGTCCCTCAAGGTTCTGTCCCCCATGCTATTTAATATCTACTTGAAACTGGTGGGAGAGGTTGCCTGGAGTTTTGGAGTCCTTCTGGAGCTCTACTACTCCTTTCCACCAGATTCCAAGGAAGCTGTTTCTGTCCTTCATCAGTGTTTGGCATCAGTAATAATGGACTGGATGAGGGAGAACAAATTGAAACTTAATCCAGACAAGATAGACAAGACAGATGTGCTCCTGGTCAGTCGAAAGGCAGATCAGGGAATAGGGATTCAGCCTGTTGGATGGGGTTGCACTCCCCCTGAAGACTCAGGTTCACAGTTTGGGGGTGCTCCTGGATTTGGCCCTAGTGCACCAACTGTGCCCATTCCTGGAGATGTCTGATCTGGCCACGGTGACACATGCCATAGTTACA
The DNA here is from genome assembly GCF_057233095.1 of Heloderma suspectum. Classification (NCBI taxonomy): domain Eukaryota; kingdom Metazoa; phylum Chordata; class Lepidosauria; order Squamata; family Helodermatidae; genus Heloderma; species Heloderma suspectum. The sequence goes on along the minus strand of NC_139463.1, from coordinate 113,596,657 downwards.
TCCCATTTGGATTACTGCAACACTCTCTGCATGGGGCTGCCTATGAAGAGTGTTCAGAAACTGCAGTTGGTCCAAAGAGCTGCTGCCAGACTGTTGACTGGGGCTGGCTACAGGGAGCATACAACTTCCTTGTTAAAACAGCTTCACTGGCTTCCAGTCTGTTTCTGGGCACAATTCAAAGTGCTGGCTATGACCTATAAAGCCCTATATGGCTCCATTCCAGGTTATCTGAAAGACTGATCCTCCCTTATTAACATGCCCATGTCCTGAGATCCTCTGGGGAGGCCCTTCTCTCAGTCCCACCACTATCACAGGCACATTTGGTAGGAACCTGGGAGAGGGCCTTCTCAGTGGCTGCCACATGGCTGTGGAACGCCCTTCCCAGGGAGGCTAGGATGGCTCCCTCCTTGATGTGTTTCTAGAGGCAGGCTAAAACATTCTTGTTCCAGCAGGCCTTTGGGACATAGTTGGAACCTGGGGGTAAGCTGCTAAAATGCTGTTTTAAAATGCTGTTTTAATGTTTTTAATATAATTGTAATTCTATTGTTGTTTTATTATATATTAACTTTTGTATATTTTCATATGTTTTAATTGTATATGTTTTAATTTTCATAAGCCTCCTTGTGTCTCAGTACTGGGGAAAAGGTGGGGAATAATAATAATAATAATAATAATAACAACAACAACAACAACAACAACACCCTCCAAAGTTGGTGTTCAATCCGAGCAACGTTTTGTCCCTGCCTACACTGCAGCGGGGGTGGATTTACGGTACCATTTAGTACTTATATTTACAATATAGATTTATATACCCTTAGGGAGTCACATATGAGTATGCACAACCCATTCGCTCACTATGAGGTGTCCCTATTTCACTTCCAAACCCATAAGGATTCAATCATCTGAGCTGACTATTAGAAGAGATGGTGATAATATAAGGCAGTGAGAGGAGTAGGCTGCCTTTCTGAGAGAAAGACAGAAAAATTCAGGGCAAGTTACTCTCCACCCAACAGAACTTAAATCTAGTCCATAGAATAGGTGTGTCTCATAATATCTGAATGGATTTATTATAAATCTGAGAAAAAAAAAAAGCGTACATGAACTCATCTTCTATATCCTCAGGGGGATGTTATCTGCATTCTGTCTTAGAAAGACTTATGATCATGACAACATAAGGTACCAGAAGGACAATGCCATTTTGAGAACAAAAGAGAAAGGTGTTGGTGAAATCATTCCACCCCACCAAACTGAACCTAGATGCAGTCTACAGAATAGGTGTGCCTAATAATAGATGAATACTTTTATGATAAAACTGAGAAAAAAACAAAAAAAAACAATGCATACATGAACTCGTCTTCTATATCCTCAGAGGGATGTTTTTGAAATGTGATCTCATTAGAAGAGATGTAGATCTGAGACAGAATGCCAGCAATGAGCAGGTCTCCGGGGTGGTAATACTTGTGATGAATACGAAGAGGGTCACCAATGCTGCATGAATCAAAAGGAACCTTGGATGCCAGCTGAGGCAGCAGAAGTAAAGCCATCCCCAGGAATAACACACCTTTGTTCACAGCTGTGCCATCCAGGCACCAGCTCATGACTTCCCACACGTTATACAGCAGCGCAGCTTCAGCTGAATGGTCACTGGTCATCTGAATTGAAATCATGTCTGTGCAGTGTAAAGTGTTAGCAATCGTGTTGACAGAGCTATGCCTTTTTGTAGCCTCGAACAAGAATGACATCAGGGCTATTAATAGCATCCTTCTCATTGCAATCCCATGCATGTCTACTCAGAAGTACGCAAGTCCCAGGGAATTCAATTGGACTTACTCCTTTGCATGCATGCAGATTAAAGCCCCCCCCCCCCCGCCCTCAACCCGGTGACACCGGAAGTCCCTGGACAGTTGGGGAAGAAGGGCATGTAACAATGTCTAATTTGTTAATTGAAGGTGTACTAATTCAGAGAATTATAGGTTTTCTGGAACACTGTGTAAGTAATCATGGCTATCCCATGTCAGTGGATGTCTTTCCAGAACCTACCAAGCACAACAGCTAGAGTCCCATGGGCTTGTAACAGCCAACTGCAAGAACATGATACCAGAAAAATGAGACCTTTCAGAAAGGGAGGAGGAAGTGACACCAAAAGTAGAACACGATTTCAAGGCGTTGACTTCTAGAGGTTGTATGATGCTTTGCACAAGTTCTAAACTGGATCAGCTTCCCCCTCCACCAATTGTAGGAGAGACCTGGTGGATAACTTTAGTTTGTTGCTTTACTCTTAACTCTGTTGATGTGTCATCCTCATTTTAAACCCATCTGAGTGGAAAAGAACATAAAAAACTCCATTTAATGAAGGTGGGGTTCAAACCTATGTGTTCAGAGAACAACAGATTAGCAACCTGTTGGTTTAAACACTGGAATACTTCAAAATCCAAATGAGAATGTGAATTGTCATTGTGCAACTAAAGTTTATTTTATGTTGTGCAGCTCAAAAATGCATCTTTTGTACTCAATTCTGCTAAAGCAGAGGTATGCAAGTTTGGAACTCCAGGAGTTTCAGCCTTCAGCTCCCATCAGCCCTAGCCAGCATAGCCAATGGTTAGGGAGGATGGGGCCCCAATGGTGCCCTCCCCTGTAGTAAAGCATATAGATATATTGTATATATTGACTTCGTGATATATTGACTTGGCACCCCTACACACACACACACATAGAACAATGTACCTGAATTTCTCTCTCCCAGCTTGTCAAGATTCCCGTTATGACCTGGACCCCTTGAGCAACCCTTTAAGGATCTCTTGCATCCTTAAGAGCCCCAACTCCCTTCTTTTCCCTTCCCCTTCCCAATAACGTGGGGTTAGGCTGTAGAGTAACACATGAGTCACTTGAAGTTTAACCACAACAATTTACTGGTAATTTTAAGGCACGCAATCACAACTATAGCTATTTACACAATAGTGCTGAGTGATCAAAAGGCATTAAAATAAAAGAAAATCTGCAAAGTGCAAGATCCCTTACCTTAGCTGTCCTTAATACTTTTCTCGGCTGCTTCTTCCTGCTCACTCTTCACACTCTGCTCTCACTTCAGGCTCTGGCTGTCTCTCCTGCTCTTGCTCTGGCTGCAACCTAGTCTTTCTGATTTTTACTGGCTCTTTCCCTCTCTTTATATACCCTCCTCCCTCAAAATTGAAAGTACTGCCTCAACCTGAAGAAATGAAATGTAAGTGGAGAAATGAAATTGACAACCTGAAGAAATGAAACTACTCCTCTCAGGTTTAACCCCACCCAACAGGAAACTCCAGGCCTCCAAGCCTGACCCCCTCCCCCCAATTGCCTCTGTAGGCCTCAGACCTTCATACAGTACAATTGGGAAGAAAGTTCTGAAAGGGTGTGTGAAATTAAATCAGTTTTAATCTATGAATCCCGGAAAAGGGAAGTTCTCAAAATGAGCACAGAAGCTCATGGAAGGTATCAGAAAAAAAAGAGGTGAAACTCAAGTGATGAGTAACTAAGGGTATTTGAAATGGTGGTAACATGCTCATGATGAGAATTTTGTAGGCTCAGCTATTCCCCCTGCCCAGTGCACCAGTTAGCTACTCCTCATTGAATACCCTCCCCACTCCATCCTTTGCATGGTTCAGGAGATCCCCATGGACATAAATGGGCCTTTTATGCCTGTAATCTTGTGGAGGTGGCCCTGCATGGGCGCCAGTTTGTGCAGCATTAAAAAAATATGGACATTATGGAGTCTCCACCATGCGTAAAAATGTGGGCTGGCATTTAGGAGCGGACATTAGCGGGACTCGTGGACCATGCAGTGCTTGGTGAGCACATCTGCAGGTCCATTGCAGCTTGTCAAGTGGTGCCCAGGGGGCTGAGCAGGGGGGAGTTCATTAAGTATACATGAATATTCAAAAGGAAGTGTCACTGGGTTCAGTGGGGTTTACTTCAGGATAAGTGCATACAGGGGAGAGAATGACATTCCAATTCCAAATATCTCCTGGCTATTGAGTGCAATCAGCCAACTATTTAGTTGCATGGCTACATATTTCTTCTAATTTAGTTCAGTTTCAAGTCCTCAGGTCCCTTTAAATTGCCACCATAGGTGAATTGCTTTACCATGCCCAGTTGTCTGTGCAGCAACCACCCAGAGGGGAAAAAATCAATACAATTATAGAACGCTTCAGCAGGACAGTGGTGGTCTTACTTGGATTTCTTTATCAGTTGCTCCCTTGTGTTCAGATTGGGTCTCATAACAATGATATAGCACTTTGGGAAGAATATAAAGCCCAGTAACCCAGCACTCGAAGCCAAGATGGAGAAGACCTCCACAGCTACCATGTATTTTCCTTTGGTGCTCAGGTAGGTTGGGACGAAGGACAACCAAACACTACAGAAGACCAGCATGCTGAAGGTGATAAACTTGGCTTCATTGAAACTGTCGGGCAATTTTCTGGCTAGGAAAGCCACAATGAAGCTGCCAACGGACAAGCAGCCCATAAAGCCCAGGACAGAATAAAACATGGCGACTGACCCTTCATTGCATTCCAGTATGACTTCTTCAGCCATTGAGTGCATGTCACGATCCGGGAATGGGGGAGAGGTTGTCAGCCACACAGTACAAATAGCAGCTTGAATACAGGAACAAGAAAGAACAATGGAGATGGCCAGTCCTTTCCCCACCCATTTCCTCATGCTGGACCCAGGCTTGGTGGCCAGGAAAGCTAGAACTACGATGATGGTCTTGGCCAACACAGAAGAAACAGCCATTGAGAAGATGATCCCAAAAGCAGTTTGGCGAAGGAGACAGGTCATCTTCTGAGGCTGGCCAATGAACAGCAAAGCACACAGGAAGGAGAGCAGGAGGGAGGCAAGGAGGGTGTAGGTGAGGTTCCGGTTGTTGGCTTTAACAATTGGAGTGTCCTGGTGCTTAATGAAGATCCCAAACACTAAAGCTGTGACACAAAAAAACAACAGAGCAGAAATGGCCAAACTGGTTCCAAGAGATTCTTCAAAAGACAAGAAGGTTAGATATTTTGGAACACAGAAAGCCTTGTCATTGTTTGGATAATGATCTTCTGGACATTGAAAGCAGTTATCCATGTCTGGGAAGAATAACACATTGATACATGAGGGCCTTATGCAAAGTGCATTGCAGCAATTAAGACACTATTTCACACTCCTGAATGAAGGCTGCTAGGACAAAGTGTCTTGCCATCATAGTTGCAAAAAAGATGTAATTGGGGATGGTGTAGGAGAAACTCAGGTCCACAAGGCAGTTTCAACCCATCACTTGTGTTGTCCTGTCAGGCTGTCACCTTGGAAGTCACGATCCAGAACTTATCCATATTTTATCTGAAGCCATGTTTTAATATGTTGTATTTCATCATCATCATCACCACCACCATCATAATTACTATTACTATTATTATGGGATGTATGGACAGTGTAAAATTTGCTCTCTCTGTATTTCACAGATTGTGAGGCAACTTTTGTTCCATCATCTTTTCACAGACAGATGCAATTTTTTTCCCATCATGCAGAAAATGCACAAATAATTATGTAAGAGGTTTTGTAATAATTTACGTAATTTCCCTTAATTTAGTGTATTGTCCACCATTCCAATCAAGTTTTCTTCAGCAGAAATTTGTGTATTTTCTAGGGATGGCGGAGAATTCCTCCATGGATTTCAGTGAGGCCGAATACAATGGCCCGCCACTCCCCGCCACCCCTGCGGATTCCCCCTGGGACGGCACTTACCTGGGGTGGATGCAGCGGATTCGGCGGCAGCAGCGGCGGCTCCGGCAGCTGGTCTCCTGGCCAGCTGCTGCCAGGCTGCTGCCACTGCCATTGCCATCCTTGCAGCCGTGATAGGCTACATAACAATTTACGTAGCCTATCACGGCTACCCCCCCAAAAAAAAACAACCCAGCATACGCTAGGGATGTACGAAACTCCCCTTACCTGGCTCTGCCGGGTTCTGCTGGAGGAGGGAGGCACTCCATCCCTCCCCCCAGAATCCTTGCCGGGGGGGAGGTGCTCCGCATCTCCCCCCCAGAATCCTAGCTGGCCAGCTCCGCTCCACGGGGATTCTGTGGAGCCGCCAGCCAGCTCCGCCAGCAGCCGGACATCTGGCCGCTGGCTAGCGGGGATGCAAATAGCAGCGGCCGTAGCCACCGCCGTTTGTGTCCCTGTAGTCAGCCATGATAGGCTATGTAAAGGCTTACGTAGCCTATCACGTCTGGCTTAAAAAAAAAAAATGCACGTACGCAAATGGCGGTGGTTACGGCCGCCGCCATTTGCATTCCTTATTTTTGCCTGTCTTAGTCTACGTAAATATTTACGTAGACTAAGACGGTGAAAATAAGGAACACAAATGGTGGCGGCCGTAGCTACTGCCATTTGCGTACACGTTTTTTTTTTTTAAGCCAGACGTGATAGGCTACGTAAGTCTTTACGTAGCCTATCATGTCTAGTTAAAAAAAAAAAAAAAACCTCCAGACTGCAAATGGTGGCGGTGGCAGCCGGTCAGAAGACCAGCCGCCGCCTTCGCCGCCGCCAAAGCCGCCACCAGAAGATCCACCCCAGGTAAGTCTCGTCCCGGGGGGGATCCACGGGGGGGGAGGCCATTCCGCCACAGATTATGGGGGGCCAAATGCACTGGCATTCGGCCTCACCAAGATCCATGGCAGAATTCTCTGCTATCCCTAGAATTCTCTGCTACGGCAGCCGCCATTTGCGTTCTGTATTTTTCGCCGTTCTAACCTACATAAATATTTACGTAGGCAATTACGGTGAAAAAAAGGGAACCACAAATAGCATAGTGGGCACTATTTGTGTTCCTTTATTTTTCACCATTCTAGCCTACATAAAAATTTACATAGGCTAGAATGGCGAAAAATAAAGGAACGCAAATAGCGCCCACTATGCTATTTGTGGTTCCCTTTTTTTGCCGTTTTATCTTACATAAATATTTATGTAAGATAAATCGGCGAAAAATAGGGAACGCAAATGACAGCCACCATAGCTGCCACCATTTGCGTACACTGGGTTGTTTTTTTTTGGGGGGTAGCCATGATAGGCTACGTAAATTCTTATGTAGCCTATCACAGCTGCCTGGCTGGACGCAAATGGTGGCCGCTACGGAAATCTGGCTACTGGAAATCTGGCTGCAGATGGCCCTGGCTGGCTGCTCTGCAGCCTGGCTGTGGAGTGAAGCCGGCCGTTGAGGATTCCAGGGGGGAGGACCAGATTGCCTCCCCCCCATCCCTCCCCACCGCGAAAGATTCCATGAAAAGGTAAGTGAGTTTCGTACATCCCTAGTATTTTCCTACAAATCAATATGCATAAATTTCAGGAAAGTTAAAGAAAAACATCCGAAAGTCCACAAACTCCATGCAGCCTGAGGGGGTCACTCTGCAGTGGATTCCACAGGTTGGATTCTTAGAAATCCAGGCTCTTTTTAGTCTGTCTCAAATTTCTCCAGCATCCCCATTATTATTTCAGTCCAGAGAGGTGCTTTTCACAGTGGGATGCAGAAATCTCTTTGGGGCCCAAGTAGGAATGTTTTCAGCTCCCCCAATTGTTCATGGGGTTGTCTCTCTCTGCCTATTCTTTACTGCCTCAACGTTCTGGGAAATGGATTGTGGACTTCACATTGGCCACAATTATTCCAACCTAGCAGCTGAGGTCACTTTCCTCCCCAGAGTGATTGGTGATAACTTCAGGGTTTTTCTTCAGGGTTCATAACCTTGGGGCCAAGCCCTACCCCATGGAGGAATACAAGGATGCTCCACAAGCTGGATGGGGAATCCTGCAGGCTATATTAGGCCCTGCCCTAGAGCCAGAGTAAGGATTCCCAGTGGGTGGCTGTTGGTGTCTATCCAGCAGCTTTTCTTGGGGAATGGTGCCCATACTTGGCCCTAATTTATCCTGATTGCTGATCTTAAGTTTCTGTTATTCAAGAAAATTGGGACTTTTTAGCCCAGGTTCACTGGCTTGTGTCTTCCTTGGTCTGTGTGTTTGTGCAGGGTGTGTGTGGGGAGGCAATAAACTGCAGGAACTAGATTACAACTAATATTGATGATAAACAGTATATTGTGACATCTCTTACCAAGTTTGTCTGAAATCTTCCCTTCTGGACACGGAAAGCAATCATAGCAGCAAAATGGTTTCCCTTCCTTCTTTCTTTTACTATAACCTGGGCGGCAGTTGTCATTACACACGGAAAGTGGTTGTGCCTGTCCATAAAGGAAAGAAGAGACTGTTTTAACATCCAGAAAATATGTTTTGAGGAGTTTGTATATCACTGTTCGATTTACCATTAAGAAATGTGTCAGTATTTGAGCAGCTTGCAGCTTAATGTCACTCTATCTACAGAGCAACTTGTATGCAATGGGCTGCTGAGAAATGCTACAGAATTTACCCTGTTTGATAAATGACTTGTGCAAATGTATCCACTACCTTGGCTTTATCCACACTGTAAAGGGTTTTTTTTCCCATTGTTGTCGTTTTACATTTGAGGCAATCACTCCGTGTTATTTGCTTATACTTTGCTTGTTCTGTGTCATGTTATTATGCTTTATACTTTATAACTTATATAAAGTATAAGTTATAAGATAAATATATTGTTATATAACAATTAACTGTTGTCAAAAGATTTCATTGTGGGGAGCTCACTGAGTTCCCACTGCTCAGACACTCTAGGCTCATTTTGATTTTGCTCCAGTGTCCTTTAAGCTGGATTTAACTCAGAATGGATTGTGGTCCCTCCCTCACTTCTATCCCATCATCACTGTTAGGTCCTCACCCACCTTACCCAAGATCCTTCCCCCAAACATCTTTACAACATAGAAGAGTGAGAAGGTGATTAAGGACTCACATCCAGTTAGGAGAGGCTCCACAAAGCTTTTCCTTAGCTAGTGGTAACCTATAGTTTTGTAACTGCAAGCCTCATGATATGCTACAGGAAATCACTACCATCATGTTGATATTTTTTTTTATTTGTATGCTGCTCTTAAATGTTTCTTTTCCAACTAAAGAGCAGTGTTTTAGGTTGGTTGCCCCATTGATCTCAACTGCTGTACTCAAAATATGGCTGATTGGATCCAATCTACCTTCTCTTCCCTGCGGAAAGGATCTCCTCTGCTGCTTCAGTTTGAAATCATGGTTTGAATAGGCCACCTCATTCTTGAACACTGGGAATGACTGGATTCATCGCAGAAGGTACAGAAATCCTACCTGATTGAACCTGCTAGGCCATACTATGTCATGCTCATGAATAGTGAACCCATTGTCTTGGAGAGTCTGTGGGTCTATCCTTCCAACTTTTACTCGAAGAAAGGAGTCATTTGGGAACGTCACCCAACTGATAATATCAAGCCCAGCTACCAATTCCCCATTTTGGTTAAAGGAAACCTTTTCTCCAGCAGTATTGTTAAATGAGACACGTCTCAGAAAGTGGTGGAGCTAAATTGAGAGGGGAGAAATGAAATTAAAGTACATAAACTCTGCAAATAATCAATAGGGCAATCACCTTTCAGACTTGAGGTTTATGGTTAATAAATTCTTCTTAAAAATTCTGGAGACTAAAACTGGTATTAGTAAACTACTAATAATAGTTGTTGTTCAGTCATTCAGTCGTGTCCGACTCTTTGTGACCCCATGGACCATAGCACGCCAGGCCTTCCTGTCCTGCGCTCTCTCCCGGAGCGTGCTCAAGTTCATATTCATTGCATCAGTGATGCTATCTAGCCATCTCATCCTCTGCCGTCCCCTTCTCCTTTGGCCTTCAGTCTTTCCCAGCATCAGGGTCTTTTCCAGGGAGTTTTCTCTTCGCATTAGGTGGCCAAAATATTGGAGCTTCAGCTACAGCATCTGTCCTTCCAATGAGCACTCAGGGTTGATTTCCTTTAGGATGGACTGATTTGACCTCCTTGCAGTCCAGGGGACTCGTAAGAGTCTTCTCCAGCACCACAGTTCGAAAGCATCAATACTTCGGCGCTCAGCCTTCCTTACAGTCCAGCTCTCACAGCCATACATTACTACTGGGAAAACCATAGCTTTGATTAGACGGACCTTTGTTGGCAAGGTGATGTCTCTGCTTCTTACTATGATGTCTAGGTTTGCCATAGCTTTCCTCCCAAGGAGCAAGCGTCTTTTAATTTCATGGCTACAGTCACCGTCTGTGGTGATCTTGGAGCCCAAGAAAGTAAAATCTGTCACTGCTTCCATTTCTTCCCCTTCTATATGCCAGGAAGTGATGGGGCCAGATGCCATGATCTTAGTTTTTTTAATGTTGAGTTTCAAACCAGCTTTTGCGCTCTCCTCTTTCACCCTCAACAAGAGGCTCTTGAGATCCTCTTCGCTTTCTGCCATTAGGGTGGTATCGTCTGCATATCGGAGGTTGTTGATAATTCTCCCGGCAATCTTAATTCCGACCACTGATTCATCCAACCCGGCATTTCTCATGATGTACTCTGCATATAAGTTAAATAAGCAGGGTGACAATATGCAGCCTTGTCGTACTCCTTTCCCAATTTGGAACCACTCGGTTGTTCCATGTCTGGTTCTTACTGTTGCTTCTTGACCCTCGTACAGGTTTCTCAGGAGACAGGTAAGGTGGTCTGGTACTCCCATCACTTTCAGAATTTGCCACAGTTTGTTGTGATCCACACAATCAAAGGCTTTAGCGTAGTCAATGAAGCAGAAAGAGACGTTTTTCTGGAATTCTCTTGCTTTCTCCATGATGCAGCGAATGTTGGCGATTTGATCTCTAGTTCCTCTGCCTCTTCAAAACCCCGCTTGTACTTCCAGTAGTTCTCGGTTCGCATACTGCTGAAGCCTAGCTTGTAGGATTTTGAGCATCACCTTGCTGGCATGTGAAATGAGCGCAATTGTGCGGTAGTTTGAACACTCTTTGGCGTTGCCCTTCTTTGGAATTGGAATGTAAACTGACCTTTTCCAGTCTTGTAGTAATTAACCTTTTAAAAATACTAGGCACTTTTAGTCGTAATAGTAGCAGCAGTAGGAAGAGGGGGGAGGAAAATCAAGAGCAACAGCCCATGTGGCATTAAATGAGCTATTTCTGGAATTTCATAATAGTTGTTGCGTGTTCTTTTGTTGCAACTTGTCAACACTGTTTTACCAGATGATATGTATTATCTGGAACTCAGCCAGAATTCCTCAGAAGACTTCCTTTTCTGAGAAGGTTTCTGAGACTTGTCCTTATCTCATACCCCAGAAAAGAAGGCTACTTAGCATTTTTTTAAATTCTAAATATTCCCCCCCACCAGCATGGTTTTGTAGAAGACACCATCTCTCCCCGCCCACACCCACCCCGCTGCCACTATTTGTGCCAGAATGACATTGTATGGTTGGCATTATGGAGGAGGCAAAATGGTGGCCTATCCATATTATTACATGATGATGACATTGGGGACAAACACAACCAATGCAAACAGAAGGGCAATAATTCCTGCATCATGAATGGCAACCTCTGTTGGGATTACCCACCGAAATAATTGTCAAAAGAGGAAGAGTTTTTCACTGCAGCTGAAAAGATTCATGAAAAGCACACCCTTTCATTCCAGCCCTAAATTTGGTCAGAAAAAAATACAGTATACAATGCACATTGACATAATATGTTCCTTGAATTCAATGCACTCATAATGCTGGCAAACTGTACAGAAAATTCACCTTATTGAAACAAATGGTAAGAAAGGAAGAGGAAGTAATGGGTGCTGATCATGTCTATCCCAAATCAAACAGGGCTTGGATCACAAGCCGGGAATTAAGGCAATACCCTTCATGTGTGGTTGTTCACAGGAAATGGTATTCAGTGCCATATTTGTGGATAGAAAACTGGGAGAGATAGCTAGAAACTCAGAAGACAGGAATAAAATTAGAAATGACCTTGATACAATGGAAAACTGGCCTGAACTAACAAAGTGGAATTCAATTCCACAGTGATAAATGCAATGTTCTACATTTTGTGGGGGAGGTGTCAAATGCACAAGTATAAGATTGGGGATACCTGACTTGGCAATGGTGCATACAAAAACAGTTCTTCAGATTATACTTAATCATAATCTGAACATGAGCCAGCAGCGTGATGAAGCTGCAAAAAAGGATAATTTGATTTTAGGCTTCATTATTAGAACTATACGTTCAAAGTAATGAGGTGTAATAGTTCTCCTTTATTCTGCACCAATTAGACCTCATTTGTGAGCGTTGTGTATAGGGTATATGTGGTACAGACTAATTGCAATATGTAATCACAGGGCAACAGACATGATCAGTGGGAGAGAGAGAGATTGCCGTGAGTGAAGGTTGAAGGACTGGATATCTTTAGTTTGGAGAAGAGATGACTAAGAGGTGACATGATAACTGTCCTCAGATAGTGGGAGGGCTGTCACTACTACAGAGAAGAAAGTAAATATTTCTTTTATACAGCTCTGAAAAGCAAGACTAGATCTAATGGGCTTAAGTTACATGAGCATAGTTTCTGGTTGACTATTAGGAGAAATGTTCGAGTGGTAAGAGTAGTTCACCCTGAAACTAATTACCTAGAAGGGTGATGGGCTGTCCCTCACTGGAAGTTTCAGAAAGAGGCTGGACAGCCATCTGTTGGGGGTGCTCCAACTCTGGACTTCCTTCATTAAGTAGGTGGTTTGACTACACAAACATGCACACAGCTACGTGCACACACAAACATTAATTATCCATGTGAGATGACAACTTGAAAATAGGGAAGAAAATAAATAAATATACATGACTATCTAATGAAAATGGTCAAACAATGTTATACACTCTTCACTAAGTGGATATGCACATATTAAAACTAGCACTGTGCTGAAAACCCACCTGCCCTTTCACAGCCTCTTTGTTTCCCTGTGAAAGAGGCAGTCATTTGTCTGCTTCCTTGGTTGGATTGCTGAGAATTTCAGAGAAATTTCTCAAGGTGTAGGTCTTCCATGCTTACTTTACTGTAAGAAGGTGGCCAAGGGGTGTGTGCATGTGCCTGACAGCTGAGTGAGGAGTTGGTATTATTTCCTTATTATTTTTCTTGTTGCTGCTAAAAGAATAACAATAAAGCAAAAACAAAAATGCCTCTCTCAGCTTTCAGGCACTCAGCAGACAGCAGCACTGGGAAGCCCCAAGGGAGGAAGACCTGACTAAGTCCTCCAGGGGGCTTTCCAAGAAGCTGAAGCAGCTAGGGATGGCAGAGAATTCCGCCACGGATCTCGGTGAGGCCGAATGCCAGTGCATTCGGCCCCCCGAAATCTGTGGCGGAATGGCCCGCCACCCCTTCGCCCCCCCGCGGATCCCCCCCGGGACAAGACTTACCTGGGGTGGATGTTCCGGGCGGTGGCGGCAGCGGCTGCGGCGGCTGGTCTTCTGACCGGCTGCTGCCGCCGCCATTTGCAGTCTTGTCAGGGTTTTTTTTTTTACAAGACATGATAGGCTACGTAAATATTTACGTAGCCTATCATGGCTGGGTTAAAAAAAAAAAACGCATACGCAAATGGCGGCGGCTATGGCCACCGCTGCCATTTGCATTCCTTCTTTTTGGCCATCTTAGTCTACATAAATATTTATGTAGACTAAAATGGTGATAATAAGGGGAACGCAAATAGCATAGCGGGCGCTATTTGCGTCCCTTTTTGAATCGCCGTTTTAGCCTATGTAAACATTTACGTAGGCTAAAACGGCAAATCAAAAAGGGACGCAAATAGCACCCACTACGCTATTTGCGTTCCCCTTATTTTCACCAACTTAGTCTACATAAATATTTACATAAATACATAATAAGGAAGAAAAAGAAAATAAATAAATATACATGACTAACTAATGAAAATGGTCAAGCAATGTTATACACCATCTTAGTCTACATAAATATTTACGTAGACTAAAACGGCCAAAAATAAGGAACACAAATGGTGGCGGCCGTAGTCACCACCATTTGTGTATGTGTGTTTTTTGTTTTTTTTTTACCCAGAGCCCTCTGCGGCTGGACATCCGGCTGCGGACGGCTCTGGCCTGAGCCTGGCCAACTGCTCCGCAGAGCTGCCACAGAGCACAGCTGGGCATGGAGGATTCTGGGGGGGGGGGAGGAACGGATCACCTCCCCCCCGTCAAGGATTCTGGGGGGAGGAACAGAATGCCTCCCCCCACCATCAACATAATCCGCGGAAAGGTAAGTGACTTTCATACATCCCTAGAAGCAGCCAGAGAGGCTGCAAGGAGAGAACGGGGAAGGGGGGATGATAAAGAAAGAGTACCCCACTCCCCTCAGTAAGGCAAGCACTGAAGCTCCGCAGCCTGAGAAATTTCTCTGAAATTCTCACCCACAAATTTTTGGGTCCAAATTCTTTTCAACCCTCCCCCCAATGAATGGTCAAAAATAAACATATCAAAACATTCAGCACAGTGCTAATTAAAACTACATGACTGGTAATACCAAATTACAGTAGTCAGACATGACCAAACTAATCACATCCATTTTTATTTATTTTTTTAATATGAACAGGAGATGCCAAAATTGTTCCCTTTTCCAAAGAAGTGCTTTCCAAACATTCTAGGCTGAATTATTTAGGGAAGGGTGAGGATTTTGTTTCAGTTCAAATTTAATAAGAATTTGCCAGGATTCACCAAGTTCTACATATTCATGGGAAAAATAAGTGGGCTTTTTTTTTTTTTTAGAAAAATGAATGTGGGATAAATCAAAACCAGATTCCATCATCCTGGTCAAAGCTTTTAATTATTTGGATATTAAACATTCAGGTTCGAATCACTGCATATTCAGCCATGTTTGTGCTTGTTTAATTAATGTTGACACCTCTCTTTTTTCTTACGTGCTTCTCATCTTTAACAGCTATTTGCTAGCTGAGTACAACGTGGTCTTTCTACATGCTAGGAATAGCTGTATCTGTTGATCTTGGCTGGTGCAGATGGATGAGGATTTCAGTTCAGTTCATTTTTTGTAAGAATTTGCTGAAAATTGCCAACATCTTCATACTCGGAAGAGAGAGAATGTGATTTTAAAAACTGAACTGCTGGAGAAAGTGAAATGCATACATCACCCATCTTCTGATCTACTACACCAAAAGAAATGTTAAGCTCGCGTGTATTAGTATGGTGAGTACATTACCTGCCACATTTGGTGATTTTGCAGATTCTGCTTGTATCCATCTACTCTATATTTGGGTGTATGCATGTCATGCAAAGCATGTGCCATGGCATAGACAGCATTGTAGGTACTGTAGCTGTGGGCAGTCATGGTCATTTCAAAAACAGACCCAGGAAGAGTCTCCAGCTTCTCCTCCCCAGTGCAGGTTTCCTCAGAGTGCATATCTAAATTGGAGCTGGGGAACAAACACATAAACGCCTGTTGCCAGAAGTCCCTGATGAAGCCATCTTCTTGGTCTGAGTTTGGGTTTCTGTTCTGAAGAAATTTCTGGAATCCTAACACCTCCTTTGAGTGAATTAAAGGGGATAAAGCACCATGGATGAAGCTTATGTCCCAATTCCTTTGAAAGGATAGTGATGTGAAATCCATCTGGGCTGTCATAATCCAGACTTTACTTAATCTCATCATAGGTCCATGATGATATGCTGGAATCTCAACCAAAATTCTCAAAGTTAAAATTGTCTGAATTTCTCCATTTATGATCACTGTGTTGGCAGTGCTTCTCTTGACAAGGTAAGATGTTTCAGTGAACTCATTGACCATTCTTGCCATGTCACTGAAAAAAGTGATTTGGGGTAGTTTTTCTATGAAGTCAAAGCAGATACCTTTCAGTGAAAACAAAGGAAGTACTTTCTGTACAAACATCTCTCCAATAACATCATCTATATAAATCGCCCCAATCCATGACCACCTGAAATGCAGCAGTAACTGGAGAATCCCCATATAGTGATGGGTTCCATTTGGGAACATCTGGTGGAAAAAAAACAGCTTGAGCTTTGTTATTCATCCGTGGAGCAGAGCCATATGCTAGCTAAGAAATAAAAAGAGTGGAGGTTGAGAAATTTCCAAATTAAAACGTGTGCGTATTTGTATATTCGTACTGATGGTACACATTCCCAATTGCGATACACATTCACAAACATCACTAGAGATCTAGATTTTAATCTATGTGTGAACACCAGTGAGTGCTTATCGGTTAGGAAGAGTCATAATTCATATCTGATATTTTGATGTTGTTTTGGCTCCTGGGAATGGATGAACAGATCTCCTTTGTTCCATTGAGTGCTTGTCCTCTACCGTGGATCTACTGTCCTCTGGTGTAAATTTCTTCCCCTCCCCCAATAAAAAATTGATTTAGTCCTGGGATAAGGATAATCCAAATTTAACATTTGATTTGATTGATCTTTGTGGGTGGGTAAAGAAACAAATTTCATCCCACAAGAAAGGTGTATGAATTAACTTTTCCCAAGTAATCTGAAATACCAAAATTTGGGGCCATTTTCTTTTTAACAGGCTATTTTCTTCTAATTGTATGTTTAACTTTAATTTCACTCCAACAGCAGAAGCATCACAAATATCTGAGCTGCTAGACACAGCATCATTCCATTGACACCCCCCCCCTTTGTGTGTGTTTATGTATGGATGGGTGAGTGCATGCCAAAGACTGCACTCTGAAGCATAATGTACAGATTCTAACAGATAGGTTATCATAATTAAAGGTTTCAGATGTTCAAACATATGTTTTTAAACATCGATATTGCACAGTCCCAAGCTTCAGTGCTTCCCCTGCATGCAGAGGTAGAAGATTAGGCTGGAAGACCAAGGGAAAATGTGGGTGTGTGGAGGTAAAATTATGAGAAAACGCAATATGTGAGACTGTAGGACATGTTTACTGCTTACATCAGGAGTCCCCAACGTAGTGCCCGTGGGCACCCGAAAACTGTTTTTTCTTTCCATTTTTTTTAATCATACATACATGGATTTGTATGAAATCCATGCAACTTTCTAGCAATTATGCATGGATTTCAACAAAAGTGGACCATATATTTAAATAAGTATCATTTGAAGGTGGCATGTATATGCCACCCATTCAAATATTGGAAGCATTGTTATGTCCTCAGTCCATTGCATTATAGGAGGTGAGTGTTTTCCTTCCAATGTTGTAATATAAGTCTTTTAGTTGTCAAAACAGTACAGAGAATGTATTTACACTGACTGTTAATTTCCATGATGCAGGTGAATAATTTTTAAAAAGTGTGTACATCAGTGAATATTAAAGACAGTTCCAGTACAACTTTTATCTGTGTAATAACCTCCTCCCCCGAAGAAGCAACTATTGCACCTTGCCAAAACATATGTTTACAAGAAGCATTGACTGTATTGCACCACCAGCAGTTAGCCAAGTTAGACAATCCCTTATGATTGAAAGAGATGTTGCAGTGTCCAACAGATGCAAAAGGTTTCTGCTGAATAGAACACAGCATAAGATCCATGGACGTGACAGATAGATGCCAAAGAGACAATCCACTGGTGGTGCCCATAACATGGTCTCAAATTCCTAAATGTGCCCAGGGATCCAAAAAGGTTGGGGATCCCTGGTTTACATGGTGTTAATGATGTATTATTATTATTATTATTATTATTATTATTATTGTCGTTATTGTTATTAACATTTCTATACCGCCCCATAGCTGAAGTTCTCTGGGTAGTTTACAGAAGTTAAAACATTAAATACAATATAAAAGGTTTGAAAGCCATTTACATAAAAGCACACAGACAATAATATACACAAACAACATATAACTACAAACCGCTTTGAACTGTCAGTCATAACTAAAGATACATCCAGAACCAATTAAAACTCATCATATGCTGCCAAGTGCCTGAGAAAAGAGATAGGTCTTAACCTGGCACCAAAAAGATAACAATATTGGCACCAGGCGGACCTCATCAGGGAGCTTGTTCCACAAATGCGGGGGGGGGGGAGGCACCACTGAGAAGGCCCTCTCCCTTGTTGCTGCCTCCCAAGCTTCCCTTGGAAGAGGCACTCGGAGGAGGACCTTAGGTGCTGAATGTAGTGTGAGGGTAGGTTCAGTTGATTAGCCCTCACCCGGTCCATTGTTGCAGCCAGGCACTGATTCAGCACATCCACAGCCTTACCTGAAGAAGATGAATAGGAGAAACAGAGCTGCGTGTCGTCAGCATACTGATGACAACACACTCCAAAACTTCAGAGGACTGCACTCAACAGTTTCATGCAGATATTAAATAGCACAGGCGACTAAACTGACCCCTGTGGAACCCCATATTGGAGAATCAATGGGGCCGAGCAGTGTTCCCCAAGCACCACCTTCTGGATCCAACCTTCCAAGTAGGAGCAAAACCACTGCAATGCAGTGCCTCCCACTCCCAACTCTGAGAGCCGTCCCAGAAGGATACCATGGTTGATAGTATCAAAAGCCACCAAGAGATCGAGAATCAACAGGGTCACACTCTCCCTGTCTTTCTCCCAACATAGGTCATCATACAGGGAGACCAAGGCTGTTTCTGTGCCAAAACTGGGTCTGAACCCCAATTGAAATGGATCCAGATAATCGGCCTCATCCAACAGTGTCTGGAGCTGGTTGGCGACCACTCGCCCAAGGAACTTGCCCAGGAATGGACCATTTGCAACTGGCCTATAATTATTAAGGTTTTACAGGTCTAGGGAGGGTGTCTTCAGAAGCGGTCTCACCACTGCCTCTTTCAGGCAGCCCAGGAGTTGGGACCACTCCCGTTTGCAAAGAGGCATTCATCACCTCCTTAGCCCAGCCAGCTGATTCCTCCCTGTTAGTTTTTATTAGCCAAGAGGAGCAAGTATCCAATATGGAAGTGGTTGCACAAACCTGTCCAAGCACCTTGTCCACATCCTTGAGCTGTACTAACTGAAACTCATCCAAGAAAACTGGACAAGACTGTGCTCTGGATACCTCACCAGAATCGCCTGCAGTAATACTAGAGTCTAGATCCTGGCAGATGCAAGAGATTTTATTCTGGAAGTGCCTAGCCAGTACATTACAGCAGGCCTCAGATGGTTCCATAGTGTCCTTAGGACCATAATGTAAAAGGCCCCGGACAAGCCTAAAAAGCTCTGCTGGGCAGCATATCGGCAAATTGAACAGAAGCAGTGTTGTTGTTGTTGTTGTTGCTGCTGCTGTTGCTGCTGTTGTTACTTTCCACTCTCACTGCCTTTGAATATACCTGGCCATAGGGACACACCAGGGTTCAATCGCAACCACTAGGATTTTTTCTCGACGTGCACTGAAGCCATCTCCTATTTTCTTTCATCATCCTCAGCTCCAGGTTATACCACAGAGCCATACGAGCTCTACTCTGGAGAGGGTGTTCAGCAGTGCTCAGGATGTGGGCTGTTGAAGCCAAATCCAAGCAAGGCAGAAGTACTGATGAAAGGTACAGCAGAAATTGCTTTCTTTGCCCTAAAGTTTAGACCCAACTTAACTCTCTGCCTTGAACAGGTTTTGAAGCTGAGAGATTTCTGTTGCCCTAACCTGTAAGCCTGCAGAACATAGACTGACAATACAGGTTGACAAAAGTAGCTTAGCAAAATGTTGTCCCTTGAGCCTATCAAGACTTAGGAGTCTGGGTTTTCATCTTACAGCATTTGTCATTTCCATGCATGCCAAGGCAGTCTTGATTATGTTTACTACACCACTTTCTACTTTAAAACAAGCACACACACAACCTAATAGAAAAAGGCAAGAGAAGTGTGAATGCCATTTTAAACTCTAGTGTTCCCATGTGCAGATCTTACCTGTGGAATTTTGTAGATACTCAGGATGTTAGCCATGAAGAGAATAACGTCAGAATTAGGTCCCCCGATGACTGCTACTGGATTGTTCAGGATGTCACACTTATAGTTAGGGACAAATTTGCCCCATGTAGAAAGAAGTTCCAGTGATGCAAGGTAGGTCCAGCTTGCAATGAAATGGCTATTGGAAATATAGAACCCCAGGGTGATGTTGGGTAAGATCAAGGAGTTTTCATTGATCTCCTTGACAGCAAATACCAAGGCCAGGATGTGCTGGTAGTTCTGAGTTAGTACCCTGCAATGAAAATTACACACTGCATCATATAGTGCATCTGCTTTAGAATATAACATTACCTGCATTTCAGTTCAGTATATATATGCTACTCATACTGCATTACAATACATCGAACACTCTGAATCCATGGAAGTGTGAAGCAACGTTGACAAAGTGTTGTCAGTGTGGGATATTGACTTCTCCAAACATACAGGCCAATATAGGTTCTGGCTTGGAAGCTATTAGTTAGAAGTGACACATATGTGCTTATATTCAATGTTTAAACCACATGCGCACACACATATAGGCTTTATTTTATGCATTTGTAACTTCCCTTGCAACTATGTGTGAGAAGAAGGGCAGATAAGAAATAATATAATTCAATGGGATATACCTCCAAGCGGACATATGTAGGATCATACTGGCAGTATATTTCCACAGTCCCTAACATGAAGAAGACTGGAATAGAGGACTTATAGTGCAGTTTGGTGTAATGGAGCCCAAAGGAAGGTGGAATGGACTCTTCCTTCCTTCCTTCCTTCCTTCCTTCCTTCCTTCCTTCCTTCCTTCCTGAAGGCCTTTCCCTGCTGAACTAAATAGCACTAGAGGACTTCCAGCCCAGAACCTGAGACTTTTGTAGCTATACTGTGGGTAGCAGCTGGCCTCTTTGTTTACTCTTCTAAACATTTCCCTTTTTTGTGCAGGAGGTTTTTTTGTATTTTTTGTTTGTTTTAACCCTATAACACTAATCCCCTCCCACCCAGGATACTCATAACACAGTCTTGAAGAAGACCTTTTTTGTCTATTCCCTGTCTTCCATTTAGCTCCGTCCACCTAGCCTGATACCCTAACATTCTGTGTTTTGATGGCTATCAGTCATATGGATAGACTCACACAGTCTGCCAAGTTTCTTGTGACTTTAGACACACACCCCTTTTGTTTTCTGTACAAGCTCAACAGCCATCAGTAAAATTCTCAGACTTTACTGAAGTCAAGATGTTTGGGTTTTTTTTTTAATCATTCACTTTACAAATTAGGGAATCCCTCATCTGAGTTCCCTGTTAGAAGAAAATATGGTAATGATAATATAAGGCACTGGAAGGAGTAGGGTGCCAATCTGAGAAAAGCAGAGGGAGATGCAGTTCAAGTCATCCCCCACACTACTAAATTCAGTAATACAATAGGTGTGCCTAATAATATATGAATAGACGTATGATAAAACTGAGAAAAAAACAAATGCATACATGAACTCATCTCCCAGTTCCTCAGACGGATGTTTTTCAAATGTTATATCATTAGAAGAAACGTAGATCTGAGACAGAATGCCAGCAATAAGCAGGTCTCCTGACTGGTAATACTTGTGGTGAATACTAAGAGGGTCACCTGTGTTGCATGAATCAAAAGGAACCTTGGATGCCACCTGAGGGAGCAGAACTAATTCCAGCCCCAGGAATAACACAGCCTTGTATGCAGATGTTCCATCCAGCCACCAACTCAATTCTTCCCACATTGCCATTTAAGTGTCATAAAGCAGCACAGCTTCACTTGAATGGCCACAGGCTTAGCTGATTTGAATGCATGTGCGACGTGTGTACAGTACAAAGTATCCACAACCAGTGTAATGGAGCTATGCATTTTTCTAGCCTGAGCAAAAAATGATGTCAGGAATATTAGCAGCAATCCTAGGCACATCTACTCAGAATCAGTCTCACTGAGATCAATGGTACTTACTCCTTTGTATGTGTGTACAAGATCAATGCCTCGGGCTTGTTTTTTTTTTTTTCTTCCTAGATGCCACTTGATCCCCCTAGAGACTTGGAGAAGGTGCCGTAATAGCGGTTAACTTGATCATTAAAGGGGAGTTAATTTAGAATTATAGGTTGTCTGGGACATTGTGGAAGAAAACATGACTATTCTCATCTCAGCTGATGTCTTCTCAAATCCCACTGACTGTGACAGCAGTTGATTTATGGCTTTTAATAGCCCATGGGAAGAAAAGACCACCAGAAAAGTGAGATCTTCATAAAATAAAAGGGGTGTTTTTGTTTGTTGGTTGCTGTTGGTTGTTTTTAACAAAAAATAGTAGGAACAGATTTCAAGGCATTAATTTGAAGAGGTTTCATAAGGTTTTGCACAAGTTCTAAACTGGCTTATTTTTTTATTTTTATTTTCCAAAATGAAGGAGAGACCTGCTGCATCAGACCAAAGCCCTCTCTCGTCCAGCATCCTGTTTATCCCCAGTGACCAAACAGATACCTATGGGAAGCCCCCAAGCAGGCCATGAGCAATAGACCTCTCCCACAATTGTTACCCAGTTACTTGTATTCAGAAGCATACTGCCTCTGATACTGGGGGCAGCTAATAGTAATCATAAATAGCAGCAATTTTTAGGATACACTATGGGAATTGGAGTAGACATGTACAGGATTGCTGTGTTAGTCTTAACTTCATGAATGTGTCTGTCTCCCCTTAAAAACTTCTGAGTTGGTAAGAACATAGAAAACATACATCTGATGAAGGTGCAATTCAAATCCATGTGTGCAGAGCACAGTGGGTTACCTTAAACATGCGAATGAATACTTCAAACTCCAAATGAGAACAGGAATTGCCATTGGGCAAGTAAAGTTGTTCCATAGTATACAGCTAAAACATGCATGTTTTGCATCCCTTGTTCTCAGTTCTACTCAAGCATATTGTAGGGCTGGGCCAAACTGAAGTCCACAGCATTTGGGGAAGTTACTGGTGGTGGTCGTGATGAAAACACTCCAAAAGTTTGGGTGGGGGTCACGTTCAGGTCAGGGGTGTGCATGGGTAGTGTAGGACTTACAAATGGAATTAGAAGGTGACAAGGGATTCTTTCCAATTGTAAACTGTAGATTACACTTTTAAAAGTCAAGCTCAGCCATGGTTCATCTGCCTGCCAGCCAGCAAGGCCGCTACATGCTTTGATACTGGGGAAGAGGTGTGTGTGTGTGTGTTTTCTGGGGCATTCCTGGGGCCAAAAGTTGGCTCTCCCCATGGGCTATGTCATGGAGCATTTTCCCAGAGGCATTAGTAGCTTCAAGTTCTAAGCAAGTGGCTACTGAGCTTCTGAGCACTCAGCTGAGCTGAGTCTTGGCTTAGTAACAGATTAAAAAAAGAGGGCAAGTAAGAAGTCTTCATTGTTGTTGTTGTTGTTCAGTCGTTCAGTCGTGTCCGACTCTTCGTGACCCCATGGACCATAGCACGCCAGGCCTTCCTGTCCTGCGCTCTCTCCCGGAGCGTGCTCAAGTTCATATTCATTGCATCCGTGATGCTATCTAGCCATCTCATCCTCTGCCGTCCCCTTCTCCTTTTGCCTTCAGTCTTTCCCAGCATCAGGGTCTTTTCCAGGGAGTTTTCTCTTCGCATTAGGTGGCCAAAATATTGGAGCTTCAGCTTCATTATCTGTCCTTCCAATGAGCACTCAGGGTTGATTTCCTTTAGGATGGACTGATTTGACCTCCTTGCAGTCCAGGGGACTCGTAAGAGTCTTCTCCAGCACCACAGTTCGAAAGCATCAATTCTTCGGCGCTCAGCCTTCCTTATAGTCCAGCTCTCACAGCCATACATTACTACTGGGAAAACCATAGCTTTGATTAGACGGACCTTTGTCGGCAAGGTGATGTCTCTGCTTCTTACTATGCTGTCTAGGTTTGCCATAGCTTTCCTCCCAAGGAGCAAGCGTCTTTTAATTTCATGGCTACAGTCACTGTCTGTGGTGATCTTGGAGCCCAAGAAAGTAAAATCTGTCACTGCTTCCATTTCTTCCCCTTCTATGTGCCAGGAAGTGATAGGGCCAGATGACATGATCTTAGTTTTTTTAATGTTGAGTTTCAAACCAGCTTTTGCACTCTCCTCTTTCACCCTCAACAAGAGGCTCTTGAGATCCTCTTCGCTTTCTGCCATTAGGGTGGTATCGTCTGCATATCGGAGGTTGTTGATAATTCTCCCGGCAATCTTAATTCTGACCACTGATTCATCCAACCCGGCATTTCTCATGATGTACTCTGCATATAAGTTAAATAAGCAGGGTGACAATATGCAGCCTTGTCGTACTCCTTTCCCAATTTGGAACCACTCGGTTGTTCCATCTCTGGTTCTTACTGTTGCTTCTTGACCCTCGTACAGGTTTCTCAGGAGACAGGTAAGGTGGTCTGGTACTCCCATCACTTTCAGAATTTGCCACAGTTTGTTGTGATCCACACAATCAAAGGCTTTAGCGTAGTCAATGAAGCAGAAATAGACGTTTTTCTGGAATTCTCTTGCTTTCTCCATGATGCAGCGAATGTTGGCGATTTGATCTCTAGTTCCTCTGCCTCTTCGAAACCCAGCTTGTACTTCCGGTAGTTCTCGGTTCGCATACTGCTGAAGCCTAGCTTGTAGGATTTTGAGCATCACCTTGCTGGCATGTGAAATGAGCACAATGGTGCGGTAGTTTGAACACTCTTTGGCGTTGCCCTTCTTTGGAATTGGAATGTAAACTGACCTTTTCCAGTCTTGTGGCCACTGTTGAGTGTTCCAGATTTGTTGGCATATTGAATGCAGCACTTTAACAGCATCATCTTTTAGGATTTTAAATAGCTCAGCTGGAATACTGTCATCTCCGCTAGCTTTGTTGTTACTAATGCTTCCTAAGGCCCACTTGACTTCACTCTCGAGGATGTCCGGCTCAAGTTCAGTGACCGCACTATCATGGCTATCAGGGACATTCAGATCTTTCCTGTATAGTTCTTCTGTGTATTCTTGCCACCTCTTCTTAATCTCATCTGCTTCTGTTAGGTCCCTGCCTTCTTTGTCCTTTATCATGCCCGTCTTTGCACAAAACGTTCCCTTGAGATCTCCAATTTTCTTGAAGAGATCTCTAGTCTTTCCCATTCTGTTGTTTTCCTCCATTTCATTGCATTGTTCATTTAAGAAGGCCTTCTTGTCTCTCCTTGCTATTCTCTGGAACTCTGCATTCAGTTGGGTATATCTTCCCCTTTCTCCCTTGCTTTTCGCTTCCCTTCTTTCGTGAGCTACTTGTAAAGCCTCATCAGACAGCCACTTGGCTTTCTTGCATTTCTTTTTCTTTGGGACGGATTTCGTTGCTGCCTCCTGAACAATGTTACGGACCTCCGTCCATAGTTCCTCAGGCACTCTGTCTATCAGGTCTAATCCCTGAAATCTATTCCTCACCTCCACTGTATATTCATCAGGGATATGATTTAGGTCATACCTGAACGGTTTAGTGGTTTTCCCGACGTTCTTCAATTTAAGCCGAAATTTTGCAAGAAGCAGCTCATGATCTCAGCCACAGTCAGCTCCAGGTCTTGTTTTTACTGACTGTATGGAGCTTCTCCATCTTTGACTGCAAAGGACATAATCAATCTGATTTCGATATTGACCATCTGGTGACGTCCATGTGTAGAGTCGCCTCTTGTGCTGTTGGAAAAGAGTGTTTGCTATGATCAGCGTGTTCTCTTGGCAAAACTCTTATTAGCTTTTGTCCTGCTTCATTTTGTACACCAAGGCCATGCCTGCCTGTTATCCCGGTGATTTCTTGACTTCCTACTTTAGCATTCCAATCCCCTATGATGAAGAGGACATCTTTTTTTGGTGTTAGTTCTAGAAGGTGTTGTAGGTCTTCATAGAACCGATCAACCTCAGCTTCTTCGGCCTCAGTGGTTGGGGCATAGACTTGAATTACTGTGATGTTGAATGGTTTGCCTTGGATTCGTACTGAGATCATTCTATCATTTTTAAGATTGTACCCCAGTACTGCTTTTCCCACCCTTCTGTTGACTATGAGTGCTACTCCATTTCTTCTAAGGGATTCTTGCCCACAATAGTAGATATGATGGTCACCTGAATTAAATTCGCCCATGCCTGTCCATTTGAGTTCGCTGATTCCCAAGATGTCGATGTTCAATCTTGCCATCTCATGTTTGACCACCTCCAGCTGACCTTGATTCATTGATCTGACATTCCATGTTCCTAAACAATATTGTTCTTTACAGCATCGGATTTTCTTTTCACCACCAGACACATCCACAGCTGAGTGTCCTTTCGGCTTTGGCCCAGCCGCTTCACTCTTTCTGGCGCTACTTGGAAATACCCTCTGCTCTTCCCCAGTAGCATATTGGACACCTTCCGACCTGAGGGGCTCATCTTCCGGCGTCATCTCTTTTAGCCTTGTGATACGTTCCATGGGGTTATCTTGGCAAGAATACTGGAGTGGGTTGCCATTTCCTTCTCCAGTGGACCACATTTTGTCAGAACTCTCTGCCATGACCTGTCCGTCTTGGGTGGCCCTGCACGGCATAGCTTATGGCTTCACTGAGTTACGCAAGCCCCTTCGCCACAACAAGGCAGTGATCCATGAAGGGGAGAAGTCTTCATACCACCTTGTAATTTAATATTCAAGTGTTAATACCCTCACCCCAAATTCAAATGATGTTGCACCCCACCCCACCCCCACATCAACATCCTTGAATTTCTCTCTCCCATCTTAATTGGGAAGGAAGGCCTGGGGAGGTGTTGTTATGTTCTGGCCTGAGCAGGACAGGGCTTAGAGCAAGGCAGTACAGACATTACAATGCAAAGAAGAGTTTTTAGCGAGCAACTTGTTCCAACAGGGTCTGAGACCAAACTTGTAATGTTTGGACATGCGGCACTCCATCATGCGGCACTCGGGTCTCGAACTGCTGTCCTGCTGACCTTCCGGTCTGCAGTTCAGCGTCTTAACCACTAAGCCACACAGCCCCAGGGCGCCCATCACATTACCAAGCTATTTATAATATGCTACCCAGCCAATTTCCCTACCCTAAGTATGGAGGTAGGGAATGTTGTGCCTCCCCTGCACCCACAAAAGGCACTGGTGATACCTGTGAGTTTCTTTTCTTTTCTAGCTTTCTTTCTTTCTTTCTTTCTTTCTTTCTTTCTTTCTTTCTTTCATAAAAATAAATAAATAAAAGAAATTGGGTGGCCAGCAGCACTTCAAAGTGAAGTGCTGGCTTCCACCCTCCTGCCATATTTATTCCCCATAATGTCTCAGGGGCCCATATGTATCCAGAGAGATTCTCAGAAAGTCAAGTTGGCAGGCAGCTGAAAGCCAGCTTCACTTGGAAGCATCCCCAGACATTGGGGAGCGGGGGGGAGGAAAACAGGGGCAGACCCCATTGCGACTACCTGATAAGGTGATGGGAGAGGTTTGGGATGGCATCAGAACAATTAGGGGAGGGTTGGGGTGACTCAACAGCGTGGGAGAAAGCAGGGAGACTGGGGCTGGATCTCTCATGATGTATTCAACTTTGCCATCCTTTCTCAAGAAGCTGAGTGTGTGCAGATGGGGAATCTGAAATGGTGGTGAGGTGGCACTCACTGTTTTTGATTTTTTTTTCTGGCTTAACTATTTGTGATGTCAGAGACATTTCTTTTCCCAGTATGCCAGTCAGGTACCTCCTCCTTGGAGGTACCCCCCCACCCCCCCTCATCACAGTAGAAGAACAGCAACATGCCAGCTCCCCAATAAGTAAGGGTGCAATCCTATCAAGATAGACATCAGCCTCCAAACTCGGAGGCTGATGCCTATCCAATACAGATCAGGCAGAGCATGGAAGGGATCCTCTCCTCTGCCCTCCCCCTGCCCTGCATTCTTGGCTAGATGTGCAATTACATGTGTCTAGCCGGGGCTTCAGAGAGGGGACGGGAATGGGCCTGGAGACCCCATAGGAAGCAGCATAAAGGGGCTTCTGCAGTCTCCTTCACTCCCCACCCCTGGGAACACCCCCCTTTTTGCCTTCTCCATGCTCGGTTTTCGGAGCACAGAGAGGCAGATGCCATGGTTCTCCCTGTGCATGCTACAAGGGGGAGGTGGAGAGGCAGGGAGCATGGTTTCCTGGCTCTGAGCTCAGAATGCTGTCTAGAAGCTCAGAGCTAGTAAACTGAAAAATCCTATGGCCCTCTAGACAGTGTCTAGTGGCCATGGGATTGCTCTCTAAGGGTGCAATCCTATAGGGATAGGCAGCCGCCTCCAAACTCGGAGGCGACCGCAGAAGAAGCATGGAGGGGATCATCCCCTCCACACTTCAGCTTCCTTGTATCTGTGGCTAGACAGCCAATTTTGACTGTCTAGCCACACAGGAAGGTGGAGTTGGAGAAGCAGCTGCCAGATGATACTTAGGATGTGTCATACTGGCATTTACGCCTTCCCTGCCCCGGCACACCCACCGGAACACCCCATTTTTGCCACTCTGTGCTCCTCTTCCAAGCATGGAGCACAGGGATGTTCCAAGCTGCCTGGGGAGCAGCACAGAAGTGGGGAAGGTTGGATCTCCAGGAACCAACCTCGGAGCACAGGCTCCAAGGTCGGTTCCCAGAAACCAACATATCCTACGGCTGCCGCTGTCTAGCCGCTGACTAGCGGCCATAGGATTGCTCCGTCTGTGTGTTTAGCATTTCAGCCCAAGTTTCTTTATCTACTCAAGTTCTTTCTGCACCTTCCACTAACCTGGAGGAATAAAATGGGTAACGGGAGGGGGAGATTTAGGCTGCAATTTTATGCACACCTACCTGAGAAGTCCTACTGAACACCATAGGATTTTTCTAAGTAAGTGTGCATAGCATTGTGCTGTAAGGCTGAAATCCTGTACACATTTACTTGGGAGTAAATCCCATTGAACGAAGTGGTACTAACTTCTGAGTAGACAGGTTGAGCTATTAATGTTTCTTTAAGTTTATGATCATGCAACAGAGGCATGAAGATGGGTGGGATACATGAAAAGGAAGAGGAAGGGGGGTTGGGTTTTGGGGGGCTTTTCAAAATCTTTATTATTATTTTGCATTTTAGTAAGTGTTATAAGGGTTGGTGTCAGTATGGTTTAGGCTCCCTCCCCAGGGTATCTATTAGATACATACATACTCTATTAGATACATATTAGAGTCTGTGGAAAGAACTGGATTATGGGGAAATTAACTTTAGGGATGTACAAAAGTCACTTACCTTTTCGCAGCATTGATTCGCAGTGGGAGGGAGGCGCCCCGTCCCTCCCCCCGGAATCATCCCTGGGCTGGCTCTGCTCCACAGTGGCTCCAAGGAGCCACCGGCCAGGGCCATCCGCAGCTGGAGTTCCGGCCACGGCCAGCTGCTGCGGCCACAAATGGTGGCCATAGCAGCCGCCATTTGCATCCTGCCAGGCTGCCGTGATAGACTATGTAAGTATTTACGTAGCCTATCACGGCAAAGGCGGCTATGCAAATGGCTGCCGCCGGAACATCCGCCCCAGGTAAGCTTCATCCCAAGGGGTATTCCACGGGGTGGCAGGGGGTGGGAGGCCATTCCGCCACAGGTTTGGGGGGAACTGAAATCCGTGGCGGAATTCTCCACTATCCATAATTAACTTCGTTCTCTCAGAGGCTGAATCCAAGAGTTCCAGATCTTAAACTAGGCCATGGACATGTGTTAACAGTCCTTCCAATCTAGAATGGGCTTGTGAGTGTGAGAGGTCAAAGAGGTGGAAATTAAGTAAATTCGTGTCTTTAACACCCTTGGGAAGGATACATAAAGGTCTGAGGTGAGCTTGTATGTGCCGGGAAGAGGGAAATGATTTTAAAAGGGTTAGTCAGTGCTATTGAGGAGTGGCACATTTAAGCTAATCTTCATTCATGTGCACACACACACACACTGGAGGAAAAGGGTGTACGGTAGGAGCATTATATGCCTGTAATGTTGCGTAAATGGGGTGTTTACAGCTGCCATGCTAATAATTACAAATCTTGATTTATTTTTGCACTATGTCTTCAATGTACACATCAGTAATATATAAGGGGCAAATATGCAAATTAACCAAAGGAACAGAAAGCTATAGCAAGCCATGTATTCTCTTTTTCAGTGTGTGTGTGTGTGTGTGTGTGTGTGTGTGTTGTCCTACTTAAAATGGAATTCAGGAGGATTGTGATTCAGGGCAAAGGAACACATTGAACAAGAAAAGAAAAGGGAGAGGAAGAGAAGAAATCTTCTCAGCCCTAGTTGAAGTCAACAGAGTCAGTTGACAGCCAGTATGGTTTTTTAATTAGAATGAGATCAGAAGATTTCAGTTCAAGTCATCACTCAGCCATGAAACTCACTAGGGCAGTCACTCTCACTCCACCTCAGCTACCTCACAACATTGTTGTGATAACAAAATAAAAAGGTGGAATCATGTACACTGCCTTGACCTTGTTGGAGGTAAGATGGGATATAATTGTAAATAAATTAATAAAATAATAAAATAAACACCAGCACACACAAATCAGTGCTTATAGGAGTGGGTGAACAAGCATGTTCACCCAGATTCTCAGAATATCAAGTTGATGCTAGTCTGTCCTCATTTACCATCTTCGTTTGCAATTTCTTAGTCAAAGTTATAGGTTCAGTGAATCATTCCAGGAGACAACATGTTTATCACATCTCAACAGCAGATGCTTTTGGTCCTCCTTTTTGGGACATCAAGAGATGTATAGTCTTGTTATGACCCAGAAGAAGAAAAGACTACCAGAAAAGGCTACCAGAAAAGATAGGCCTTCAAAAAAGAAAAAGAAAACACACAACAGAGGAACTTGTTTTCAAAGTAATGCCTTAACCCCGGCAACAGCTTGTCTGGCCGAAAGGGGGGGGGGCATTGCGGGTGGGTGGGGTGACAAGACGTAGGGGCCTCTGATTGGTGCACCCCAGTAGCACAACCATGCAAGGAGGGGCAGGCTGAGTTGCCTTAAACTCAGCCCCCTTCCGAATCTCAGCTCCCTGGCTCGACGCAGCTCTCTCCCACCCTCCCCTAAGCAGTGTGGGTTTCTTGCCAGTTGCCCTTTGGGAGCCATGTCGGAATTTTTTGGCTCACAGTAGGGATGGTGGAGAATTTCTCCACGAATCTTCGGGAGGCCGAGTGCCGACGCATTCGGCCCCCCGAAAGTGTTGGGGAAATTCTCCTCTGGCCCCCTGCCCCCCCCACGGGATGGGACTTACCTTCGGCGAATGTCCCTCTTGGCGGTGGGTCCCGGCGGCGGTTCGGCGGCATTTCGGCGGGGGCAGGGGCGGCGGCCGGTCTCCTGACTGGCTGCCGCCGCCGCCATTACAAAATAAAAAAGTACAGTAAAACAAAACAAAACACACACCCATGATAGGCTACGTGACGATTTACGTAGCCTATCACAGCTAGATTTCCAAAGTCAGCCATGATAGGCTACGTAAATCATCACGTAGCCTATCACGGGTGACTTTGGGGAAAAAAAAAGCCTGTACACAAATGGTGGCGCCCCATGGGCGCCGCCATTTGCGTTCCTTATTTTGGCACGTCTAGTCTACGTAAAGATTTACGTAGACTACGGCGAAAATAAGGGAACGCTATTTGCGTTGCCCTTATTTTCGCCGTAGTCTATGTAAATCTTTATGCAGACTAGATGTGCCAAAATAAGGAACGGAAATGGCGGCGCCCAATGGGGCGCCGCCATTTGCGTACGTGCTTTTTTTTTCCCCCAATGTCACCCGTGATAGGCTATGTGACGATTTACGTAGCCTATCACGGCTGACTTTGGAAATCTAGCCGTGATAGGCTACGCAAAACGTTACGTAGCCTATCACGGGTGTGTGTGTTTGTTTGTTTTTTACTTTTTTTCGCGGCCGGGGAGACGGGGCACTCCTCCCTGGCCTGAATTTCGCTGGCGAGGGATGGGGCGCCTCCCCCCCTCGCCTGAACTTCGGGGGGAGAACCGAAGCGCCTCCCCCCCACCGCGAAGCAAGCTGCGGGACAAGGTAAGTCCCTTTCGTCCATCCCTAGCTCACAGTTTGATTGGCCTATTACTGTGAGTCTTTTTTGCCTACATCACACTCTTTTGCAGGTCGAGTGTGTCCTGTAAAGGAATATGGTCTATATCATCAGTCACATTCCAGTTGGCGGCTAGGACGGGCAAAAACAGGAAAGTAGGGATGGTGTGCATGCAGAGGCACCTTATGGTGACAGGTGATGCCTGAGGCCCCCCGAACGGGTTGTGCGGCTCGGCGGGGGGATAAGGGTTGCCTGGGAGACCAACCCTACTTACTTACCCAGGTGTTGTGAGGCACTGGGTCGGGGGTGACACCGGAAGGTCTACCTCCCCCAGAAGGGGCAGTCTGGAGGGATGGCGAGATCACCGCCACCCCTCAGGCTGGGTGTGTTTTCGCCCAAGAAGTGCCAGCTAGCCGCTGACACAGTTAGATGCCCGTCCTAGTTACCCCTTTGCAGCTATTTCAATAAATGTGGCCCAATTTTCAACCCAAGCTTGTTGTCTGCGTCTTCTTTCACCCATCTCCGTTCGCAATTGATTTGTAGAGAGGTCATAAAAAATTAACCTCACTTGCAAACAGCTAGTTTTACAATACTATAATATTTCAAAATCCAAATTGAATGTTTAAAGGTCACACCGATGTTTTTCCATTTTGCATTGCTGAGCCTGCAGCCTCTTCTGGTATTTCCTGCGGAAGTCCTAAAGTTGTAATGCTGAGATCTTTCCTGAGTGATAGAATGATAGAATCATAAAATCATAGAATAGTAGTGTTGGAAGGGGCCAAGAAGACCATTGAGTCCAGCCCCCTGCTCAGTAGTATACAGTATTAGTCCAGAAGTAGAGAAGCTCTTCAAATGAGTTTAATCAGAGGTGAGGTCATAGAAAGAAAGGGACAGAGAAAAGTTCAACAGTTTGGGACCTATATGCCTAAAGGAGTATTTCTTCACATACAAGCCTGCCTGTGTTTTGAGACCTTCTGCTTAAGCTATTCTCCAAGTACCTTCTGTCTTGGAGGTGCACTGTGGAACAATGAAGTTGAGGACTTATTTGGTGGTGGAGCCCCAGGTTTGGAATGCTGTTTCTAATGTTATTGAATGTCTTCTCTGCCCAGTGCTGCCTGCGTTATGATCTTTTCAGTGCCAGGTTATGACATTTTAATTTCCCCAAGAATTTGGGGCGTTTTTGTCTATTTTCAGAAGTTTTATGATATAATTTATTATTTTTATTTACTAGTCACCACAGCCTGGATGCAATTGAATGAAAGGTGGTAGACAAAAATTTTATATACATATATAGATAAATTATTTAGGGAGCAATCGTATGGCCTTTAGACAACATCGGGGGGGGGGATAGGATACTTTGGATTCCTGGATCTAAGGTCAGGGACAGAGCTCCAACCTCAGATCTGGGAATCCACACTTCGCCCCCTCCCCTCCCCCTCACAGCTGATGCAGAAAGAACCACCCTGGCTGACGCACCAAGTTTGGGAATTCGACCTT
Source organism: Heloderma suspectum (assembly GCF_057233095.1). Lineage (NCBI taxonomy): Eukaryota > Metazoa > Chordata > Lepidosauria > Squamata > Helodermatidae > Heloderma > Heloderma suspectum. The sequence goes on along the minus strand of NC_139463.1, from coordinate 113,563,310 downwards.
GGAGAGTGGGTGAAGGGGGCATTCTGGTGGGCAGGGAGGGGAGGAGACTGGAAATGCCAGAATCTGAGCTATCTTGAGGCCTTTCCTGCCTCCTTCCCTCTGCCTCTGGAACACTCCAGCTAGACAGACAAAAATGGGAGGGGTGGCAGAGGCATCAATCACCTCTGCCACTCCCACTGCTCTGCACTGGATGTTCATAAGTCTCCAAGTGCGAAGGCTTACAATCATCGAAGGGTGCAAGTCATAGGATTTCCCCTTTAATCCAATGTCAAAGTACAAAGGTATACAGTATATTGTACCATGTAGCCCAGGCTATTTTTTGGTTTACTAAAGCTCAGTATAAACAATAGTAATGAAATTATCTTGGTAGATAATAAGATAGATAGATAGATAGATAGATAGATAGATAGATAGATAGATACACACACACACACGTCAATTCAGAGGTCCCATAGAGTTTAATGGGGCATTCCCAAGTAAATGTGTGTTTTGGATTGCAGCCCAAGAAATGATCAATACTTTTTCTTTCTTTTTTCATTTTCATTTTCAATTCCTAATACCCAGTTTTGAGATTTACAGCAGTTTTACCAGTAGCCACTGGAATGTCATGGGGACTTTGAGATGAACTGTAAATAAAGATAGTTAATTTGATAGTTACAAGAATGAAAATCCAACACTGAGAATTATCACTCCTATAAATATATCTGATATTGCAGACATCACTAAATAGTGCTGGGTGTGGGTTGTTGGGACGACCTCAAAACAGGGACCTTCAGTAAGTCCCCCTTACCCAAATGATTCTCTAACATTGCCCTCTGACCTTATTGGGTGCTCTGGGAAATATAAAAAGGTGGACCTATTGGGACAGTGGGACTTTCATGCCATCTCAAATGGCAACATTGCTCACCTCTGCATGTGACTCAGCAGATGTCTTCACTGGTCACATTGGTTTCAACTGTTCCACTGCAGATGGCACATGATATCTTGTTGATTGATGTAAAACCAACGAACAAAACAAAAACAAAACAATCCAGAGATACCCTATGAATGTATATGTATGTATAAAAGTAAAAGTAAAGATGTCCCCAACCAGTCGTGTCTGACTCTAGGGGGTGGTGCTCATCTCCATTTCTAAGCCGAAGAGCCAGAGCTGTCGGAAGACGCTTCCATGGTCATGTGGCCAGCATGAGTGAACACTGAGGTGCATGGAATGCTGTTACCTTTCCCGCCAAAGCGGTACCTATTTATCTACTTGCAATTTCTTGCTTTCGAACTGCTAGGTTGGCAGGAGCTGGGACTGAAGACAGGAGCTCACTCCGTCACGCAGCACTCGGGTCTCGAACTACTGTCCTGCCGACCTTCCGGTCTGCAGTTCATCGTCTTAACCACTAAGCCACTGCAGCCCCTATGTGTGTGTGTGTGTGTGTGTGTGTGTGTGTATGTATGTATATATATATATATATATATATATATATAATTTTATGTCTTTGTTATTCTACCAAATCATTGTATGAAGTGGTGTGCTCAATACTACTTAATGGTATGGCCATACAGAGAGGGAAACTCTCTGAAAACTTGTAGGACAGCTTTCAAGCAAAGACTAGAGAAGAAGACAAAAACATTTTATTTAATATATTCTCTTTATTAGATGCTCCCTTTTGTTCAGATGAGGCCTCAACATGATGATGTAGCATTTGGGGAAAAAGATGCAACTCAGTAACCCAGCACTGGAAGCCAAGATAGAAAAGACCTCCACAGCTACCATGTATTTTCCTTTGGTGCTAAGATAGGTTGGAACAAAAGACAACCAGACACTGCAAAACAACAACATGCTGAAAGTGATAGACTTGGTTTCCTGGAAACTGTCTGGTAATTTCCTGGCTAAGAAAGCCACAGCAAAACTGACAATAGCCAGGAAGCCCATGAATCCCAAGACACAATAAAACATTGAAACTGAGCCTTCATTACATTCTACAATGACTTCAGTAATTACTGAATCCATGTCAAAATCCAGGAATGGGGAAGATGTTGCCAACCACACAGTACAAATAACGGCTTGAATAAGGGAGCCAGAAAGAACAATGGAGGTGGCCAGTCTTTTCCCCATCCATTTCCTTATCCTAGATCCTGGCTTGGTGGCCATGAAAGCTAGAACCACAGTGATGGTTTTGGCTAACATGCAAGAAACAGCCACTGAGAAGATGATGCCAAAAGCACTTTGTCGAAAGAGACATGTCATCTTCTCAGGTCGGCCAATGAAAAGCAAAACACAAAGAAAGGAGAGCAGGAGGGAGATGAGAAGAATATAGGAGAGGTCCCTGTTGTTTGCTTTGATGATGGGTGTGTTGTGGTACTTCATGAAGGTTCCTAGCACCAAAGCTGTAACAAAAGAGAGGAAAAGTGCAGCAATGGCCAAACCTATCCCCAAAGGATCTTCATAAGACAAGAAGCTTATAGATTTTGGAATGCATAAATCCTTGTTTTGGTTTGGATAATGACCCACTGGACATTCAATGCATTCATCCATATCTGGAAAAAAATGTGAATATCTTGAAAAAGTTACTTGTATGCCCTATATATTTCAGTAATCAAGGTTTGGTATTACATTGTGTAGAATTAGGAATAATAGGTCAAAGAAGATGGTCCTACTGAGAAAAGGAATCTTAACTCCCTTACTGATGTTGTCATCTCTACCTGGATATCACAATATAGGACTCATCTATGGGTGCTTGCAGATGGAGGGCTCCTAGATGTACCAATCAAAAGGCATTATAGAGCTATTTCATCTTTCCCTCCTTAACCATTTTTATTTCTGGTAATAGAAGAAGATGGAAGAAGTTGCTGGGAAATACAGGAGGATTTAAAATGGAAGACAGCATTGTCTGGACCCCCTGTAATATTCTGTGAATGAGGCAGGACAATTGTATAATAAAACCTTCATCTGGAAGCATGCATTGCCTTCATTGTGTCTAGAAATGCTGCAGTATTTGTTTTCGTTCAAGTGAACTGCATGTACTATGGTGTATATACTATGAATATACACCATAGTACATACATATTCATGGTAATAACATGTGCTAGTTATCAGCAATTGCCATGAACAACTTATAAAGCTCTAGGAAAATGACTTTCAATATAATATGATGCATTAATGCTGGATATAATATATACACAACATCTCTTACCCTTCTGGTTTGAAATCTTCCCTTCTGGACATGGAAAGCAATCATAACAGCAAAATGGCTCCCCTTCCTTCTTGGCCTTTGTATACCCTGAATGGCAATTGTCATTACATACAGAAAGGGGGAGTGCCTGTCCACACAATCAAAAGGAAAGAAAATGTTTTAACATGCACAATATATGTGAAGCTCTGGGAATATGAATGCGATGCACTCCTCCATGTTCTCACAGACTCAGCTTAAGTTAACCATCACTAATTATTATTATTATTATTATTATTATTTATACCCCACCTTTTTCCTAGTACTGGGACACAAGGCAGCTTACAAACATTAAAACATATACAATTAAGACATATGAAAATATACAAAAGTTAAACTATAATTAAACAACAATGCAATTAAAATTATATTAAACACATTAAAACAGCATTTTAAAATGGGACTTTAGCAGCTTACCCCCCATATTACCCAACTGAATAAGTCAGGACTGGTAGCAAAAGTAGCCTTCTCTAGGACACTCTCCCCCTCCTCTCTTCTTGTGCCATCTCATTTCTGTGGGCTCCATGGATAGACCATAGACCACATGCAACCGTCAGACTACAAGTTCTCCACCCTGACCTAAAAGGTGTGTCCAGTATCGTATTCATGGGAACACGTTAAATAAAGCATGGTTTTTCTCCATTTTCTACCCTTTGATGATGTCTCAATGTTCTCAGTTACATTCTGGTCATGTTGGCATGACTTGCAGTTTACCTTTTGTTTTCTGCCATGGCTTTTGGCTAAACCTATTTGTTTGCAATTGGTGTTCCTGTGAAGAAAGGCTTAATCTTGTTCTTTTTAAAGGCCAAATCACTAAAAATAAACAGTGCTATAAATTTTTCTCAGGTGGAAATTTGAGGGTGACATTTAAGCCAAATTTGAGTAATGGTTAAAATACGGTCCATCTAACTGGCAGAAAACAGGACATAACTATTTCTGTGTTTAAATCCCATTTGAATTTTGGGAAAATATATATAGTGAAACACACATGGAGCCTACCTGATTAAACCTTCTGGGCCATGTGAGGGTATCCTCAGAAATGGTGAACCGTTTCCCTGGGGTTGCCTCTTGGTCTATCCTTCCGACTTTGACTCTAAGGAAGGACTGGTTTGGGAATGTGACCCAGTTGATAATATCAAATCCGGCTTCTAATTCCCCATTTTGGTCAAAGGAAACTGTTTCCCCTGCACTGTTGTTAAATGAAAATCCTCTCAGAAAGTGGGGGAGCTAAAAAGAGAAAGGAAAAAATCACAAGGATGTACAAAAAGATATAAACATACATCTTCAAATGGTCATTATTCACACTTGAGATCAATGGCTATTGATTTATGTAATGAAAGATTTTGCACATGCTTACTTCATCTGGTGAGGCATAGTCCAGAGAGTTGGAAATCTCATTACTAGATGTCAGTAGCCCTATTTAGGCATTCTGTTTTTGGGGTATCTCATTGCTAGATCTCAATAGACCTATTCAGGCGTTCTCTTTCTGGGATTGGTAACATGCAAGGAAAGGGAAAGCTCCAGCCCTGCCCCTCTCCCCCATCACAACTATCACCCTCTACTCATGGAGGGTACATGTCTGAATACAAGACTTCCCTCTATCTATGAGGGCTCTCCTCCACACAAGCCAGAATGTAAATAAGAATTTGCCCAAACTTGAAAATTTGTTCCTATATGGAATGGAAAGAAATTGAGATGTATTTATTTTTTTTTAAAAAAAAATGATGGTAGGAGAAAGTGAAAATGACAAATTTGTCCATCCAGACCCTTGGCTTACTCAGCCCTTAAAAGTCTGTATTTATATCCCTATGCATACAAATATGTTAGTCCGGTTGCTACCTTGTGGATATCATTATTTTTTTCCCTGACAGGTTCTTTAACAGCTACATGGCAGACAGGTACTGCATGTCCCTCTCTATGCTAAGAATCATAGAATCATGGAATCATAGAATAGTAGGGTTGGAAGGGGCCTACAAGGCCATCGGGTCCAACCCCCTGCTCAATGCAGGAATCCAAGTCAGAGCATCCCTGACAAATGGCTGTCCAGCCTCGTCTTGAAGGCCTCCAATGTGGGAGAGCCCACCACCTCCTTAGGTAATTGGTTCCATTGTTGTAGTGCTCTAACAGTCAGGAAGTTTTTCCTGATGTCCAGCTGGAATCTGGCTTCGTGTCACTTGAGCCCATTATTCCGTGCCCTGCATTCTGGGATGATCAAGAAGAGATCCTGGCCTTCCTCTCTGTGACAACCTTTCAAATACTTGAAGAGCTCTATCATATCTCCCCTCAGTCTTCTCTTCTCAATGCTAGACTTGCCCAGTTGTTTCAGTCTCTCCTCATAGGGCTTTGTTTCCAGTCCCTTGATCATCTTTGTTGCCCTCCTCTGAACCCTCTCCAGCTTGTCTGCATCCTTCTTAAAGTGTGGTGCCTAGAACTGGACACTAGAACTGGACTCCAAATGAGGCCTAACCAGTGCTGAGTAGAGGGGAACTAGTACTGCCTGGGATTTGGAAGCTATGCTCCTATTAATGCAGCTCAAAATGGCATTTGCCTTTTTTGCAGCCACATTACATGGTTGGCTCATATTCAGCTTGTAATCGACAACAATTCCAAGATCCTTCTTGCTTGTAGAGTTGTTAAGCCAAGTATTCCCCATCTTGTAACTGTGCATTTGGTTTCTTTTTCCTAGGTGGAGAATGTGGCATTTAAAAAGGTAAAGGTGTCCCCAACCAGTCGTGTCCGACTCTAGGGTGCGGTGCTCATCCCCGTTTCTAAGCCGAAGAGCCAGCGCTGTCCGAAGATGCTTCTGTGGTATGTGGCCGGCATGACTGAACACCAAGGTGCACGGAACGCTGTTACCTTTCCCACCGAGGCGGTACCTATTTATCTACTTGCAATTTCTTGCTTTCGAACTGCTAGGTTGGCAGGAAATGTGGCATTTACCCCTATTAAATTTCATTCTGTTGTTTTCAGCCCAGCGCTCCAGTCTATCAAGATCACTTTGAATTTTGTTTCTACCTTCCAAGGTATTAGCTATCCCACCCAATTTTGTGTCATCTGCAAATGTGATCAGCATTCCCTGCACCTCCTCCTCCAAGTCATTCATACAAATGTTGAAGAGCACTGGGCCCAGGACTGAGCCCTGCAGTACCCCACTCGTTACCTCTCCCCAGTTTGAGAAGGTCCCATTGATAAGCACTCTTTGAGTCCAATTCTGTAGCCAACTGTGGATCCACCGGATTGTTGTTTCCTCTAGCCCACTTTGAGCTAGTTTGCTCATCAGGATATCATGGGGCTCTTTGTCGAAAGCTTTGCTGAAGTTGAGGTATATGATGTCTACAGCATTCCCACGGTCCACAAAGGAGGTTACTTGATCAAAACATGAGAAACATGAACCCCCCCGCCATGACAGGCTACGTAAATACTTATTTACGCAAATGGTGTCCCTGTGTTAGCTGTGATAGGCTACGTAAGTATTTACATAGCCTATCACAGCTATTGAGAGGAGGAAGCGAATGGCAGCCGCAGGACAGCTGCCATTCACAAAGCAGCGTGGACGGGAGCAGGTAAGTGCTCCGTTTCACATGCCTTTTGTGGGTTGGGGGGGCGGGGGCTTCATTCTGCGATGGATTTTGGGGGGCTGAATGCACTGGCATTTGGCCTCACCGAGATCCATCGCAGAATTCTCTGACATCCCTACCGGTAGTAGACTCCGACCACCTGGTTCCTTTTATTCTTTGCTCCATTCACATATTTTAACCCAGATGCTCTCAATGGGGCTACCAAGCTCATCCTCCTGTATTTCTGTGCAGAGATATGTATGTTTAATATATATTGCAACCCTGCCTCCCTTTCTGTTCCTCCTGTTCTTTTTGAACAAGTTATATCCTTTCAATTGCTGTATTCCAGTCATGAGAGTCATCCCACCAAGTTTCACCTATCAAGTCATAATTTCCCTCCTGTATTAAGAGTTCAAGTTTGTTCTGTATGTTTCCCATACTCTGGGCATTAGTATATAGACATCGAAGACCATGTGCTTTGTAGTCTGGCTTTCTTCCTACATGTTTGTGAAGATTATTATTGGCTGCTATTAGAGCTCTACGTTGTGGTGCATGAGCCTTCTTCCATTGCTACGCCCAACTTTACGTCTCCCTTCCCTGTAGGATTCATTTTCAAACCCTCCTGATAAAGTTTTTCATACTGTGGCCAACCACATTCATCTCAGCCTTAGTGAGGTGCAACCTGTCCCTTGCCAACAGTCCATCTTCCAGGAAGTATAGCCCGTGGTCCCAGAATCCAAATCTCTCTCATCGGCACCACCTTTGTAGCCAGCCAGCGTATTTTTCTTTCCCTTTCTAGCCCTCTTCTGACTACTGGAAGGATGGATGAGAAAACTATCTGGGCCCCAAAGTTCTTGAGTTTCCTTCCCAAAGCTTCAAAGTCTGATGTGATTTCTTCATAGCTCCACTTGGCGGTATCATTTGTTCCCACATGGATGAGAAGAAAGGAATACCTGTCAGTGGGCTTTATGAGTGCATGTAACCCTTCAGTCACATCTCTAATCTGTCCTCCCGGGAGACAGCATACCTGGTGAGTCCATGGCTATTAGCTATATACTTGGGTTTCAATCCCACACAGCAAGGAGCCTCCCACTACTACTACTCTTCTCTTCTTGATGTTGTAGGCCTTTGTTTCATCGCCTCTGCTTGACTGACCTTTAGCTTCTTGCTCACTCTCATGCAAGTTCCCCTGTGATTCTTCCTCTGCAGACTGTCCTCCAGTCTCATCCTCAAGTACCTGAAAATAGTTCCATAGTTTCAATGCTTCTACTGGTATAGAATGGCTTCTAGTTCTTCTGCTCCTGTCACCCTTTTCCTGGGAGTATCCTATACTTCATTTTTCCTCACCTCGGCATTGTCCTCTTCTGCCTCAGCTTGCTGTTGCTCTTCAAGCTTCTGATCTTCACTTTGGTGCTGTAGTTGCACCATTCTGTCCAAGAATTCTTTGTGTTCTCTTATTTCCTGGAGAGTCAACAGTCACCACTCCAGTCCTCTTACTTTTTCTTCCAGCAATGTGATCAACTTGCACTTGTTGCATGTGTAGGCCATGTTGTTCTCAGGCAAGAAAACAAACATGGCACACACAAGAAAACAAACATGGCAGGTCCCCACCACTGGAGAGTCTTGTCCTTCCATAGCCTCTTTTCCCTTTTTGTGTCAAGCTTTTTGATTGTTCTAGAGTAGCCTGTGCCTGGTCCTCTACTCATTGGAGGTTAAAAACAGAGTCCCACTGGTATGGAAGTGTGTGTTACAAGAAAAATAAAGAAGAAATTTTTTTTTAATGTTAGGGACCTCTCCCTTGACCTCCTGTGCCAAGGAGGCCATCTCCTGTTTGCTCCCCCTGTTCGCTCACACTGATTGCTCGCTCTCTGGGAGCTTGCTTGCTTCTATAGTCCCTAGACCATCTGGAGCAGCTTCTTCTGCTCTGCTCTGCTGGACAGTGCAGATGTCTGTGAATTTTGTTTCATTTTTATAAGAATTTACCAAAATTTGCAGGTCTTTTCATATTCAGGATGGAAAACATAAGATTTTAACATTCAAATGTGCGAGAAACTTAATTAGACATATTGAGCCCCCCCCCTTATATTCAATCAAATCATTGAATGCATGTAGAAAAAAGAATGGAATGAATATGACTTCTAAAAAAGGGGACTAACATGCAAAACATTATTATCTTGACAGAAAAAAGCAATAACGCCACAATCTATGGTTCTTGGTAAGGTATCCCAAGAGCCATAGGAAAGAGGCAGGATAGAGGAAGATCCACGTTCACAACGCTTCTCATTGTCGGCTGGAAACCTCCACCATCCTCTTGCTGCTGCAATATCAGGGATCTGACAAAAGACTGGGGGAGGCATTGTATCCACTAGATCCAAAGCCCTTCTGTTCCCCTGGCATGTCCTTGACAAGGGAAAGAAGGTGCACCAGCCTTAGAACTGTTGTTCGTATTTTCATTCCAGGTGCCGTCCTTCTTCCCTGCTTGCAAGAACATAAGAACATAAGAACAGCCATGCTGGATCAGACCAAGGGTCCATCTAGTTCAGCATTCTGTTCACACAGTGGCCAACCAGCTGCCCATGGAAACCCACAAGCAAGAATTGAGTTCAAGAGCATCCTCCCATCCATGTTCCCCAGCAACTGGTATACATAGGCACACTGTCCCTGGTACTGGAGGTAGCACATAGCCATCAGGACCAGTAGCCATTGATAGCCTCTCCTCCAGGAATTTGTCCAACCCCCTTTTAAAGCCATCCAAATTGGTGACCATCACTACATCCTGTGGTAGCGAATTCCACAGTTTTAACTATGTGCTGTGTGAAGAAGTCCTTCCTTTTATCGTTCCTGAATCTCCCACCAATCACCTTCATGAGATAACCCCAGATTCTAGTATTTTGAGAGAGGGAGAAAAAATGTCTTCCTATCCACATTCTCCAGACCATGCATAATTTTGTAGACCTCTATCATGTCTCCCCTTACCCTTCTTTTTTCCAAGCTAAACAATCCCAGCTGTTGTAACCTTCTCTCAGAGGGGAGATGCTCCAGCCCCTTGATAATTTTAGTTGCCCTTTTCTGCACTTTTTTCCAGCTCTACAATATCTTTTTTTAGGTGTGTTGACCAGAACTGGCAGGACTTTGGATTTGGTGGTTCCTTCACTTTGATTTCTCCTTCTCCCACCTCTACACCTCCCCTGTGTGTGTGTATAGGATGGATCAAAACTGTAAACTAAACTTGAAGGATCTGCACTGGCTGCTGGTCTGTTTCTGAGCATAATTCGACATGAGGGTGCTTATTTTTAAAGCACTAACGAACCGGAATTGGGCATAACTGTAGGAATATCTTCCCCCATACCGACCTGCTTATGTGCTCTGATCTGCTTTGGACATCCTTCTCAGGATGTGGCCACCGAATGAGGTAAGGAAAATGGCAACAAGACAGAGGACCTTCTCTGTGGCAATGTCTCATCTATAGAACTCTCTTTTCTGGGAGGCTCATCTGGTGGCTGATCCGTATGCATTTATTTATTTATTTATTTATTTATTGCACTTATGGAATGTATGTATGTATTCATTGCACTTATGTTTTACAAAAAAAGAAAAAGAAAACATTAAATACCCCTGATAAACAGTTATTAGAACCAGCACATAATTAAAACCAGCAGCAAAGTGTGAAATGAATGCGAGAAAGGATCTGAACATCACAAGGGAATAGAAGTTAAATCCCCCATCTTTAGATGATCATCCTTTTGCCTAGTTGAGAAGACCGCATCTTCATCTTCCCTGCCCAATGTGTTGGATTGATGCCATATTGGAAAACCCAATGGTTGTTATGGAGGCCATGTGGTTCTGAGCCATGCTTGATCCGATGGCCTTTGCATGTTTGTTGAGGTTCCCCAGAACAATCATCATGGATGTCCTCAACAGCAATTCCAATACAATTGTCATCAGCTCAGTCAGGAATCCCTGTAGAAATCTGTACAGATTACAGACTCCCCCCACCCACTACCCACCACCGGCCTTCCAGTCTACATTGGTGCTGCACCAAGTATCCAGGAGGACCCAGCTGGGCGAGGCTAACTCCTCCCTGCTCCCACATCCAGGTCTCAGTTACGCATACCACAGTTTGTATCCATATTCAGGCACATGTAACTGGGCTAGCTGAAATTGTCTTCTCTGCCCACTCCTCCAAATAGCAGCCTTTCCAGACCGCAACACAGAGGGTTGGGGGACACTGCTGAATAAAGTGAATTGTGGTGCAAGGGAGGGAGACATCCAACATTTGAATAAAGGCACCTTCCATAAGTGGAATGCTTTCATAAACAGAAGGCAGATTTCAGATCCAACCCCTGACAGCTCTCCCAGCCACAACTGAAACATGAGATGTTTTATTTTAGACTGACTTGGCATTCAGCATCAGCAGGGGGCAAGCTGTTAAGTCAAACAAGAGCCTTTTAGTTGGTGAAGAACCAGAAGAGTGAACACGTGCAAGATGCAGGATGCATTAGAGTGAGTTCTGTTATCAGGCATGATCAAAAACAAGTCCATAAACAAGTCCATTACAATCATAGACTGAGCAGGGCTAGAAGTGAAGTTTAACATGGAACCTATGATAGATCTAGTACTTAGATGCCAAATCCCCAGCACTGGTAGAGATAGATTTCTATGCAGTCTATGTCTCAGAGCATTCCAAATGGAGCTGTACTGAACATTTGGACAGGCCAAACATTCAGAGGCTGGCTTAACTAGCTGCTTTAGTATATTTGCCAAAACTCGCTGAACACATACTTTAAATATCCTAGTATTTATCCTTACACTCTTTAGTAAGGATAAAATATGATGATGTATCATTTCCTGGGCACAATGCAAGGAGAAAAAATGCATCTTTTAGTCTTTAAAAAAACTACCCTCCCCCACACAAACATTTTTTTTTAAAAAAAACAAACCCAAAACAAAACCCCAGGTTATCGTACCCCATTACCTGAAAGTGCTGAAGCTCCCACCTCCCCCAAAGTTGCAGAAATTATCCCTTCCACCTTTATGGGCAGGGGGTGGATGTCCTCTGAAGGTAAAGGGGAGATATTCAGTCCAGCATTAGTACCTGAGCTGCATTTCTCTGCTCAGGACATTACCTGCCAAGATTTCAGATTCAGAAGCTTCCAGGCCCCTCGAATTACCATTGTGCTGTACTTTGTTTTGGGAGAATGCATGGCATGCAACGCATGTGCGATGGCATAGATGGCATTGTAGACGCTATAGCTGTGGGCTGTCATGCTCATTTCAAAAACAGACTCAGGAAGAGACTCCAGTTTCTCCTCCCCAGTGCAGATGTTCTCATCCATCATGTCTACGGTGGAACTTGGGAACAAACAGTTGAATGCCTGTTGCCAAAAGTCCCCCAGAAAACCATCCTCTTTTTCCAAAGTAGGGTTCTTCATCTGAAGAAACTTCTGGAATCCCCGTACCTCCCCTGAGTGAATTGCCAAGGATATAGAGCCATGAATGACATGAATGTCCCAACTCCTTTGAAGGGGAAGTGATGTGAAATCCACATCTGCTGTCATAATCCAGACTTTTGTCTTCACTGGCTCACCCTCAAACTGTGAAAGCCCAAACAAATTTCGCAAAGTTATCATGGTCTGAAATTCATCATGAAAGATCACTGCATTGGCTGCGCTTTTCATAGCAACACTGATTGTCTCAAGAGCCTTCTGTATTACTTCAGTGATTTGACTTAAAAAAGCAGTACCTGGTAAATTGTGTATGAAGTCAAAACAGATACCATTCTGAGAAAACATGGGAAGCACATTCTGTATTAGCAGCTTTGAACTGTCAACATCAAGATAGATGATACCAATCCAGGTCCACCTGAAATGTAGCAATAACTGGAGAATCCCCTTATACTGATGCAGCATACTGGGGAACATCCAATGGAAGAAATCAGCTTGGGTTTCCTTATTTGTCTCTGGAGCAGAACTATATATGAGCTAAAGAAAATGAAGCAAAGCAGAGGAGAAAAAAGAGGGAGTTCCACAGTACACCAGTGTAATGTTTGTTTGGTTTGTGTGTGTGTGTGTGTGTGTGTGTGTGTGTATGCACATGTAGCAATATTTTTGTTGAGTTCTGATGCTTTTCCTGAAACATCAAATAAAATCCCATTCAGACTTTAATCTTCTTCAGTGGATATATGGGTATGATAGGGATGGGCGGATTCCCTACCTGCTTCTCCACTGGGGAATCCGCCCCTGGGGGGAGGCGATCTGTCCCTGCCCCTGAAATCCTTGCTGGCTGGCTCCACTATGCAGCGATTCCGTGGAGCCGCCGGCTGGCTCCAGAGCACCAGCAATTCAGCCGCCATTGGCATGCTGTATCGCTGGCTGAGGCTAACTGAAAAATCACGTGAAAACCCACAGAATAGCATAGCAGAAGCCATTTGCATCCATAAAGCTCTTAGTTTAAGCTAAATGCAGCCATTTATGGCTGCATTTAGCTTAATCTAAGAGCTTTACGGCCCCAAATGGCATAGTGGATGCCATTTGCGTCTGGAGTCAGCCTCAGCCAGCGATACATCATGGCAATGGTGGCCGTATCGCTGGTGCACTGGAGCCACTGGTGGGGAGGATCCAGCCAGGGAGGATTCCGCAGGGAGGCAGAGGTAAGGGATCCTTGCCACCACGGACTCCAGAGGCCAGATTCTATTGAATCCAGCCTCATTGGGGTCCATGGCAGATTTCTCGGACATCCCTAGGTATGAGTTAGGAGGATCTTGGGATGTTGGAGAAATCCACAACCAAGCCAAATGAGTTGGGATTGTCATGACTCTGACTTGCGGATTCCACAGCGGACTGCTTTTTCCCTGTCTAGGAGATTCCATAAATTTGCAGACCGGGTTTCTAACCTTCCCAAATTTTGCACTAATTTCATAGAATTTTTTTTTTCATACAAAAATGGACAAAAATGCACTTTCCCCCACAAGCTAAAGTGTGAAAATACACATTTGGGGGGAATTTGCACAATTTCACACATGCAAAATTGTGCGATTGCACATTTGCGTAACTGTGCATTTGCGCAAATCCAGAAACAAAAAAATCTGATTCTGTGGATGGGCAGATGATGGAATGAAAGGCACCTGACAACCCAGATGGAATTATTTTTAAATGATCTGTATATCCCAAGGAGGATCCATAGTCCCCCTCCCCACCCATTCTGTGGGTGTGACTACATTACAAAGGTGAAATCTAAGAAACTCCATTAATTCATGAAACCTTTCTCCAAGGGTGTCCAAACTGAATGGGATGTTGCAAGTTTCCCAGGCTAATGGAATTCGTGGTCCTGGAAATTGAAATTTCTATGCTCATTCCTCTGATTTTTCTCTCCAGTGCTGAACTGTTACCTGCTCCATGGGATGCACCAGACTAGGGGCACAAAACACATCAGAATGGTGGACTATTTTTTTTCTGATGCATGCTGCAATGTGTGCTGGAATAACATTCTTATATACTTTATATTTGGCAGTTATCATGTCATCCATAAGGCTAGGCAGATGAGTGCTCCCTGACATGAAAGTATCTGTGACATAGCAGAGCTAGCCCCTTTTCTTATCTGAGAGGGGTACTTTTTAAGAGGCTAGTCAGCTGTAGCATTTCAGCTTTATGTTGTTGAGGAAATGGACATGGGCCCTGCCCTGGAAGCAGCACTTCTGGACAAGAGGAGGCTATGTCATATAGAATGTAGCCCTATTGTCTCAGAGGGAATAGGAAACTATGAAAGATGAGCAGGTGCTTTCTGGCTAGTAAGATAGTGTCATGGCTGAGTCATAGGCAGAGGTCTGAGATGAGACAGAAGCTGGAAGTAGGAGACAGGAGTTGTGCCAAGAGACTGGAATTGAGGGATGAAGCCAGACTTAATGGAGACTATGTCAGTATTGAAGGACAAACCAGGAGGCAGGACCAAGGAACATCCAATGGATAAAAGAACACATCAGAACTGAGGAAGACCATCCCCCTTTCAGGTGTTCAATAAAGCAGAGATGCTCTCCAATCTCATATCTGAGGCTATACACTTGAAATAGGGAAAACCATGATATATAGTTTTCATGCCAGTTTAAGATTATTTTCCTTGCTCAGGATTTCTCCTTCAGGCATCATGCATGGTGTTTCTCTTTATTTCAATCACATCACTTTCTACTTCCAAACCACAAAACTACATCTGAAAGGCCAAGGGAGTGTGAACAGCTTTTTAATCTCCCATGCTTCATGAAGAATCATAGAACAGTAGGGTTGGAAGGGGCCTACAAGACCATCGAGTCCAACCCCCTGCTCAATGCAGGAAGCCTTACTCCCAGGCAGTCTCCCATCCAAGTACTAACCAGGGCTGACCCTGCTTACCTTCCAAGACCAGACAAGATCAGGCACATCCAGCCCCCAACTTACTTGTGGAATCTTGTAGATGCCTAGGATAGTTGCCATGTGGAGACAGATGTCAGAATTAGGTCCCCCGATGACTGCTACCAGATGGTTTTGAACATCACATTTGTAGTTAGGGATGAATTTGCCAGGTGTGGAGAGAAATTTCAATGAGGCCTGATAGGTGAATCGTGGACTGAAATAGTTATTACAGATGGAAAAACCCAAAGTGATGTTTGGCAAGATTTGGGGGGTTTCATTGATCTCCTTCACTGCAAATACAAAGGCCAGGATGTGCTGGTAGTTTTGCGTCAGTAACCTGCAGTGTGAGTTATATGTTGCATCACATGCATCTACTCTGAAATATAACATTAGCTACATTTCTATGCCATGTATGTCTATTAACTATATTGCACTAAGTCCAGAGGAAGAATCATTGGTCCAAAGAGCCAATCATTTGACTTCTAGAAACACCAACCCAATAGAAGAATTAGTTTGAACATAGGGATGGGAATTGGGGGATTCATCCAATTCACATTTCAGTGCAAACTTAACTAATGTTGTACTTAATGTTGCACAAAATACAGGCATAAGGAAAACAGTGAACAAAATGCTTATGAATTTCCGTGTGAACTATATTTACAGCTCTAAATCTATCCATTATAGATATTATAATCTCAAAGTTCAGGATGAACCAAACTCAAGACTGGAGAAATTCTCAAAGTTTGAAACAAACTGAAAATTTGATTGGAAGCATGAGAAACAAACAAACCTAAATTGACTCATCTGTCCATCCGTATTTGGAAGCTAATAGAACACGAACAAGTGCAATATTCAAAACTATCATCAAACAATTAACTCACAGGGGTTTCAAACTTGATAGGGCCCTTCTATATGATACCAAAAGCTCTAGTTTGGTGCAGATGACAATGATTTTTGGAAGAGTAAACAGCAGGATTTAAACAAAAACCAGACATGCTAAGCACACATGACATGGTGTTTCTTCAGGAAGGAGAATTACTCCAATACTGAGCAAGCAGACTATCACTGGGATGGTTATTCAACACTTCTGCAACATCTGCATTGAGTACTGCTACTAACAACCACCACACACGTCATATAGGCTATGTAGGATGGCTTTTAAAAGAGAAAGAGAGAGAGGGGGGGGGAGCAAGGAAGGAAGGAAGGAAGGAAGGAAGGAAGGAAGGAAGGAAGGAAGGAAGCAATGCTTGGCATTCCCCACTCTGCTGAAGAAAAGACCAAGCCATAGGATTTTCCTGTCCAAGAATGCTAGTTGGACAGTCTGTCAAATTTATCCTGTGGTTAAGATACCAAATTACTTACATGAAGTCATTAATCAGATCCTGGTTGGGCTGTCTTCTGAATGTTATCAGGTCATAAATGATGTAGATCTGAGAAATGATGCCAGAAATCATGAGTTCTCCTGACTGATAATACTGGTGAAGAATAGCATCAGGCTCAACCACTGTAGGGATCTTGCACACTGCCTGAGGCAGCAGTAGTAATCCCACCACCATGAATACCAACATTATACACAAAAATATTCCTCTTTGAAGCCTTCACCTGTTCCACCATTGTCATTCAAGTGTCCCTTAACACACTGAAACTTGAATGAAAACGTATTCAGCAGATATGGTGACCTGACAGCAGGACTAAGTGTCAATAATGAGAATGATGGAGACCTGTTTATCTGAAACTCCCACTCTGAATAGTCCAGGGGATATTCATAACATCCTTCCATCTTGATCCATAGTTTTACTTTTAGCCACTGAAATTCCTTCTACATGAAGAAATAGAAATAACCATAGTTAATGTGATAATTAGAGGGGAGATAATTGCCTACTCAAAGTTAGATGCTGTGTCCAAAGTTGCAGAAGAAAACATGTTTAGAACATCTGCACATGGGTTTCTCTGATCCTCTGCAAGTCACAAGCTTTTGTCATTACCCATAGCAAGAAAAGGCCACCAGAAAATGTAGCAAGAAAAGAAAGGAAAGGAAAATAAAAGAATGGGGCCAATTTGGAAGAGGGGCCAATTTGGAAGAGGGTCAGTTTGGAAGGTCTATGTTTGTAGAAGTGGATAATATTTTGCATGAGATATAATATATTGGGCCAGTTTTTCTTTCCCCAACTGGAGTATTTTAAAATCAAATTGAATATTTCAGTGAACATGGAGTCAAAAACCCCACACCCCTCAATTTCGTATTGTCAAATTCAGATGTGTACATTCCGCTTTTGTTCAGCTCCATTGAATAAAACATTTGAGCTTCTTCCATTGTTATTTCTAAATGTATGGATCCAGAAAAAAGCAAGCTCTTGAAATAACTGCGAGTAAAAAATAAATTAAAAAAATCATTGAATGCAGGACAAATTTATTCAGCCAAACTCCTAACACATTTTTCAGCCACAGTTGGCTGAAAATCAGGGCCAGGCTAAGGCATCTTGCCCTACAAAGAAAATCTGTATGTACTTTTCCCTTGTGAGTTATCATATGCTGAGCAGCATATAGCAGCTTGAATGATCCAGAGTTGATTGGGTTGCTCTTTTTTTTATCTTCATTTTTAAATGCAGCAGTAGGTTAACTTTCACATTATAGTGTTCAAGTTCAGTTAACTGGGATTATATACACCTCTCTCTCTCTCTCTCTCTCTCTCTCTCTCTCTCTCTCTCTCTCTCTCAATCTCTTCTCCCCCCCCCCCAGTTACTTTGCTGTTTATTTGTTCAGTCGCTTCCGACTCTTCATGACTTCATGGACCAGCCCATGCCAGAGCTTCCTGTCGGCCGTCGCCACCCCCAGCTCCCCCAAGATCGAGTCCGTCACCTCCAGGATATGTTGCCCTTGGTCAGCCCCTCTTCCTTTCGCCTTCCACTTTCCATAGCATCAGCATCTTCTCCTGGGTATCCTGTCTTCTCATCATGTGTCCAAAGTACTTTAGTTTTGTCTTTAATATCATTCCCTCCAGTGAGCAGTCTGGCTTTATTTCCTGGAGTCACAAAAATGCAGACAATAGATCACATTCACAAGTAATTCTATACCAGACTTTTGGCACCCCTTGCAGAGTTCCAGCATGGTTCTATGGATTGGCAAGTACTCCATGTTCTCCTGTAACTGTAAGCCAACTTTCTGTTCAGGAATAGCTTCTATGCCAGGATACCACCATTAGGCAGAACGAGGTGACTGCCTCAGGCATCTGATTTCGGGTATCACGATGGGACATCCAATTATTTGTTACTTAATTTATTATAGTAGTGTGTTTTTTTCTGCCTATTGAAGGCATAGCTGACCGAAGCAGTGCCTCATAGGAAAGGGTCTGGCTAAGCTGCAACAGTGGAGTACAACACAAGGAGCTGGCTGGGTTGCCCAGTGCCAGAGACACACCGTGCAGCATAAACCCACCTTTGCTGTATGGAGATTATAGGGATGCTGGAGAAATTCGAGGTGGACTAAAATGAGCCCAGATTTCTAAGAACCCAACCTGTGGAATCGGCTGCAGAACTACCCCCTCAGGCCGCATGGCGTCCGTGGACTTCCGGGCATTTTTTGCTTGTTTGTTTTTTGTTTTAACTTTCCCAAAATGTATGCATATTTATTCATAGGAAAATACACCTGTTTCTGCTGAGGAAAACTGGAATGGAATGGGAGGCAATAGGCTAAATGTTACGTACTAAGGTAAACTATGTAAATTCCTATGAAACCTTTTACATAATTCTTTGCGTATTTTTTCCACATGACAAAAAAACCCCAAAAACATAATTCGCATCCATCTGTGGGTAGACAACAGGACAAAAGGTGCCTGACAATCCATGAACCACAGATGGAAAGGATTTTTCACAGTCTGTGTATCCCTAATGGAGAGCAATGCCTTTGTTGATGTAGCAACAGAGACATGTTCCTTGAATATCTGAGAACAACTAGGTTTGGGGGTCCAGGTTTGAAGAGTCTGACTATCTCCCTGGGTTTGGGGATCAGTGAATTGTATGGGGTGAGGGTGGATGTAAAGTTGGAGGGCCAGTTAAGTTTAACCCTCTGCTTGCATGGCATTCTGGCACAGAGCAAGAAAAACCAGATATGGGAATGGAAAGTTAGGTTGTGGGAGTTCTGTTGCACCTTCCCATTATTAGCCTGGGGAGGGGATTTCCCTCCATGCATGCAGAATCCAGCATGAACATTTGCATCTGTGTTTGCAGAATCGAAGTTGAAAGTACCACTGCTACCTTCACTACTACAACTACTACTCTATGACTAGTAATACAGAAACTTTCTACTCTCTGTGGGCCTGAGTCAAACTAGGTAGAAGCATTTATACTCTCAGTCTAACTGTAGCTGCTTCTCTGGAGGGAAAAGCCTGGAATTCTGATTATGTCAGCAATAGGGATGGCGGAGAATTTCTCCCCGAAACTTCTGGGGGCCGAGCGCCAACGTGTTCGGCCCCCAGAACACGTTTTGGGGAGAAATCCTCTGAACCCCCCCTGCCCCCCGCACCCCCCCCCCGGGATGGGACTTACCTTCGCCAAATGTCCCTCCTGGCGGCGGGTCCGGCCGGCGGTTCGGCGGGTGTTCGTGCGGGGCGGGAGCGGCAGCCAGTCTTTCGACCGGCTGCCGCCACCGCCATTCCAATAAAAGAAAAAAAAAAACCGCCCCCTGATAGGCTACGTGACGATTAACTTAGCCTATCACAGCTAGATTTGCAAAGTCAGCCGTGATAGGCTACGTCAATCGTCACGTAGCCTATCACGGGTGACTTTAAAAAAAAAAAAAAGCGCGTACGGATAATGGCGGCCCCCATAGGGAGCCGCCAATCCCATTCCTTATTTGGTCGCTGCAGTCTACGTAAATCTTTACGTAGACTACAGTGACCAAATAAGGAACGCGAATGGCGGCTCCCCATGGGGGCCGCCATTAGTATACGTGCTTTTTTTTTTTTTAAGTCACCCGTGATAGGCTACGTGACGATTGACGTAGCCTATCACAGCTGACTTTGCAGATCTACCCGTGATAGGCTACGTTAATCGTCACGTAGCCTATCAGGGGGTGTGTTTGTTTGTTTTTTTTAACTTTCGAGTTCGTGGCCGGGCGAGGCGAGAAGCCTCCCCCCTGGCCTGAATTTCAGCCGGGGCGAGGCGGGAAGCCTCCCCCCTGGCCTGAATTTCGGCTGGGGCGAGGCGGGAAGCCTCCCCCCCCCGGCCTGAACTTCGTGGGGGGAGCAGCGAAGCGCCTCCCCCCCACCGCAAACAACCTTCGAGGACAGGTAAGGGATTTTCGTCCACCCCTAATCAAATCCTGTTTTACTTGGAGTACTCCTGTGGTTCAAGGATAGGCTTACAAGGGTATCTGTTGAATATAGAGTACTTCAAGAGACATGTTGTTTCAGCTATGACCATGATCCAAATCATCAACATTATAGGTGATACTGCTGTCCCTGGCTTGTATTTGCTGCTAGATAGGTGCTGTTCCTCTGGCTTTGGGCCTCCATCTGGACATGCCACCACCTCTGTTCCTAGGATCCTGGAAAGGTGTGTGTGATCATGGTGTTTATGCAGTTGGGAAATGGGACTAGTCATGGTACTTTGGTGTTTAAAATCCCATGGCCTCCTTGAGTGGTCATTTTGGGAGAGCTATCAGCATCCTCTGACTCCCTTTCACCCACACAAAGATTAGGGCCAGTGGTAGGATCCTCCTCTGAGGTCTCATCCAGTTCCGGGGGTCAAATGCTTACACTGGCTTCCATTGACTACCATATCTAGCCAAAGCTTCTTAAACCTCCCTACAAGGTCCTCCATGCCCTTGCCCACTTATCCCTCTGCTCTTTTATCATGATACCTTCCTATTTCTGACCTACAGCCCCCACTTCCTTCCTCTTCGGTCATCTAAAGGTCTCTTGCTCCCTCAAATGAATCCAGTCATTCTCCCTTGCTGTTTTCTATGCTTGGAACTGTCTTCCAGCACACCTGTATGATACCAGATACTTTACTCCTGCTAAACCCTTGTCAAAATCCACCTTTTCCATGAAGCCTTTGGCAGAACCCAGTAGTTCCCATGCTCTACTGTAACTAAGGTTGCAGTCTTAAACATAATTTGCAGGAGGAAGTCTCATTAATCTTCATGGGATTTACTTCTGAATAAATATATTTAGGATTGCACTGTAAGCAGTACTCTGTCATTTAGGTTAAGCTTAACCTAATCTAAACTTAACCTAAATGACTGTCACTAAAATACTCACTTTGTTTACTCATTTCTCCATTTTGCTCATCTGTTGTATCCCCTGTGTCAAATTTAGATTGTGACCACATAGGGCTGGGACTCTCACATTATAACATAAAGAAGCAGAATCAATACAGATGGCATTATAGAAATATAGTCCTCATCAAGATATGATAATAATAATTCATAATTAACTGTCATTTCATGTACTCCTGAAATTTGCTACCTGAGATCCAGTTCATGGTGCCTAATGTTAGTGCCACTCCTGGAGAAAGAGAAACGTTAATGGGGGGAAATATTTCTTAGAGCATTTTTGCTCCACTCTTCCACTGAAGAAGGTTCTCAGAGTGGCTTACAAAGGATAATGTTAAGACAGTGCCTGTCCTCAGGCTTACAACCTAAAATACATGACAAAAAAGGAAAAAGGATTGAGAGGGAGGTCAGGAAAGAAAGCAAATACATTGCTGACCCAAGTATTGGGCTACGTTGGTCTTACCATTGCCATAAGTCTCTATCTGGAGACAGGGAGTGCAGCCTCCCAGTGGCCCTTGGTTCTCTGGCCAATGGATGAGGCCAGAGTCTGCAGTCCCAAGGAATGGTCAGTTGGAGCTGCATGTTCTTTCTAGCAGGGAGGGGTGGAGCAAGCTCCCTGCAGCTCTTCCCTCTCTGGGTATAGGTCCAGGTTGTATAGTATATGCATAGAACTTGCAAACATAGACAGTTTGTTTAAATTATTCTCTTTATTAGCTGGTTTTTTTTGTTCAGATCAGGCCTCAATAGGATAATGTAGCATTTGGGAAAAAAGACAAAGCCCAGTAACCCAGCACTGGAAGTCAAGATGGAGAAGATCTCCACAGCCACCATGTATTTTCCTTTGGTGCTAAGGTAGGTTGGAACAAACAACAGCCAAACACTGAAAAACAACAACATGCTGAAAGTGATAGACTTGGCTTCCTGGAAACTATCTGGTAGCTTCCTGGATAGGAAAGCCACAGTAAAACTGACAAAAGCCAGGAAACCCATAAAGCCCAAGACACAATAAAACATTGCAACTGACCCTTCATTACATTCCACAATGATTTCACTAATTTCTGACTGCATGTCAAAATCTGGGAATGGGGGAGCTGTTGCCAGCCAAATAATACAAATAGAAGATTGAATGAAGGAACAAGAAAGAACAATGGAGGTGGCCAGTCTTTTCCCTGCCCATTTCCTCATCCTAGATCCCGGCTTGGTGGCCGTGAAGGCTAGAACCACAGTGATGGTTTTGGCCAACATGCAAGAAACAGCTGCTGAGAAGATGATGCCAAAAGCAGTTTGTCGAAGGAGACATGTCACCTTCTCAGGTCAGCCGATGAAGAGCAAAGCACAAAGGAAGGAGAGCAGGAGGGAGATGAGGAGTATATAGGAGATGTTCCGGTTGTTGGCTTTGACGATGGGTGTGTCATGGGACTTCATGAAGGTTCCTAGCACCAAAACTGTGATGAAAGAAAGCAGCAGAGCCAATGCAGCTAAGTTGGTTCCCAAAGGTTCTTTGTAAGATAGGTAACTTTTACACTTTGGAATGCATGAATCCTGGTTGTCATTTGGATAGTGATCTTCTGGGCACTGAAAGCAGTAATCCATGTCTGGAAAAGCAAATGTGCATATCAAGGAATTATGTACTTTGAAGTCCTCTATATAAGCAAAGGTCAGTATTATATGGGGCCGTGGTGGCTCAGTGGTTAAGACGCTGAACTGCAGACCAGAAGGTCGGCAGGACAGCAGTTCAAGACCCAAGTGCTGCGTGACGGAGTGAGCTCCCGTCTTCAGTCCCAGCTCCTGCCAACCTAGCAGTTCAAAAGCCAGAAATTGCAAGTAGATAAATAGGTACCACTTCGGCAGGAAAGGTAACAGCGTTCCGTGCACCTCGGTGTTCAGTCATGCCAGCCACATGACCATGGAAGTGTCTTCGGACAGCACTGGCTCTTTGGCTTAGAAATGGAGATGAGCACCACACCCTAGAGTCGGACACGACAGGTTGGGGACACCTTTACCTTACAGTATTATATAGTTGTACACGAGAGGTGGAAGTCTTAAATCTTTTGTTTTTTAAAAAAAATTATCCATCTTTAGCAATTGTATTTATTATTGATCCTGACAAGACCAGGATTTAGTGTTCTCATGGGAATATACTAAGGAAATCTAAATCCTATTACCAATAGTGTGCTATCTTGTGTCTTCTCGGCTCAACCCCTCTCCAAGATAGCTTGAAGAAATCGTAGTTTAAGGCAGAATGGAGCAATTCTACTTTTCCATAGTGATGTTGCCAGGGGATGGGTGGGTGGGAGAGTTTGCTCATCTCATAGGGCAGCATCCAGTACTGCTGCTACATACCCACACAATCTGTCATGCAAGCAGGACTCACCACTCATGCAACGGAAAGTGAGTTTCAGAAACTATCCAAGGAAACAATTAGAAAAGCTTGATTCCCCCTGCAAACTATGCTGTCTTGTCCTGTTGTGAAATGAGAGTTGCCACTTGTTTCAGGTTCCTTTTAGAAACGGTAGCCGCCCATTGCCCATAGCAAGGAGGAAAACAAACACATGAAACTACTCACAATTTCTTTTCCAGCTCGATATGGAAAATGAGTTTTTTGCACATGCCTTGCCAGTTGTAAGCTTAACAGGGTTTTTTTTTTTTTAAGTCTTCAGCAGCCATTCGTACTCACAAAGAGGGAAAGACATGCCTTCAAAGAGGTTATTTAAGGCTGCATGGATCACTGGCAAGGGCAACCTGCTGTCTAAATACTGGAACACAGTCAATACATCTTTCATGACCTTTATACAGAGCGTATCTTACCTGTCTGGTTTGAAATCTTCCCTTTTGGACATGGAAGACAATCATAGCAGCAAAATGGCTCCCCTTCCCTCTTGGTCTTTCTGTAACCTGAATGGCAGTTGTCATTACACACAGAAAGGGGCTGTACCTGTCCATAAATAGACAAGAATAAAGTTTTAACATTCACAATCTATTTTTTTGAAGGAAACATGTCACCTTCTCATGTTGACCATTCAACCTCAGCTAATGCCTGCCCATAAAAGGAAGAAGAGGATGTTTAACTTAAAAAAAAAGAGAGACACAGAGAGAGTATCTACAAAGTTCTAGGTATTCGGATGATGTGTGTCAGATGAAACCAGACACATGGTAGGGCAGGGCTAGGAATGGACAGATCTGTCAATTCTAGTCTCACCAAGACATTGTCTGTTTGCTTGCTTGTTTGTTTGTTTTAGGTCAAGTTTACTCTGTCCCATTCCTGCATGAACTTGCCATTTTTAAAATTTATTTTAATAAATCTATATTGGCATTTACACACATTTTTGTAATGCAGTCATTAATGCAAATACTTTGTGTGCTTATTAGAATGTACACACTTTTTGATCCATCCACCCATTAAGGATGTTGGAGAAATCCGCAACAGAAACAAATGAGTTTGGATGTTCATGAATCTGCCCTGCAGATTCTGCAGTGGACCAGCTTTCCCCCTGTTGCGTGGATTCCACGGACTTGTGGGCCAATTTTCTAACTTCCCCAATTTTGTGCAAATTTCATCATAGAAAAATATGCCCCCCCCAAAAAAAAAACTGGTCGAGAAGGCACATTTCCCTGTAGTCTAAAGCAGGAAATGCACAATTTGGGGGAATTTCCACAAATGTACATTTGCACAATTATGGAAACAAACAAACAATAAATCTGGTTCTGTTGATTGGCTGATGATGGAACAAAAGGCACTGGGCAATCTGTGAAACACAGACAGAATGGACCTTACACAATCCATGCATCCCTACCACCCATTGACTAAAGTGTGCTGGTGCACATTTTGGAAATGCACTCATTTTTAGGGATGGCCGAGAATTTCTCCCCGAAACTTCAGGGGGCCGAGTGCCAACGCATTCAGTCCCCCGAAATCGGCGGTGAAATTCTCCGCCCCCCCCCCCAGGATGGGACTTACCTTTGGCGAATGTCCCTCCCGGCGGCGGGTCCCGGGGGTGGTTCATCGGCCTTTCGTTGGGGGTGGGGGCGGCAGCCGGTCTTCCGACCGGCTGCCGCTGCCACCATTACAAAGTAAAGTAAAAACACACAAAAAAATGCCGATAGGCTACGTAACGATTAACGTAGCCTATCACGGCTAGATTTCCAAAGTCAGCCATGATAGGCTACGTAAATTGTTACGTAGCCTATCACAGGTGACTTTGGGGAAAAAAAAGCGCGTACGCAAATGGCGGCGCCCTATGGGAGCCGCCATTTGCGTTCCTTATTTGGTCCCAGTAGTCTACATAAAGATTTACGTAGACTACGCCGTAATCTATGTAAATCTTTACGTAGACTACCAGGACCAAATAAGGAACGCAAATGGCGGCGCCCATAGGGCGCCGCCATTTGCGTACGTGCTTTTTTTTTTTCAAAGTCACCCGTGATAGGCTACGTAACGATTTACATAGCCCATCACGGCTGACTTTGGAAATCTAGCCATGATAGGCTACGTTAATCGTTATGTAGCCTATCACGGGTTGTTGGGGTTTTTTTACACTTTTTATTTCGTGGCCGGGGAGACAGGGCGCTTCTCCCCGGCCTGAATTTTGGCTGGGCAAGGCGGGGCGCCTCCCCCCCCAGCCTGAATTTCAGCCGGGCGAGGCGGGACGCCTCCCCCCCAGCCTGAATTTCGGGGGGAGAAGCGAAGCGCCTCCCCCCCACCACAAAGCAAGCTGCGGGACAAGGTAAGTCCCTTTCGTACATGCCTACTCATTTTTTCTTTCCATAATTTTCGAAAGTGCACATGTTGTCAGACGTGTGTGTATGTATCTCTCTGTGTGTGAAATGCATCACAAGCTTGGAAACGTACATATTTCTGATCACAAACTGCACTAGGGCCAGCAAGGTACAAATTGAGTAAATCCATTAAAAAAAATAAAGAAGAGCTAATTTCTCACACATCCCTAGGCAGGGCTGCTGTTTGGAAGAAACAAGTCCAGTTGCCAGTCATGGACTTGTACAAGTGAAGTGAAGACTCAGACAAGAGAGAGCCTGTATAGAAGTTTATACTGAGAATCAGAAGAGCATGTAGTAATCTCTGAACCACCTGAGGCCAAACTGATTAGTAGTATGAGTATTGCAGCACCAATGCAGATCTTCAAATAAGTAGTTTCAGGTGAAAGAAGGGGGGGTAAAGAGATGAGACAGAAGTAGTTGGTATAAAACATGGACCACATTTATTGAGATTGATCAGAACTGCAAAGGGAAACCTAAGCAGGTGACGTGTCGAGGCGAGTGACTACCTGGCATTTTATCTGGTGAGACATTTGATGCCTGTCGTATGGCATCCTTGATCGCCACCCTACAGGACTGGCCAATTCTTGAGATGGGAGGCCTTTCCCTGTCAACCCCCCCCCCGACCCAAAGAACTCTGAATGGGTGAGGAGACTTGGCCTCAAAGGTAATCCTTATCTTACAACAGAGGCCACAAAACCCTGAGCTGGAAGCCTCAGGCATTACCAGTCACCAGAAACAGTGCTTCCAAATGCTCACCAACTCTATTCTCCACCCAAGGTGCCCTCACATATCTGCCTATTTAGAAAATGTTACCATCTATGTATTTAAATCAGACCAAAACAACCTGAAATCAACTCCCAACCCCACTTACAGTGTAAAGTAGGCAAAAAGACACATCGCCAAGTCCAATCTGTCTATGAGCCAAAAATTCCTATTCGGCCCTTGAAAGGATGACCAGTATAGCCTCTCTGCATACAGAGCGGGAGGGAGGGAGCCATGTTTCAAAGAGGGTGAGAGGGAGGGGCCTTGCAGCCTAAGTCTACTGGTAAGCCCCTCCCCAGTGGTGCTTCCTTTGGTAGACAATCATATTCGCCCATCTCTGCCCCCCCCCCCAATTATCCCCACAGCCAAGCAAGCTGGATGCGCGGGAAGTTACATCTTCAAGTAAGATCTTATTTGAGATCTTCAGATAAGATCTAAAATTGATTGCCAATTGTAGATCTTCAAAATAAGATCTTCAAATATGACCTACAATTAATCTACAATTAAGATATGGTGGTTTCTGGGGCATCTACAACACACTTCACATGCATTGGGTTGATAGAATTTTGGCTGTTATTGGACACATCTGCCAAGATGACAATGGCTGCAGAATTCTGACAACATTCTGACAATGTTGCAGAACCCAGAGTCAGAGAGACCACGGAGTGAAGGAAAAAGAGATTCTTTATTTAACATGCGGGCTTAAGGCTGGAATCATTTCCAAAGAGCCAGAAGCCCCGAAATACATCAGCACATTGTTTTTATAGACATTGTGACACATATGAAATGGCTCCTCCTCCCCCTCCCATGTGGGGTTGCAGTCCTCAACATTTCTTCTCTTAGCACCATTGTTTATAATACAAGAACTGGGTTATAAGGTAGCCGTGATAAGGAGAGAACAGAAGAGAACAGCAGAGAACAAGATATACAATTGTATGACCTTTGACAAGATAAGGAATTCCTGTGTCTCATCAGCTTACAACAATATATTCAAGGGAGAAAGAGCTCAGCAAGAACATGAAGCATGAGACTGCATGAGGCTACTTAGTCTGACCCCCGATATGGCTGCTACATTCCCCCCTTAAATGCATAATTTTATTACAATTATAGCATTTCTGATAACCATACAAAGCTTTTTGTGACATACATATTACTTAGCCTCTTGTTGGGCTATTAGAGCGTAGAGGGCAGCAGTTTTATTAGCTGAGACATAAAACAGATTGGTTAAACAGCTCATAAGACAAGGAACGCAGAGACATAACAGAACTTTTATGAACAACACTGGTAGAATTAGGATGAACAATGCTTTAAGCCAGCTAAGATTTGGAAGCCAAGGGGTTAACTAATTGAGCTAATTGTTTTGTCTTATTGTTTTGTTAGCTACTATATTGTGCAGCTTGTTGATCTGTTCATCTACAGCATTGCTATTATCAGTTAAGTTAAAACAACAGAGCTTTTGGTGTGTTTCATAACTTAAATGATGAAGGAAGAGGTAATCTATACCAGCTCTATTTTCTAGAACTGCACCTCTTAGATCACGCAACTCTTTATTTAACAATGACAATGCTCGTGAGGCGGCATTTATGCTTTTGGCTAAGCTGCAAGCTAACCGGTTGATCTTTAGACCATTAGCCAAGGCTAAACCTGGAACCCTAACCAGTGACATTGCTAAGGCCAATTTTTCTGAGTCAGAATATAACTGTACATGACTATTACAATTTTAGTTAGTTGGAGTGCTCGAGGCTGCCGTCGACAGATTTTTTCGGGCCACAGGGGAAGAATTGGCACCAGTTTAATTGGCGGCTGAGGCAACATGGGTGGTTATTAGACAAGTTGGCAGGAATGAATGACCAAGTGCGGGAACTACATGTCTAAAACCATCTATGAGGCAAAAGTATGTGGGCATCATTAAAAGATATGTTTTGAATTTTATTACAGTGGAAGGGGGCCAGGGATAGCTTTATATTTTCTGGAAAATTTTTGACAATTAAGCATTCGTGCACATGTAGCAACGATGGGGGTGCGTAGAGTGAACTCTGTAGGGGGTAGGATCTTTGCAACCACACCCTAATTAGCATTTTGGGAATAAGTTAAACTTACACTATAAACTCTTAACATGGTATCTTTTTGAATTTTCCCAGGATGTCTACAGACAGGTATTAGGCAAGAGCTAATAAGCCTGTTTACAGGTATATTTCTTGGCAAACAAAAATGTTTTATTCTCGTGATGTTAGCCAGGTGAAGCCAGTAATTATCAGCAAATCACTGGGACAAACGTCTCCTTCTAGGGGCAGACCCCCCTTTTTGCACCTTATTAAGGAAACACAATGCAACACTACTAACACTACAACACGCATGTTTGATCTTCTTTGGGATCTGACCGTATGCTGGGCAGCTATTCACCTGGCAAGCTGCAGTAGGGTCTAGTCCCCTTCTTCAATTCTCTAGTTGCAGGTCTGACCGTACGCAGGGGGACAGTCTCCCGGTGTGTCCACAGTAAGGTCTAGCCTGAGTCTTCTTACTGCTTTTTTTAGAATGATTTTTAAAGGATTTTCAGGATTTCTGTTTATAGTCTACTCTCCCCCTCTCGCTCTCTTGACTCGTGTCCAATGTATCCAGGGTTTAACTCCAGCTGCTTTCATAGCTGTGGGGGTGGAAAGTATGACAGTTTTCAGTTCTCTCTATCTGGGAGTCAAAGGGTTATTTTTCCCTCTTTAACTCATACTTTAACTCTTGGTTGGAAAGGATGAACTTCTGTGATGGGAATGGCTTATTTTCTAAGACAAAGCGACGCTGGGCTTGAAGAACTTTGCTCAGTGTTTGGACTTCTTGTTTAAGGCTAACGTTTGCTTGCTCTTGATGCCGCTCTAGTGTCAATTATGAAGTCAATGTCATGGCCCCTCACAAGCTGTCTCTTTTTTCGCCCATTTTGGCCCCTTTGGTTTTCTCTTTTGTGTATTTGATTTATTTTATTTGGGCATTCATGCCACTAATGTCCATCTTGTCTACACTGGGCACACTGGTTCTTTTTAAAGAATCTTCTGCCTCTGCCGGGTCTTCTTTTTTTCTTTCGTCCACGTCTTCTTGGGCCTCTGGGTTGAGTGGGGTATACTGGCGACAGGCATTTGAAAGACGCTCCAAGTATGCTCTGGGGCCTCGGTGGCACCTTGCAGCACTTTAGACACTTTGGTCATATTAATTGACTTCTTCATACCTGCTTTTATGGCTTCTAACAGCAGGGTTTGATACTGGGTGAGGTGCTCTAGCCCCACTTGTGTTTTGGGATTCCAGCGGGGGGGGGGGGTTACTTACAAGGAGACTTTATTGGGTAACTTACAGCACACAGGCGTACTTAATGGCTGGATCAGACAGCTTCTCTGAACTATGAGCTATTGGGCTAAATGGGTTTTTATACCATACATGTTACCTATGAGGCAGCACAACGCTAGCAAGCATTTTCAGCATAGGCTAGAGGTGTTTGGTTCTCAGGCACAGCTTCCTGTAAACAACTTCGCTTCCCAAAGTGCTTGATAACACTTTTATTCATTAGTATGGGAAGACAATTTTTTTCTTTTTCTTTTTCTTTTTTTTTCTTTGCTGATCTGCCTGTATTGCAGATCATGTTTCAAACTTTTTACATAAAACTTTCTGCTCCATGCACCAGCCTTGTCTCTTTATTTGTCTTTTTCAAGTTAAACTCACTTACTTAAACCTTTCTGCCTTACACTAGTCCCAATGACACACATTTGGGATAGGCTCTTTTTCTCCTTTTAGTTACATTTTCTTCATCTTAAAGAACTATTACATTATTGTGGCTACATTATCTCAGGTAATAAGCTCCAGGCACAATCAGCTGCTTTTAATTTACCCTGGGGGCAACTATGGCCACACTTCTTTTCTACAAATGTTTTTTCTTTGCCTCTTGCCTTTTCTTTCTTCTTGTCATCTATTGGGAACCACACTTAGTATCATTTGGAGTTGCAACTAACACTAATCTGCAAATATCACATATATTTTATGATATTTAAGAAATCATAAAATATACACAACAAACTTTTTTTGCAATTTAACACAATGAATGGAAAACACTTTTTGCATGGTAAGGCATGATGGAGCAGATCCAGCAATTATACTGCTCTTCTGGCTGAAAGCTCAGGGCCCATTAAAATCAAGGGATGGGCATACCCACACACGCAAAGAGTTTTAGGTCACCATTTTTGCATCGGCAACTCTATGCTGCATGAGTTCTGGCAGAAGGAAATCTAAAAGTCATAGATCAAACTCAGCCTGCTGTACACTGAGCTGACTACAAACACAGACACACGGTCCACAGCGATGAGAGTTCAAGTTTATCAAAAGCTTCACAGCACTGTCCATGGCAAGTCTTTGACAATTTAAAATTTTAGTCCATGTGCAGAGTGTCTCTAAAAAGCCCAGATGATGATGGAGGCAAACAGAGAAGGCTCTGGGCATTGAAGATGCGATGTTTCCAGCAAAAGCTCTCCACTTCTGCATCAGTTTAAAAAGGGAAGGTGTGGCCCTACACCCCTTCTGACAGACAAGGGCCTTTAACTTTTTAGCAAGGCCTCTGTCTAAACAGAGCGGCACAGCTCAGCTCTCTAGCCGTGACGCTTTAACTTGGGCAACTCCTCTGTAAATTTTATTTTACTTCTGTCAGGTTCTCTCACAGACATTTTAAAAACTTACTCTTTTTTTTTTTTTTTTTAACCTGGTACACGAAAACACTGAAACACTGAGTGCCGAAACTCAGGACGCTGGGGAGTGATGGGCATCGCCTTATACTTGCATTTTTCAGGCAGCCATTAATCTTCGGGGAGGCGGTGGGGTGATTTGCAGGACTTCAAAGGCAAGCTTCTTTGTTTGTTTGTATTTGTAAATCTCAAGCTTAAAACAGGACATGATGAGGTACCGGGCAGCCAAATTCTTGCTTTGGCACGGGCAACAAATAACTTGGGTCAGCTTTCTTCGCTGGGGTCTCAAACAGGAAAACAGTCTTAATTTAAAGTTGTAACATCACTGACAGCGTCAGCCAGCCAGCTACACAGATCTCATTGTTTTTTAAGACAGTTGCTCCAATATCTTCTTTTCTTCTCAATCAGGTTGGGTCTCCCAGCTTACACAGTTTATTGCAGCTTTCAGGAGCATGGTAGTAGCGTGATTTTGGCTGGGCCAGGAACATGCTGTCTGGTTTCTCAGTCTCTTCAGCACACACACTTAGGCAGTGTAACACTGGACACTCAAATCAGTGAGATTTCTTCATTGCAGGGAATCCCATGGCAAAAGCTTAATGGTTACGCTCTTCAGAAATCATATAGCCGATGGTCAGTAGCTACAGGCTCTATGCAATTCTAACACAGTTCAAAGCTAAACACAGTTACCTTGACAGAGATCTTCAACGTGGTCTCTCCGCTTCATTCTGCTTTGGGACAGTCTTATGGCACACTTTTCACTCGAAGAGGGGTCTAGCCTGTGCTCTGGGGGCTGATTCTTCACCTTTATTTTCTATTTTGCCTTCATCTTCTGGGTCTTCATTTTCAGTTTCCATTTCTTAGGGATTTCATCTCAATTAGGCGAGGTGATGATGTTGCACAACTCAGAACGTTGTGGGCAATTTTCCTGCCCCCCCCCTCTCGGCGCGCTAGGCTAACAGCTACTTCTTCGGCCTTACACTCTCACGCTCCCACGCTTTGTTAAAAGCCAGGCTGTCCTGCAACATTTCTCTAATTAATAGCCTCAGATCTTGTTTTTTTTCTCTCAGCTCGACCTTGAGCTTTTTGCTGTTTTCTCTTTCTATTCTGAATCTTTTTAAAAAAACCTTTTTCCTTCTTTGTTTGACATACATCTCAAGGGGGTGCAAGGTTTGCTTCCCCCACCACCCATAGCCTCCCTCCTAAATTGAAGACAGACACATTTAGGGAATGGGAATTGGTCAGTGAGTAAGGGGTCTCACTGGCCGACACAAGAGGATTTACTGGCCTGGGCACCCGGACGGTCAACGGTATGCATCAGAAACCGCAGTAGCCACTCACACAATTATCAATCTCTCGACTGCATCCATATGTCCCTGCCACCCACTTTTCCCACTTTTTACCAGAGTGGAAAGCGGCTTCCCCAGCTTCCTCAGCTTCTTACTGAGTACTGGCGTGCTGGGTACTGGCACCCACTCGGGGGTGTGATCAGGCCCCCCTTCTACCCTCAAGGAGTAGGTTCTTTTGTATACGTATACCATCAACACTGACCTTCTTCACAAGGCGGGGCCCTCTTTTTTTCTGCCCAGTGGCCTTTCTCCCTAAAGGCGGGGCCCTCTTTTTCCCATATACTTGCCTTTCTCCTGAAGGCTTCCAATGTGGGTTTCAACACAATTGCAGCTGCGATACAGGCAGGGCTCAAGTTCCTTCCTCCGCTTCCCAAGGTTCTCTTGCCGCTCACTGCCGTTTGGGCGATCCCGGTGCAGGCTTTTTCCCATTCACTCGACAAAAAGGTCGGTGGCACCAAGAAAGGGAGGCATGCGCCGAGCTCGTCTTCCTGGTGCGGCGATCAAGAGCAGGCAACTGCCACCTGTCTGGCTCAGAGCCTGCCACATCCGAGTCACGGCACCATTTATGTTGCAGAACCCAGAGTCAGAGAGACCACAGAGTGAAGGAAAAAGAGATTCTTTATTTAACGCGTGGGCTTAAGGCTGGAATCATTTCCAAAGAGCCAGAAGCCCCAAAATACATCAGCACATTGTTTTTATAGACATTGTGACACATATGAAATGGCTCCTCCTCCCCCTCCCGTGTGGGGTTGCAGTCCTCAACATTTCTTCTCCTAGCACCATTGTTTATAATACAAGAACTGGGTTATAAGGTAGCCGTGATAAGGAGAGAACAGAAGAGAACAGCAGAGAACAAGATATACAATTGTATGACCTTTGACAAGATAAGGAATTCCTGTGTCTCGTCAGCTTACAACAATATATTCAAGGGAGAAAGAGCTCAGCAAGAACATGAAGCATGAGACTGCATGAGGCTACTTAGTCTGACCCCCGATATGGCTGCTACACTGGTAATGAATGGATTGATGCCTCACAGACCAAATCAATATACAAAACTTCCACTTGTGAGCGGAGATGGGTTAAAGAAGACGCAGACAACAAGCTTGGGTTGAAAACTGGGCCACATTTATTGAAATACCTGCAAAGGGGTAACTAGGATGGGCATCTAACTGTGACAGCAGCTAGCTGGCACTTCTTGGGCAAAAACACACCCAGCCTGAGGGGTGGCGGTGATCTCGCCATCCCTCCGGACTGCCCCTTCTGGGGGAGGTAGACCTTCCGGTGTCACCCCCAACCTGGTGCCGCACAACACCTGGGTGAGTGAGTAGGGTTGGTCTCCCAGGCAACCCTTATCCCCCTGCCGAGCCGCACAACCTCTTTGGGGGGTCTCAGGTGTCACCTGTCACCATAAGGTGCCTCTGCATGCACACCATCCCTACTTTCCTGTTTTGCCCGTCCTAGCCGCCAACTGGAATGTGACCGATGATATAGACCGTATTCCCTTACAGGACACACTCGACTCGCACAAAACAGTGTGACGTAGGCAAAAAAGACTCACAGTAATAGGCCAATCGAACTGTGAGCTAAAAAATTCCTACATGGCTCCCTAAGGGCAGCCGGCAAGAAACCCACACTGCTTAGGGGAGGGTGGGAGGGAGCTGCGTCGAGCCAGAGAACTGAGATTGGGAGGGGGGCTGAGTTTAAGGCAACTCAGCCTGCCACTCCTTGCATTATTTATTTATTTATTATTAAATTTATTAATCGCCCATCTGGCTGGTCACCCAGCCACTCTGGGCGATGTACAACACACCATAAAACAATTTAAAACAATAAAATTCTACCATAAAAACATTTTCTAAAATACCCTAACCCACCCCAAATGCCTGCCTGAACAACAACGTTTTTAATGCACAATGGAAGCTCATTAAAGAGGGGGCATGATGGAGTTCCCTAGGGAGGGATTTCCACAGAGTGGGGGCCACCACAGAAAAGGCCCTCTCCCTCATCCCCACCAGTCTAGCTGTCCTGGCTGATGGGACAGAGAGAAGGCCATCCGAGGCTGATCTTGTTAAGTGGCCTGTCTGGTGCTGCTGGAGGCGCTCCTTAAGATAGGCTGGGCCGGAACCATATAGGGTTTTAAAGGTCAAAACCAACACCTTGAATTTGGCCCGGAAAACAACTGGTAACCAGTGCAACTCCTTCAGCATTGGAGTGATGTGATCTCGCCGGCGGCTGCCTTTAATCAGGCGAGCCGCCGCGTTCTGTACCAGCTGCAGTTTCCGAACCGTCTTCAAGGGTAACCCCACGTAGAGCGCATTACAGTAGTCTAAACGAGAGGAGACCAGGGCATGTACTACCGATGGGAGCAGATGGTCGGGAAGGAAGGGGCACAGCCGCCGTATCAGATGGAGTTGATACAGTGCTGTCCAGCTCACAGCTGACACCTGAGCCTCCATGGACATCTGGGAGTCCAAAATGACCCCCAGGCTGTGGACCTGGTCTTTCAAGGGTAGCCATACCCCATTCAACACCAGGTCAACATCCCCCAGCCTCCTCTTGTCTCCCACCAAAAGTACCTCGGTCTTGTCAGGGTTCAGCTTCAGCCTATTCCTCTCCATCCAGCCACTCACCATCTCCAGACATTTGGACAGGGATTCTACGGCCAACCTTGGTGAAGATTTAAACGAGAGGTAGAGTTGCGTGTCATCCGCATATTGATGACACTGCACCCCAAACCTCCTGATGATACCCCCCAGCGGCTTCACATAGATGTTAAATAGCATCGGGGAGAGGGTTCCATACCCTGTGGCACCCCACAAGTAAGTGGCCACGGGTCCGAAACCTCCTCTCCCAGTGCTACCCTCTGGTACCTGCCGGAGAGGAAGGACCAGAACCACCGCAATACAGTGTCCCCAATGCCCAACCCCTCCAGGCGGTCCAGGAGGATACCGTGGTCAACGGTATCAAAAGTCTCTGAGAGGTCGAGGAGAACAAGGAAGGAGCATTCACCCCTATCGAGAGCCCTCCTCATATCATCTACCAAGGCGACCAAGGCCATTTCTGTCCCATGCCCAGGCCTGAAGCCCGACTGAAATGGGTCTAGATAATCAGTTTCTTCCAAGTGTGCCTTCAACTGCACCGCCACCACCCGCTCAATCACCTTGCATGGAGGTGCCACTGGGATGCACCAATCAGAGGCCCCTACGTCTTGTCACCCCACCCGCCCACAATGGCCCCCCCTTTCAGCCAGACAAACTGGCATTGGGGTTAGGGCATTTCACAGCTTTGCCAGGTAAAAATCCGAAGTTAGGAATTGAGGACCAAATGCAAATGGTCTCTCAACATTCTCCACTCAATTTCTCAGCAGAAAAAAATG
Source organism: Heloderma suspectum (assembly GCF_057233095.1). Classification (NCBI taxonomy): domain Eukaryota; kingdom Metazoa; phylum Chordata; class Lepidosauria; order Squamata; family Helodermatidae; genus Heloderma; species Heloderma suspectum. The sequence goes on along the minus strand of NC_139463.1, from coordinate 113,526,906 downwards.
GGGAGACCATTTTACAAAATAGAGAGGAGACATTCTCCAACAGTTTTTGAGGGGAGGGGAAGTTTAGGAGTGGCAGCAGCATGGTCCTATCCCATCCCCCCCCACTTCAAGTTACAGCAGCACCACGTTGATATCCTGGGGACCATTTGCATCCACCCCCACAAAAATATACTATGCCCCAGGTCTAGTATAATTTCAGGCCATTGTTTGGGGGCAGTGGTGGAGGCCACCACACACACACACACACACACACACACACATGGTGATTATTTAGAGAAAAAGAAGTCATAAATATATAACAGAAAAACCTTCTGTGAAATATTGATTTAGCTCTAGGTTTGACAGAAAACAGGCAAACCAATCTAAAAGAAAAATGTCCTATTTCAAACAAGGCTACTTCAGTGTTTGAATATTGAACCACTTTTGAACTTTGAGGAAATATGTAAATTCTTGTTAAAATGACAGAGATCCTACCTGATTAAGCCTGCTAGACCATATGATGCTATCCTCAGAAATGATGAACCATCTGTCAGGAGGCGCCTGGGGATCTATACTTCCAACTTTGACTCTACGGAAGGACTGGTTTGGGAATGTGACCCAGTTGATAATATCAAATCCAGATACTAATTCCCCATTTTGGTCAAAATGAATCTTTTCCCCAGCACTGTTGTTAAATGAGACACTTCTCAGAAAGTAGTGGAGCTAAATAGGAGGGGGAAAGAGGCTGTAACAAAAAGATTGAAACATACAGCTTTGTATAATAGGTTTTCACATCAGGTTTCTAGGTAATGGTCCTGATCTAGGGGTGTATGAAACCCCACTTACCTGGCTCTGCCAGGTTCTGAAGGTGGGGGGAGGCAATCCGTTCCTCCCCCCGGAATCCTCGACGGAGGGGAGGGAATCCGTTCCTCCCCCCCAGAATCCTTCCCAGCTGGCTCTGCTCCACAGCCAGGCCACAGAGCTGCCGGCCGGGCCAACCCACAGAGGGGCCTCCAGCCGCTGCCGGGCTGGTTCGGATGCAAATGGCGGCGGCTACAGCGGCCGCCATTTGCGTTCCCTTTTTTCGCTGTGATTGGCTGCATAAATATTTACGTAGCCTATCACGGTGAAAAAGGGAACGCAAATGGCGGCCGCCGTAGCTGCCGCCATTTGCATTCCCTTTTATTGCCATGATAGGCTACATAAATACTTACATAGCCTATCACAGCCTCTGTATGGATGCAAATGGCGTCCCTGCATTAGCCGTGATAGGCTACGTAAGTATTTACGTAGCCTATCACGGCTACATGGAAGAAGCGAATGGCAGCCGCAGACACGGCCACCATTCGCAAGTCAGTGTGGATGGCAGCAGGTAGCTGCTCCATTCCGGGCCCATTTTGCAGGGGGGGGCAGGGGGGCTTTGTTCCGCCACAGATTTCGGGGGGCCGAATGCACTGGCATTCGGCCTCACCAAGATCCATGGCGGAATACTCTGACATCCCTATCCCTATCCCTATCTATGAGCTAGGATGTTCAGTATTAGGATATCCAAACACACTGCACATGGACAAATTTGTAGGTGGGAACAAGGAGATGTGCCTTCTGATGATATCGGTCTGCATCTGCAAGCAACCCATATTGGGGCTTTGGATTTGTATAGGTCCACTAGGCACCTACTCTGGCCTCTTTGGAATTCTTGACCTGATTGGCCTGTGGTGGCAGATCTTTATGCTTCCTCTGTACTGAATCAACACATAAAGTGTGTGTGTGGGGGGGGCAGTTCTGCAGGGGTTTCCTGCTTAAGTTAATTTGTCCATATTAGTTTGCAAGCATATGGAGGAAATTCAAGTCAAGTCTAATATTTAGGGGCACTCTGAGGCACCCTTATGGTTATCAGTGCTGGCTCCATGTTTGTGAGGTGCCTTGAGCATGACAACCTCAATGAGCCCCCTCCCTCTGTGAATCTGCCTTCCCATCTAAGATACACTTCAGTGATTGTCTGACCCTAAGATTTTTAATCACATAAATTAATCCAAATTGAAAGTAGAAGGAGGGGAAAAATAGAGATCGCTGCTTAACTCAGTTCTACTAACAGGCTGTTGAGTTTTGCTGGGAAGGGATAAGATATATGCATATTTGCTGTGCTACTTCCCATTCCAAGAACCCAAATTAATTACTAGTGTCATTTGTACTGTAATTCTTCAGAAGGAATTGAGAAATCAAGAGAGATAGTAAAAATGGATGCAGCGTTCAACCAAATACAGCCAGAGCCAATATAGGAAGGAGGCTGAACGGGTGATGTATTCATAGTTTTTGCCACAGATAACAGTTGTTCAAGGAAATACCTTTTAAAAACTTCTAAAATCTCATAGAACATTCAGCATAACCAATACAATAAGGTGCACCCTGGACTTCATGTGAACTGAATTTCTACTGAACTGGCAGCAAAGAGGAAGGTGTCATCACTCTAGAACTTAGAAGCCAAATACCATCCTTTGTAGAGAGGGAGCTTTCTGCTCTGTGTAGGACCAGTGCTGTTGCATCAACAGATATGGTGAGCTCTTCTATTTTTGTTTGTTTGTTTAATAAGATTACCTTCCATAAGTGTTGATTAAGAAGTTTCCCTCTCTTCGCATTCACCTTTGTTTTTTGCCTGGGTTTGAATGAATGCATGGCATGCAAAGCATGTGCAATGACATACACAGCATTGTAGATGCTGTAGCTATGGGCAGTCATGCCCATTTCAAACACAGATGCAGGAAGCGTTTCCAGTTTCTCCTCTCCGGTGCAGATGTTCTCACCCATCATGTCTGCAGTGGAACTTGGGAACAAGCAATTAAATGCCTGTTGCCAGAAGTCAACCAAAAATCCATCTTCTTTTTCCAAAGTAGGGTTCATCACTTGAAGAAATTTCTGGAATGCCAACACCTGCTTTGAGTGAATTGCAAGGGATATAGAGCCATGGATGAAATTAATATCCCAACTTCTTTGAAGTGGAAGTGATGTGAAATCTGCATCTGCTGTCATTATCCAGACCTTTGTTGTCTCTGGAATATTCTCAAACCTGGCAATTTTGAGCAAAATCATCAAATTTATTATACTGTGAAATTCACCATGAAAGATCACAGCATTGGCTGTGCTCTTCATGGCAACACTTATTGTGTCATTTGCCCCTGACACCATATCAGCGATCTCACTGGCATGTCCGCCTGGTATTTTTTCTATGAAGTCACAACAGATACCACTCTTGGAAAACATGGGAAGCACATTTCGAAGCAATGTCTCTTTTACTAAGCCGATATCAATGTAAATCACCCCAATCCATGTCCACCTGAAATGCAGCAATAGCCGGAGAATCCCCTTGTACTGATGCTCCACATTGGGGAACATCCAATGGAAGAAAACAGCTTGGTTTTTGGTACTCATCTCTGGAGCAGAGCTATATGGAAGCTGAAGAAAATGAACCAAAGCAGAAAAGAGAAAGAGAGAGTTCTTCAGTAAAGGTGTTGTTGTTGTTGTTGTTGTTGTTGTTTTCTCCCGTTTGTGTGGTGATACAGTGTGATTGGAAGGACAGATACTGCAGCTGAAGCTGAAATATTTTGGCCACCTAATGCGAAGAGAAAACTCTCTGGAAAAGACCCTGATGCTGGGAAAGACTGAAGGCAAAAGGAGAAGGGGACGGCAGAGGATGAGATGGCTAGATAGCATCACCGATGCAATGAATATGAACTTGAGCACGCTCCGAGAGAGAGTACAGGACAGGAAGGCCTGGCGTGCTATGGTCCACGGGGTCACGAAGAGTCAGACATGACTGAACGACTGAACAACAACAGTGTGATGCCTGTTCTCTAATATTGTGGAGATCAAATTGAGATTTTAAATTACGTATTTGTTTTTATGTGTTCAACGACTATGAATAGTAAGCATGCAACATCTTCTACATTTCTGTGAGATGTTTCACATTTCTGTGAAAATAATGGGATTATAAAGACAAAGATCTTAGGTGACACTAGAGGGGGATAAAGAGGATCAAGCACCCCTCTGCATAACTTTATCCATCATATATTTTATGCCACTTTTAAAAAATGCATAGTAGGAAAACATGAAAGAAATAACCACACTGTTAATATGTATACTGAAGATCTACAAAAAAAAAAATAAAAAAAAAATCCACCCATAGAAATTTGTAATCGACACTACAGAGAATATGATGTAAGCTGACAGGCTAAAACTAAGCAGAGAAGAGAATAAAGTCTAATGGGGTGTGTGTGTGCACAATCCTATGGGGATAGGCAGCTGCTTCCAAACTCGGAGGTGACCACCTATACAATGCAGGACAGGAGAAGCATGGAGGGGATAATTCCTTCCATGCTTCCCCTGCCCTGTATTTGCAGCTAGACAGTCGATTTCAGCTGTCTAGCTGTGGGAAAGTGAGTGGGGGAGGAGGCTGCCAGACGACGCATAGGATGTGTCATACTGGTATTTCCAGATTCCCTGCCACAGACTGCTACAAAGCAATGGCAGGTTTTCCACCACTCATTCAGATAAACTGAGTTAGTTATACTTTGAGTAGACCTATAGAAACCAATAGGCATTAAGTTCATCAACTAAAGAGGGTGCCCATGTCAGCCAAAGTTGATCCTGGGTTTTCGAATGTGTTATCTCAGGCACCTGATGACTCAGGTTGCAAAGGAAATGCTCCACATACTGAAAGAATTACAAGCTGGAGGTGGCCGGGGGGGGGGGGAGGCTCTCCTAGAAATAAAATTGCTTTCAGTTAGGGATGTCAGAGAATTCCACCATGGATCTTGGTGACTGCACCGAGAATGCACTGGCATTCGGCCCCCTGAAATCTGTGGCGGAACGAAGCCCCCCCACCCTCCCGTCCCGCGAAATGGGCCTGGAACGGAGCACCTACCTGCTACCGTCCGCGCTGACTTGCAAATGGCAGCCACGTCTGTGGCTGCCATTCGCTTCTTCCATATAGCCATGATAGGCTACGTAAATACTTACATATTTACGTAATCACGGCTTAACTAAGGGAACGCAAATGGCGGCTGCTATGGTGGCCGCCATTTGCATTTCCTTTTTTTTGCCATTTTAGCCTACGTAAATATTTATGTAGGCTATTATGGCAGGGGGGGGGAAAAGGGAACGCAAATGGCAGCCACTACGCCATTTGCGTTCCTTTTTTTTTTTGCCGTAATAGACTACGTAAATATTTACGTAGGCTAAAACGGCAAAAAAAAAGGGAACGCGAATGGCGGCCGCTGTAGCTGCCACCATTTGCGTCCACTGTTTTTTTTTTTGCCCTGATAGGCTACGTAAATATTTACATAGCCTATCACAGCAAAATACAGGGACGCAAATGGCAGCAGCTACGGCAGCCACCATTTGCATCCCTGCAGGCTGCCCAGCGGCCGGATGTCCAGCTGCGGGCGGCCCCAGCTGTTGGCTCCGCGGAATCTCTGCATAGCGGAGCCAGCCAAAGAGAATTTTGGGGGAGGGACAGAGTGCCCCCCCCATGAATGTCACCCTTCAAAAAGGTAAGTGACTTCCGTACATCCCTACTTTCAGTGTCGAGACAGCCCAAACTCCCCTCCCTCAAAATTGGTTCTTAGCTCGGATACCTCTAGAGTATTGTATATGGAATATAATATGAAGTAATGTTAAAAAGGAAGTCATGTCTTTGACCATATGCACAGTGCCTTTGTCCTGTCACCATATAGCTATTACAAGATCCATTGCCATTGAGTCATTTAAACAAATGCATACCCTCCGTATTCCTTCCCTACCCCCAAATCCCCTTCTGAATGAATGGAATTAATCTTCAAGATCAAGAGTGGATTCTAGACAGGTTTGAGCCACAGAGCTTTTCAGGTTTGGATTATTTTTGAATTAAGCCCCCTGTGTTTTTTTACCTTAAAAAGATTATCCCAGTCCTCATAGGACACAGTATATATCTAAAAAAGAAATATCCATGAAGTGTTGTTGTTGTTGTTGTTGTTGTTGTTGTTGGTATTAGCCTTCTATTATTATAGACAACCCATCCACACACACTTTCTGTCTCCATCCAAGCAGCACACATCTAAAAGGAAGGGAAGTCAGAATGTCTTTTCAAAACTCCCATGGTTCATGCACACATCTTACCAGTGGAAGCTTGTAGATGCTCAGGACATTAGTCATGTAGAGACAGTCATTAGTGTTCGGTCCCCCAATGACTGCTGTCAGATCATTCTGGAGATCACATTTGTAGTTGGGGATGAATTTGCCGGGTGTAGAGAGAACTTCCATTGTGTCAATGTAGGTATATTTTGGACTAAAATAGCTATTAAAGATGTTGAAACCAAGGGTGACGTTGGGTAGGATCTGGTGATTTTCATTAATCTCCTTCACAGCAAAAGCAAAAGCCAAGATGTGTTGGTAGCTCTGAGTCAGCAACCTGTAATGAGAAGTACATGCAGTCCAGCTGCTTCAGAAGACACTTTCACCTTAGGGATAGACACACCTGTCAGTTTTATTTTCTCCTGCCTTCAAATTTGCTTTAAATCTGAAGTTAGTTCTTTCTTGAATATGAAGAAAATTGTGAAAGCTGGTAATTTCTTATCAATAATGAATAGAAACAGAATTCTGACCCATTTGCACCAGCCAAATTCAATAGGTGCAGCTATTCACAGCATGGGGATGGCCATCTTGTGCCCACCTACCATATAGCTGTTAAAGGTGAGGAGCCTGTCAGAAAAAAAAAAGAGGTGGCAACCCTAATTCAGTACTACAATGGTTGAAGACATGGGGATTCAAACCCAAACTTTCAAGAGCAAAGCACTCAAAACCCTCAGTCATGATGGACAAATCTGTCTGCTTCAGTTCCTCTAACATTTTATTATTATTTTTTTAAGCAAGTTTGTCCTGAATATGTGTAAATTAGGCACATTTGGGTAAATTCTTATCAAAACTGAACTGAACTTCTCATGCATTCCTATGTTAGGTACATACTGTATCAGTTCAAAATATGTTTCCTGAGAACATTGTACTGAGGTAGAATGTATGGCCCTTGTCCCTAAAGTGAAGACAGTCAGCTGGACTTTGATTTTTCAGAATACCACAATCCTTGGGATACAATATTGGGCCATGGAATCCCCCACCCACCCACCTGCCCAGTTAACACTGTGCAATAAGGTTTTGAAGAGGGATGGATTTCTACTAGGAATATTCATTTCTGTCTGCACTGTGCAAGATGAATTACTACTATTATCAGCTTAATACTACTACAATTAGTACGGCTACAACTACTCCTACTGGCACTAATACTCATGGATTGGGCATGATCCTTTTTGTAGGATGCCTTTTTGAAACAAAAGGGAAAGAAAGTCTGTGTTACTGCACAACTGACTGAAGCAATAGCCAATCTAGAGACTGAACCTGTCTGTAACTAGTATCTGGACATATGTATGATAAGATAAAAATCCTCCTTACATGAGTTCAACAACCATGTCCTCAAAGGGATGGTTTCTGAATGTTATTGGGTCAGAAGCAATGAAGATCTGAGAAATTATGCCACCAATGATGAATTCCCCAGTTTGATAATACTTATGAAAAATGGGAATAGGCTCACTGCTTCTGCATTTAACAACAGGAATCCTACAAACACTCTTTGGAATCAGCATTAATACCAATATCCCAAACACTACAATTGCATATGAAAATCTTCCTGCAACAAACCAGCTCACCAGTTCCCACATTATGATCAGAGCACCGCTGAATTGCACAGCCTGATTTGAATAGCTATTCAGAAGGCAGATTCAAAGATAGGGCAGTGCATAGTAAATTTTCAGCTGCTGGGCTGATGGGAACATTGTCTCTCTGTAGCCCCAGAAGGGCTCAAGATATATTTAAAGTATCCTTCAGTCTTGATTTCCAGTTCTGCTAATCACCATTTGAACTCTCTATGGAGCTAGAGAAGCCATAGAAGTAATCACAGTTAAGTGGATGATAAAAGGGGAGATAATCACCTACTCAAGTTATACGTTCGCTGCAAAATTGCAGAAAACAAACATGTTAATCATAACTCTGCAGATCTATTATCGGGGTCACTTCAATGGGGCAACAAGAGACATGACATTTTGTAATAACCTATCCTGTAGCAAGAAAAGAAAAAAAGGACACTGAAGAGTCTCCAGTCTCCAGTATGAGTTTGTCCAAGTGCCTCTAAATTTTGCAGAGTACAAAAATTGAGCCAGTTTTTCACAACTCTTTAAAATTACAACAGGAAACTTAATTTAAGATGAAGTACCCCAAAGCCCCCCTCCCTTTGTGTGTGTGTGTGTAGCATTGCACTGCACTGCACTGCACTGCACTGCATTGCATTGCATGAGTATTCGCCCCTCTTTGAATTTCCACATTTTGTTGTGTTATAGCCTGGAATTAAAATAGATTTAATTGGAAGTTTTACCATTTGATTTACACAACATACTTAACACTTTGAAGGCGGAGATTATTTATTATTATATATTTTATTATTATTTGTTTAATTAACTTTTGTGTGGCACAGAAGTTAATTAAGCAAAAATAAACTGGCATTTTTTGGTTGCATAAGCATTAACCCCCTGAATCGATGTTTGGTGGAAGCACCTTTGGCAGCATTCAAAGCTGTGAGTCTTTGGGGGTATGTCTCTACCAGCTTTGCGCACCTGGATCCTGCAACATTTGCTCATTCTTCTTGGCAAAATTGCTCAAGCTCTGTCAGGTTGGATGAGGACAGTTGGTGAAGAGCGATTTTCAAGTCTTGCCACAGATTCTCAATCGGATTGAGGTCTGGGCTTTGACTGGGCCATTCTAAGACATTCAGGTTCTTGTTTTTTTAAAGCACTCCAGTGTAACTTTGACTGTGTGTTTTAGGGTCATTGGTCTGCTGGAAGGTGAACCTCCGCCCCAGTCCCAGGTCCCTTGCAGACTGAAACAGGTCTTCCTCTAGAATTGCCTTGCATTTGGCTCCATCCATCTTGTCCTCAGGCCTGACTGGTTTTCTGGTCCCTGCCAGTGCAAAGCATTTCCACATCATCATCCTGCCACCACCATGCTTCACTGTGGGGATGGTGTTCTCAAGGCAATGACCACTGTTGGATTTGCGCCACTAGGGATGTTAGAGAAGTCCACCGCAGATTAAAATGAGGCCGGATTCTTTGGAATTCAGCCTCAGGAATCCACAGATTCGGCACCACTTACCTCCGCTCCAGGAGGATTGGAGGAGGAACGGCACTCGGCTGCTTCTTCCACTGGAGCCATTTGCCTCCTCCACACCGATCGCCATTTCTTTCTTTTTACTTTTTTTTTTTTTAATGGTGATCGGCAGGATGTGCCCATAGTCTTATGCACAAAGTTGAGCCATGAATCTTGCATATATGCCTATGAACACATAGACTTATAT